>NW_022196912.1:92173313-92199701 GCF_008632895.1 Mastomys coucha | reverse complement strand
TTTTTTGGTTTTTTTAGACGGGGTTTCTCTGTAGCCCTGGCTGTCCTGAAACTCACACTGTAGACCAGGCTGGCCTCGTGGCCTCGAACTCAGAAATCCGCCTGCCTCTGCCTCCCAAGTGCTGGGATTAAAGGCATGTGCCACCACCGCCCAGCTTCATGGTGCTTTTGAAAAGAAAATGCTCCTGCTATTCTCTGGCTGGACCGTGGCTACACAAGGAGGCCAGAGGCAAGCTGGCCAGCAGTAGAGTCCCTGGGGACAGGATTGGTAGGGAGAATATATTTGAGTCTATCTGGTTGGTTCCGGGGAAGCTGGCAATTATTGACCAAATGCTAACGTTTTTGGGAGCTGAGTGCTGGCCAAGGATGTGGTCACTGTTCAGTGTTCCATACAGTCGGTCTCTTGGGAAAAACAACAATGCTAATCTTACTCAATCTGACTTTATCTTGAGGTGGATGATTACCAGTAAATGTGTGTGTGTGTGTGTGTGTGTGGTATGTATGTGTGTGTGTGTGTGGTGTGTATGTGTGTGTGTGTGGTGTGTGTGTGTGTGTGTGTGTGTGTGTGTGTGTGACCCACAAAATCTCATACCTGCAATCCCAGCACTGGGGAGGTGGAGGCAAGAAGTCATCTTTAGCTACAGAGTGAGTTGGAGGCTAGCCTGAACTAACTATATGAGACCATGATTTTGTTTTTTAAATAGAAACCCTTCCCCTCAAAAGTTTATCATAGTGAAAGTTATAATTGTACAAAACACAAACAAAATCAAGGCTGGGAATGGCCAGAATGCCCAATTTTATAAAATTGAGACAATTTAAGTACATATACTTTTTGCAAAAAAAAAAAAAATTAAAAGGAAAGGGTTCTAAAGACATTGGACAGACTTGGTTAGGAGTCACTTCTACTACACTGTTGCAGGTTGAGCCAAGGCCAGTTGTTAGGTAAAATGTCCTCAGAACATTCTCTGGAGCCAAGTAAAATCAGCCTGGCTGTGAGTTTCCACCGGATTAGCCAAGCCCTGAAATATTGACTCATCAACCCCCAGGTTACCTCTGCCCTGAATCCTCTTGCAATTGTAACTGCCACTACAATAAACATGTGTGAATCACCCCCACCCCACCGGATGCAGTCACCCACCCCAACTACCTCAAGACAGGGGCAGGCTACCTAGACAGACCAGGAGTCAAAAATGCTGTCTGTCCAGGGGACTGAGCAAGCAGGGAAAACAGAACCTGACCACATCCTCCTGCCACGTCAATCCAGTTGTAGAGTTCAGCCCCAATTTGACAAAAGCTCATTCACCAGAATGAGTGTGCAGAGCATGAACCAAACTACGTCCAGCCAAGCCGACTTAAAGATGGAAATTCTCTCTCTCTCTCTCTCCTCTCTTTGTGTCTTGTGCTTTCCCCAGTTTCTCATCACACACACAGATCCTGCATCTTTCTTTTCTCTGGAGGCGAGGGGTGATATCTCTTGTCACACTGTAAGCCTATAAGATGCTGCCCTCTTAATACGTTACAATGATGCACTGCACACACTACAGGAGTAGGGCTGTGGGTCAATGTTGAGCACTTCTCTGACATGTATGAGCCAGTGGCTCTATCCTCAGTCCTTAACTAATTCCACATAGGTTTTATAATGGCCCCAAGATAGTGGTGGTGCATGCCTTTACAGGCAGATCTCTGAGTTTGAGGCCAGCCTGGTCTACAGAGTGAGTTCCAGAACAGCCAGGGCTACACAGAGAAACCCAGTTTTGAAAAAAACAAAAATCAAAACAAAAACCAACCAACCAAACAAATAAAAAGAGTTCCAAGATACGATTGCCTTTGCTCCTCGTCCAGTGGTAAGAGGAGTAAGAGGGGCAGATTGTGGTGTTTTTCCAAGAACCACAGAATTGTTTGAACATTAAAGGCAGGCTGCAAAAAGTTTATAGTGTGGTATCACCAAGGGCCTCCACCAGGTCATCTGATGTTCAAGCTTTATCAGAATTTGCATGTTAGACATAAACTCTGCAAATAGCTCCTTGCTTAACAGTTTCAGGAGAGCTTTTCTCCCACCTGGTCTGAAAAGCCAGCGCTTCCCACCTTTACCTCGTTCTCTGAATCAGTGATATTTTCCTAATTTATCAGAGAGGACCTTGGTTTTATAATCTTCGTGTCTTCTGTTGATCAGGTCTCGAAAACCCAAGAATACAAATGCCTCTCCATTTTGCTCTCTCAAATTTTCCCTCTTAAACATGACAAGGCTCTGGACTAGATGCTGTAGTCTGTCCTTGGCTACACGGGTTACATAAGGAAACTTGAGTTATTCTGAGGCTTGAGATAACTTGGATTCCTTAGCACATTGTACCACTCAGCTCCCCTCTGGGCCAGCTGCCAGGGCCTCCCCAGCTACTTGTCAGTACATAATCTGCCCTGTGGCATTGATTTAGAAGAAAGACTCCATCCATTTGACTTTGTTCCTAAAGATTGAGAAGAACTTATGCTGAGAGCGGTTAAGGACAGCGGAGCCAGAATGTCTCACCTAAGGACAGAGATAGAGGGTACGGTGGTTGTGATGGTTGCCGGTCCCATGAAAGATGTGTCACATTTAGATATGGCATCTAGCCAGACAACGATGTATTCACAACCAAGCTCTCAGCCACATCCTGTGAACAGATGGGATATCAATATAGGCGGGTCAAGAGTATTGGAAATATATTTTAAAAAACCGATGTCTGTAGGCATAAACACCGGCAAGGTGACCTGATGGGACTCAAACACCATTGCCTGAAGCTGTGTGTGGCTGAGTGGAGGAGGCACAGGGACACCGGATTACGACACGACTCCCATGCTTATGATGTCTATGCCAAAGGGCATATGGCGTAGTGGTTGAAGAAGAACTCTAGAGGACAAATAGAATTTTAATTCCTACTGTGCCTCACTCTGAGTATAGGAACTTGCATAAGAGATTTCCTTTCTCTTTGCCTTGGTTTTCTTATCTCCAAAATGGAGATAAAGATCAACAAAATATGTGTTAACTTGTAGACATGGTAAGTTTTTTTTTTTTTTTTTTAAGCAGAAGTCTTGATTGACATATTGCCTAGTGTTTATCAAACTTTATTTCCATTTCCCTCTTTTAGGGCAGAGAGGGCATGCACATATCCTTGTCTTTCACTGCAAGTTGGTTTTAGCCAGTTGGGTCTTCATGGAAGTGACACAAGCCACCTGTAATCCTGGCTCTCATAAACACCTTACGGTTTTCTTTCCCTCCTATACTACTTTACAAGCCAATGACGAGGTGGCAATAATCCATGATCAAACCTCCATCAGCCTAAGAGATTATATGGGGCGGAGCCCCCTTATCCACATCAGGCATGGAGTTTGACCATGAGGTCACATAGATGGCCTATAACTACTTATGGAGCTAAATTCTCAGCAACATATTAAAGCCACGGCTTGCCACAGCCTTTGTTTCTCTCTTTCTTTTTTCTCCTCTTTCTTTCTCTCTCTCTTTCTTTCTTTCTTCCATTGTTGTTGCTGCTGCTACTGTTTTGTTTTGTTTTGTTTTGTTTTTAGAAGTCTTACATTCCAGACAGGCTTGGAACTTTCTACATATCCCAGGCTAGCCTCTAACTGGATTCTCCTCCACCCCCCACCCCCCCCATCTGTAAAGTTCTGAAAATAGCCGAAGGAAGACTCCAGACTCAGATAGTATTCAAAGACAAAGAGTATTCATTTTGCAGAAACAACCTGCATGGCATGTGGCAACCATTCTCCAAAATGGCAACCCCAGACAAAGGCACACATTCCCTCTTCTCCTAGGGAATGAGGAACTCGCTAGAAGGATTAATTAATCTCAAATTTCATTAGTGGATGCTAGGGGGTCGGTCACAGTGGCGAGTGGTCTGCACTCCTCCATCATGAACATTTAGCAGTAGGATGAGATAGGGCTGCCCAGAGCAGAGAACACTTTCTGAGACATTTCCCCATTCTTGTGGTTATCCCCAGGCTGTCCTTTGGGAGGGGGTTTTATGACCCTGTTTCTGGATTTTATGGTCTGTTCCTGGAATGTGTGCCTGAAGGCCTAGTGCCTGGGAGTTATGGTCTGTTCCTGTAGCTGGTGCCTTATGGCCTTTTCAAAATCAAGCCTTGTCTTTAAAGGGAGACACATGGGGTATATGGCATCCTTTCAATCAAGGCTGGGATTATAGACATGCGCCTCCACACCCAGTTTAGGTTTGTTCCCCTCTTGTCCTAGTCTTCCTAGAAAGTCTGTAAGTAAGGTCGGGTATGGAAGCACACCCTCCTGCTTTCTGCCCGGGAAGAGCTGAGCACTCCCTCATCCTCCTTCGGAAGATGGCTCTGAGCATGGGGGGCCGGGGGGGGGGGGGGGAGGATTGGGCAGTTAACACAAGGTTGGTTTCTACTTCCTTATAGATTACTTTGCAAATATAATTAAATTCCTATCATACCTAGATATATGTCTTACTTCTACAAGTAAGGCTTAAGGTTTCCTGAGGGCAAATAACCACGTTTTTCTGCAAGTCAAATATTGAGTTTATTTTAAACAAGACCTTGTGATAAGACCTATGTTTAAATATTTTGAAATTTACAAGCTAATTCCCAATTTGTTGCCTAACTTGTTCTTTATAATAATCAAAGGTCCAAAGGCTATAATAATCAATGGTTCACTCTGTCGTCAACTTAAAAGAGGTTTAAAAAGAATTCTCTCTTGGGGCATCCCCTTTTGATTTGATTTTATTGTTTTTATGTACCTAGTGATAATTTCCCTCTGTTTAGACCTGAGCACCACTCAGTGCCCAGCGGTAAGAGCTGCAGCAAGCAGGTGCTACTAATCTTGGCCTGTGTTGTTTACAGGGGAGAGGCAGCTTCCTGTGTCCCTAGCCACCCCACCGTGGCGGCAGAGTTGTTTACACCCTTAGGTTCCCCCTTGGCATAAGCCAGAACTGGTTACTGCGAATGAACCCTTTGTGCAGAGCTCCATGTGAGCCTGGAGACTTCAAAATTTTAGAATCCAGAATTTTTTTCCAATTCATCTGTGCTAGGGCCCACCTGCTGCAATCAAACCAGTTACCCAAGCTGACTGGAAGTTACCCAGTGTTTTCTGAGAGGTGTGGAGGCAGGGGGCTAAGAAGTAATGTGAACCCTGAAGACCAGAACAGAACTGGTCTTGAGGGCCACTGAGAGGGTTCAGTGGGGAAAGGTGCTTGCTGCCGAACCTGACAACCTGAGTTCCACCCTGTAACTCACTCGTCGGAAAGAGAACTGACTTTTAGAAGTTATCTCCTTGCCTCCACAAGCGTGCTGGCTCATACATACATGCACACAAACTTAATTTAAAAACCAACAAACTGGTCTTTGGGCAAGAGCAAGGAGACGTGCTTTCATTGGAGCCCTTTCCTTCAGGGCGTTCTGTGAGGAGACTCATCTCTAACCAACCCTCTCCCTCATTCTTTCTTCCTTAGATTGGCCAGACGTCTCAGTTTGCCTGCCTTGGGGGGGTTTCCAAGATGCTGGACTTCAGGCTGTAAACCAGGAAAGTCCTGGGCAAATCAGGACAAGGTGACCAGGCTTTCCCAGGCCCCTCCTATCTCCCAGTCTCCACCAGCCTTTGGTGCTCTACTCCCACTGCATCCTTGCCTCTGGTTTCTCCTGAGCAACAGCCCAACCCTCAAACCACCAGGCCGCCATTGCCATTTGCACAGCCAACTTTGATTCTTTCATGGCTCACTGTCTTCTCCTCCATACCTCCAACCCCACTCATCTCTCAGAATGTCTGCTATCACCTGTGCCATACTGTTGTTTTTGTTGTTTAAAAAGTATTCTCTCTCTCTCTCTCTCTCTCTCTCTCTCTCTCTCTCTCTCTCTCTCTCACACACACACACACACACACACACACACACACACACACACACACCTATTTGTTTACTTGGAGACCTGCTGCTCTGTGCCAAGGTCAGGCCCAGATGCTTGGGACTCAACAATGAATAAAACCACTGTCTTCAAAGTCCTCAGAGAATTGAAATTCTATAGTCAAGGGAGATAGAAAAGAAATAAGTTCTGTCCCAGACTTCTTTCTGTTGCTGGGATAAAACATTCTAACCAAAAGCAACTCAGAGGCAGATAACGTCACAGTGTGGGAGGGGTGGAGGATGCCCCTGAGCAAGCAAGAGTAGGAAGAGCAAGCAAGAGTAAGAAGAGCAAACAAGTGGAGAGAGATGTGAGAGAGGGAAGCAGAACAGTGTGCACACAATGAAGAGAGGTGGGATTGGGTAGTGAGGAACAGCCTGCTGTAAGTGGTCTGTGTTGTCACCTGAGGCTACAGTGAGGTCCTCACCCATGCTGCCACAAAGAACTATATCTGGGTCAATGACCCTGTAGCATCCAGAGTCTGTGTCATTGTCCCTGGCCCATGTTACCACCAAAGGCCATGAGGATGTCCCTGGTCTGGGCTGCCACCTGGGGTCATATGGATGCCTGAGGGCAGCATATGGCTGGGCCCCACCCCTCAAAGGCTGCAGCACTTGGGAAAGCAGGCCCACACCTCACCTGGACAGTACAGTAGAGCTGCCCTGATGGTGTGGTCATGGGAGGGGAGCTGGCCCTGCCCCTTGCCAGGACAGTGTCACCTCACCCCTGTAGGGTCTTTTCTTTCCAGTTTTATGGCCTTTGCCTTCTGAAAATGCTTGTTACTTCTCATACGAATTATTATATTGGTCTACTGAGTAAGCTTTTTTGCATTTTGTCACTCGTGGTTGCTGTAGTCTTTTTGGAGCCCAGTCATCATCATCATCATCATCATCATCACCACCACCACCACCACCACCACCACCACTACCTTCTTCTTCTTCTTCTTCTTCTTCTTCTTCTTCTTCTTCTTCTTCTTCTTCTTCTTCTTCTTCTTCTTCTTCTTCTTCCTCTCCTTCTCCTCCTTCTTCTCCTCCTCTTCCTCCTCCTCTTCCTCTTCCTCCTCCTCCTCATCCTTTTCCTCCTCTTCATCCTTTTCCTACTCTTCCTCCTCCTCTTCTTCCTCCTTCTTCTCCTTCTCTTCCTTCTCCCTCTTCACCATCATCTCATTACCCTACATCCTGGAGTTCTGAATAACAGTATGCTGAGAAAATGAGGAGAGCCAACACAAAGAAGAGGTTCCCACAGCTTCCCAGCAGGTCCTTCTCATAAATAGATAGAACTGTCAAAAGTCTGTTATCAAACATGCCAGAGATGCTTTTTTAATGCCACAATGTAAGAATTGCAAGTTGTTCATCAAAATAAAAATATGAATCGATGCATCAGTCACAACCCTCTTGGTTGCTGTTAGCAGAAGCCACACTCAAGCTGTCTTTAGGAAGAAAAGAGCTAATCTCTGTAAAGGGAAATGCTACTTCTTCAGGAATGGTTGGTTCCAGGCACATGTCAAGGACACTCCAACATCTACACTTCTCTGCTTCTCAGGCCTGCTCTTCCCAAAAGGTGTAAAGTTGGCCAGAAGGCTTTGGCTGACTTCTCCATTTTGCATTTCGGAAGCACTAAGCATTCTCAGCAGAGAGTCTCAATGCTGACTCTCCTGACCCACTCTCCACAAAGGGCTTATTCTGCAACCAGCCAGGCAGGCAGCCAGGCAGCCTGGTACAGAGCTGCACCTGGATCTGGAGTGATGAGGTCAACCTCGTTTATGGGAATACCAGAAGACGGATACTTTCCTCTATTGATACATTATGCATTTATAACAAAATAGCTGGGACTGGATAATTTTTCTGCTTTCCTTTCTGTCGCTGTGATAAAACATACTGACCAATAATAACTTAAGAGAGGAAAGGGTTTATTTGGCTTCTTCTAGGTCCCGGTTCATCCAAGGCAGCCAGGGATGGAACTCGAGCAGGCGCTTGAGTAGAAACCACGAGCAATGCAGCTTACTGATTTGCTTGCTGACTCATGCTTAGCTAGCTCTCTTACACAGCCCAGGATCACCTGTCCAGGAAATGCTGCTGACCACAGTAAGCCGGGCCTTCTTGTATCAATTAACTACTAAGACAATCCCCGACAGATGGCCACCATACAGCCTGAACTAGCCAATCCCTCAACTGAGACTCCTTTCTCAAATGAGGCTAGCTGTGTCAAGTTGACAAAACTAACTAGAACAATAGCTTTACAAAGAAGTGAGGCTTACTTAGTTCATTTTGTTTTCAGTCCCTGAGGTGGTGCAGGGCATCATACAGCAGGAGACCAGGAGCTTATGGGCATATATAAGCCTTCTAGTCCCTTAATCTAAAGCTACCAGGTTTCAGTCATGAAGACTCTACCTGGAAATACAATTTTTATATCTCAAAAACTCTACTTTTAACCATAAGTGCCCTTGTAACATAGTCAAGTAAAATTTCTTCCTCCTTTTTAATTTTTAATATTTTTTAAAAAGATTGATATTTTGTTATAAATATTTTTAAAGATTTATCTTTGTTATTTTGTTTATATTTTTACATTAGATTTGAACCTAGGGCTCTAAGACTTCTAAACTCTTTTGAAATCCTGTATAATACTCCCTTTCTGTTACAAATAGTGGAAATTTTTTTATGTAAGTCCACCCATGATTCTCAGTCACTTGAAGCTCAGTGGCCAGACAAGTTTCCATTCAAGTAGGTCGGTAGCAGAAAATTAGTGTAGAAGAAGGATGGATGACTCAGAACACATAGACCAGGGGAGGAACTGGGTGGGTTCCTCCAGCCATGGGTTCACCTCAAGAGCTTTCCTGGCAGGCACTACCCACCGTTAGAAACAAGTTGCTATGGTCGGAACAAGGAGTAGGCCACTCTGTTCAGAGATGTCTACAAGGCCAAGTTTTCCTAGAACCTGAGGTGCTTCCCACTGTGTTGTTCTGCTGGGAAGGCTTAGCTAAGCACTGACCAGAGCAGCTAGCCTCAGACCTAACCCCTACCATCTCCACCTGAGGGCAAGTTCTTTGACTCAGCACAAAATTTAATCCAATTTGTCTCCAGCTAAGGCCCTTCCTTGAACTCTGACCCACTGAAGGGCTTGAATAAGAATCCATGACCCTTGAAGTACAGCCTTATCACAATGAAATCCAATGTCTAAAAATTGTTCTTATTTTGGGCTTGTACCACAGTAAGAGCCAAGATTTTAAACGCTACTAAATACAAAACAAACAAACAAACAAAAAGACTTTATATATTTATGTTCATTTAAGAAAATACTAGTAGTGATGTATTATTATTTTGAAATATACAGTTAATATGTTTAGAGTTATTTAAAATTTATATTGAGAAAAACATATGTATTTTCAGTATTGCTGTAGACAAGCATCTACATAAAACTATTAAATTGATTGTTGTT
The DNA here is from genome assembly GCF_008632895.1 of Mastomys coucha. Classification (NCBI taxonomy): domain Eukaryota; kingdom Metazoa; phylum Chordata; class Mammalia; order Rodentia; family Muridae; genus Mastomys; species Mastomys coucha. The sequence goes on along the minus strand of NW_022196912.1, from coordinate 92,190,354 downwards.
TTATATCAAACAACTTTTATAATACTCATTTTTATTGTTATAACATTTTATAAATTTTAAGGAATATGACAAAAAAGATATTGTAGGTATTGAAAGGGGGGTCTCTGGGAGGAGTTGGGGTACAAAAGGGAAACAAGAATGTGATTTAATTCTATTTACTTAAAATATGTTTTTAAATGTTAACAAATTCAGATAAATTGAAATCATGTAACTTTTCCCATCATAATGCAATAAAAGTTAAAAAAAAAAAAAAGAAATTAAAAAAAAAAAAAAGATTCCATGACCCCTATGGTAAGGTGATTCTGGCTAAAGCTCTAAAGGCCTGGGATCCTGGGGAAGACTTAGGGTCTTGAAAGTCAGCTATGCAGAGACACCAGGTGACATGACCTCTGTGAGGGCCTGTGTCCTCTTAACTAGGCAATCAAAACCCTAGGTGGCCGTGTGAAGTCGCATGTATGTATATTAAGGAATCATGCTCAGTCAGATTCTGAAGTTTTTGTAAACAGAAGCTGATGTGTTGGTCTCCTTGAGAGTTATTAAAGGTCTGTCCGGAATGAGTCTAGCTCTGAGCAACAGCTCTCCTGGGCCAAGCCTTGGGGTTGGGAAGATGAGGAGGCCCCAAGGCAGAGCTGATGGGAGAACCTGCAAAGAGAGTCAAACTGAAGTAGGTTTCTGAGAAGCTCCTGGCCAAGGACACCACAGGGTGGGTACAGTTAGTGATCTCTGAGGCAAATCCTACCTTACCCAATCAAATGTTTTCACTTTAGTGATGGGGAAGGCTCAAAGGCCTTGTGAGAACTGGGTAAATGCTCTCCCATTGAGCAGCCTTCGTCAAATTTGAAACTCAGGACCCTGGATTTCAGTGATCACATGGAAAAGCTGGGCTGAGATCTGGGCTAAGGAAGGTCAATAGTTACTGTATTCTACCTAGGATGTTCACATTTGAGAGGATATTGCAGAACACTGAATCCACCACACTAAGGGAAAGCCGAGTGTCTTAGTTACTTTTCTATTTCTGTGACGAAACATTGTAACCAGTCTTTTGCTACTTTCTGGATTCTTCCTTCTTCCACCCTTTTTCTTCAGCTCTTTCAATCCCCTAGTGCTAGATAAGAGAGAAAAAAGGACAGAGAGGAAAGGAAAGAGATCCCTGAATAAAGCCAGGCATCAGAAGCGGCAACTTTATTGTTACATTACTTCCTGCTCATTAGGGGCATTGAGTTCCTAAGGGCAAGTTTGATCTCTGTCATGATATCTAATTCCTTCTTGTTGTTTTTCTTTTTTTGCACAACTATTTAACAAACCGCAACCAACAACAACCCACCAACCTCTCAGGGTCCTGGCGTTTATATACCCTCTGAAAAGTCCCCAGAATTCCAAATGTCACACACTATCAGAAACTATCTGCAGCTGGAGAAATCACACCCCTGCTGAGCATGAGGCAGGTCATAGCCACTGAAGCAGCCCCATATCCCACACCTTGGATTAAAACGAAAGCATATTCTTATAATATTTCTGTGTTTTCTAGAGAAACCATACTTCTCAAAATCATCACTACAAACACAACACAACACAAATGACCAAGGCAACATGTAAAAGAAAGCATTTAATTTTGAGGCTGATAGTTTGAGAGGGCTAAAGTCCATGACCATCAAGGCACAGAGCATGGCAGCAGGCAGCAGACAGGCAGGGATGGTGCTGAAGCAGTAACTGAGAGTTTACATGTTGAGACAACAACCATCAGGCAGAAAGAAAGAGAGGGAAGGAAGGAGGGAGACCAGAAGGGAAGGATGGGGAGAAGGAAGGAGGGGAAAAGCACCATCTGGGATTGGTGTGGGTATTTGAAACCTCAAAGCCACACCTCCTCTAAGGCCACATCTCCTGATCCTTCCCAAACAGTTCCATTAAGGAAATGAGCCTACGGGGGCCATTCTCGCTTAAACCACCATGCCAAGTCTAAACAGACTTCTTAATACGTATTATGCACTTTAACTTTTTCATTATGGAACCTTACATGTCGTGTCTAGCGTAGGAATGTACCTGACTGGGTTGGTAAGGGAATGAAATAAAGACAGAGCCTGACACACATACAAAAAGCTCGGGTGGTCTGGGCTCTCAGCTGAAGAAACTTCACTATCCAGGAATAGAGTTGAACAGAAAAGTGGGGTTATTGTATACAGCTGAACGAGGGAGAGGGGGTTATAATATGCAGACAATCAAGGAGGGAAGGCTTATGATGTATAGCCAAACAAGGAGGCAGGTTTAGCTAATCTCAGTGTAAGTGGTCTCTGCAGGGGAAGGAGCCTTCAGGCTGTAAATATCTGGGGGACATTCCTGCACATAGTATCAGCATTATTCCAAATACATGGACCAAAAGAGAAGACATTGCCATTTCTTTGTGAGTCTGAGGCTCTGTGATCCTTGACATGGCCATGCCTGTATCAACACATATTCACACGGAATCTCACACACTCAGGGTGTCCTCCACTCCCAACAGTTAATGAGATCACTTCAAAACAAAATCCCAAAGGAAAATCATTGCAACGACATACGTTTCCTGTAAATATCTCTATGAGATATTAAGAGTATTGAGTTGTTCTCTATTCAGGGCAATATTGCCCTCAGCAGACATTTAGTAATGTCTGGCCACATTTATGATTTTGAGTGTGAATAAAGAGGAGCTTGCTACCACCTATTGAGTAGATGTCACTTAACATCATGAGGGACAGATGAAGTTGTAATCCTGCATTTAGGAGGCTGAGGCAAGAGACTCTAGAGTGTCATGCCGCCAGCCTGGGCTACACAGTAAAACCATGTCTACCACCACAAAAGTTACTTGGCCAAGACTGGAAAACCGTGCTTTAGAGTTTAAAAGATAAGGACACCTTAAATATAAACTATATTATTAGTGTGCATTAAAAGTAATAGTAACTCCTTAATATCTGATGTGCAACTAATATTCAAATTTCCCCAGTTTTCTCATCTGTTTTGTTTTGTGTTTTGAGGTGGATTCTTAGTATATACAGACTAACTTAAGAAGAAAATCTCCAACATAAAATCCCACCCTGTATATGCTCCGGTAAGTATGTCTAAGAGATATTGAAAGTTATTGTTCTTTATGTAGGGCAATTTTGCCCTAGAGGGTGCCCATGTGGTAATTAATCTCCACTGTCAACTTGACAGGATTTGGAGTCACCTAGGAGACGTATCTCTGGGTCTATTTGTGAGGACATTACCAGAAAAGTTTAACTGAGGACAGAAGACCCATACTGAATGTGGAGAGCATCATCCATGGGGCTGGCATCCCAGATTGAATAAAAATAGGAGAAAGGACAACTCCCTTTGTACACAGGCTGGGCTCAATCTTGTGATTCTTCTGTCTCAGCTGCCCAAATACTGTAAGTATAGGCATGTGCCACCATGTCTGATGTTGCCTCATGAAGTAAAAGGGTGAAGTGGGTTGGGGCATGCATCCAGACAGCTCAGCAGATGAAGGTACTGGCCATGCAAGCCATGAAGACATGAAAACGATCCCCATAGGGATTCTAATCCACAATGACATGAATTTTTTTTTTTTAATTTTAAACACTTTTCTCTTGGTAAATCAGTATTCAAATAAGATACATACATTTCAGTCAGTCATAGAGTTTAGTTTCTTCATCCTCACCTCCTCTTTTTCTTATATAAAATGTGTTGAAAAATAGGTTTGTTGTCTTAATTAAAATGTCTGTCTGTCTGTCTGTTTGAGATAACTCTCATTATATAGCCTTAGATGTCTTGGTACTCACTAGGTCCAGGTGGCCTCAAACTCATGGCAATCCTCCTGTCTCAGGTCCCAAGTACTGAAACTAAAAGCAAGAACCACCCACTATAGCCTGCTCAAGAAATGTATTGGGGGCAGGTTGTTATATATATGCATGGGTGGATGTGCAAGTGGATGTGTGCATGAATATGCATGTGTGTGCACACGTGTGCGTGTGCATGTATGAGTAAAGGATAGAGGTCAGCATCAGTAGTCTTTCTTTTACACTCCTTCTAGTAGCTCTGTACTCTGCCATGTGTGGATGTGGCCTTTATGCTGCAGAATGACTAATGGAGAACAAGCTGTCATCTCTACATTCCAGGTGGCTGGGCAGAACGTCGTGAGGAAGAGTGTGTGGATCTGCAGTTGAGCTAGGACTGCCTCCACCAATCACCACAGAGTGGCTTAGAAGAAACATATCCCCCTGTGGTTCTCACAGTTCTGGCCGCACCGGAAGCTGGTGCATTAGCAGAGTCGGCTCCTGTCAACGGCTGGGAGAAAAAGCCTTGCTTCTTGCTCTACTTGCATTCTATCGATTCTGTGGTCCCTTAATTTGTGGAAGCACCACCCTAGTCTTTGCCTTTTTTGTCATGTTCCCCATGGCCTCCATGTATGACTGTATGTGTGTGCAAATACATGTGCCTGTCTGTCTCTCTGTGTGCCCCATTTATGAGCATATCATCAATATGGGCTCAAGGTCCATCCTACCGGCCTCAGCCTAGCTACTCACCTCTTCAAGGACTCGATGTTCTTTAGATCACATCCTGAGACTCTGGGGACCTGTATAAAAACTTTGGGAAGGGCTGGTGAGATGGTTCAGCGGGTAAGAGCACTGACTGCTCTTCCGAAGGTTGTGAGTTCAGATCCCAGCAACCACATGGTGGCTCACAACCACCCAAATGAGATCTGACGCCCTCTTCTGGAGTGTCTGAAGACAGCTACAGTGTATTGCGCCGGAGTGAGCAGGCCATCCTGAGTTCACTTCCCAGCAGCCACATGATGGCTCACGGCCATCTGTACAGCTACAGTGTTCTCATACACATAAAATAAATACATAAATCTTAAAAAAACAAACAAAACTTTGAGAAAACACAATATGTTACCTTTCCCATTGCTGTGACAAAATACCAGACTAAACACTTAATGAAAGGATGACTTGTTTTGGCCATCAGTTTGAGGGGATGTAGAGCATCACACAGGGGAGGCAAGGCAGCTAGAATTTGATGGGCTTGTCACAATGTATCAATAGTCTGGAAGCAAAGGCATAAATGGAGGCATTCAGCTGACTTCTTTTTCCACATTGTTGCACAATCTGTGAAGGCAGCCCAAGGGATGGTCCACATTCAAGGCGAGTCTTTCTTTCCTCCACAGTTAGAGCTCTCTGGGAACAACCCTCAGAGTCGGGCCCAGAGGTCCGTCTCCTAGAGGATTCCAAATCTTTTCAAGTGGACAGTTAGCCATCAGAGGATAATCTTCTTCACCCTACTCTATCGGGAGATGTTGCAGAAGTCTATTACTGTTCTTTGTTTATATTTCTTTAGTCAAAATTTACTCTCAAAGCCATGCCTAACTGTAAGATGCTGGGACATCAGCTTTCATGGAGTACGTGACCATCCCTGGAGGTCTGATTTCCATTACGAAAAACAGAAGGCAAAGTTGACTTCAGGGCACTAGCCAGCAGTCTGCCATGGAGTGAGTCCCACCTGATGTGGGGGAGGGGGGCGTTGTACTGCACAAAGATCTGTGCTTAGCTATGCATCTCTTCGGGAGACACTTCATTGTTGGATTCTTCGTCTCAGAAAGCTGTGTCTGTTACTGAGCACCCATAAGAATCCAGGTGTTGATGGTGACACACACCTTTAATCCCAGCATTCTAGAGGCAGAGGCAGTGGATCTCTGTTCAAGGCCAGCATGAGTTCCAGGATAGTCAAGGCTACACTGTGAAACCCTGTTTCAAAAAGCCAATAACTAGAAATAAAAAAGCATCCAGGTGCTGCCTAGAATTCTGTGGTTTTATCTATTATTACCCAGTGGCTGAAGTAGGTTTTTTTTTGTTTGTTTGTTTCAGATTGATTGATTGAATGATTTTTTTTTTAAGTGATTGATTGGTGTGTGTATATGTCTCTATGTGAATGTGTGGTTTGACTGTGTATGGGTGCCTTTGGGCCAGAATGAATACCCAATGCCCTCATCTATCACTATTACCCTCTTACTCCTCTAAGATCCTCCTGTCTCCACCCAGCCTGTTGCCAGGGTTACAAGTATGCAACTGAGACCCAGCTTTGTTAAGGCTGGCACTGGGATGAGAAGCCACTGAAGGGAGGCTTTTTAATACACCCTTTGATTTCTATCTTGAGGCTCCACCCACAACAAAGGCTAAGAGAGGTACATTCCTTTCTACTGGCTCCCAACCCTGCTGAGGGGGCTAGAAAGAAGGACTGGGCCATCTACCCACATAGGCCTGTGGTTCTCTCTCATTGGAAACTGAGCCCTGAACTCTCCCTTCCTTTCTGTTACAGGCGGAGTGGAAGAAACCACCTAATTGAAGTCTGCAGCATGCCCAGATGGCGACTGCCACCAGAGCTCATGCCTAGACACCACGACTGCCCCGGGAGCTGTTCCCGTCCATTCTTAGCACCCGATGATACATAGTCTTTGTGTTTATGTGGCTCGGGACACTGTGCTCCGTGCACATGAAGTATTAGTGAGCCAATTTCATCATCCATACTGCTCCAGAGCAACCAGAAGACATCCCCTGTTCTAATTTATGAGAGACCAGCACGTGCAATCAATAGATGCCCCACAGGTTATTAAAGAAGAGAAAGATGGCCCAGGCAACTCTGTTTACTCACAGGAAAGCGGCTTCTGGCAGCTCTGGGTGAGTGGTCTGAGAGATTTACAGTATCTTTCCTGCTCAGCGGGAGCCCAAGACAAGGGCTCCCTGCCTTACAGCCCAGAGCATGGGCTGAGGGCAGGGTCAGCTCTGAGTTTTCTTAGGTCTCTGTGTTTTGAGAACCAGGAGAACAATAGCTTTCCAGCATGGTGCGGATGGGACTGGGTTGGACTGGGTGGCAGTGGGTGAGTGGGTATGAGACCAACAGGCTGCCTAGAGGGGTGGAGGCCACTGCACCACGGATCCCTGGGGACCTCCTCTTCTTTTCATTACTTCGGATTTCTTTGTTTTGAGTTCTTTGATTTCGAGGTGCCAAAGTTCTGCCGTTTTCTGATACTGGGCACAGGGCAGGCTAAAAATAAAACAGTGCCAGCCCTGGGTTATTTGATAAAGCAGACAGACATCCTTCCCTCCAGCCTACTTTCCAGAGGGTCAAATGTTTCAGTCTCAAAACCCCTTTATATACTTGAAATGTAGATTATTTCTCCCGGTAGAGATGTTCATATACTTACTAATTATAATAGATCCAAAACAAATCCATTAAATATTAACATATGTATTTCTATTCTTATAGAATGGAAATCACATCTTCAAAGCTAGACAGGCTCTCATAGGCCGGTGGCCATAGCTACTCAGGGGGCTTGAAGGCAGAGACAGAAAAAAAAGTCGAAGCCAGACTGGGTTACAGAAACAATTGCAGACCAGCTGAGGAACTTTGCAAGGCTCTATCTCAAGATGGATGGATGGATGGATGGATGGGTGGATGGATGGACAGGCAGATGGATGGAGCCTGTGAAGTAGCTTGGCTAGTAATTAGCTGGTAAAGGTGCTTGTCTGAAAAGAAAGGACTGACTCCACAAAATGGTTCTTTCATCTCCACATGTATATACCTCCCAACAGGTGTGCATACCCGTAAATACACACACACACACACACACACATACACACATACACACACCTTCTAAAATAAAGTACTCAGTAGAAAAAGTAATACTATTTTTTATTTTTGTAAGTATATGTGTGTGTGTATGTGTACACATGCACACATATTCCTCTGTGTGTGTGTGTGTGCGTGTGTGTGTATGCACATGCATGCATGCCAGAGAATGATTTTTTTCTTTTTTCTTTTTTTTTTTTTTTTTTTTTTTTTTTTTTTTTTTTTTTTTTTTTTTATGAGAATGATTTTTTAACTTGACTTTTGTGAGGGAAGGCTACAGGTGTGCCCGGCATGGCTGTGGAAGTTAGAGGACATCTTGGGGAGGCAGTTTTCACCTTCTGTCTTTGCCTGGGTTCCAGGGGTCAAACTTAGGTCATGAGGCTTGGTGGGAAGCACCTTTGCCTATTCTGCCATCTCTCTGGCCCCATTTTTGTAATTTTTTTATAATGCCTCTATTAATAGAAAGCACCTGCATTCTTCTTCAGCTTCTGTATTCAGTAAGTTGTTATTTTGATTGAAGTACGTGAAGAAAAACTGCTTGACATTAATATACAGCTAAGAAAGGAAAGAGTGCATAAGCCTCTTAGAGAGGAATTATAGGTAGTCTTATTATATATATATATATATATATATATATATACAAAAACTAAAATGTATTTTTTAAGATTTGTTTTTCTCATGTTAATGAGTGTTTTGCCTGTATGAATGTATGCACATTCCTGGTGTGCTCAGAGATCAGAAGAAAGGACCAGATCCCCTGGAATTGGGGTTATAGACCATTCTGAGTCTCCATGTGGGTGCTGGGATCTGAATCCAGGTCCTTTGCAAGAGCGAGTGCACATAACTGCTGAGCCATCGCTCCAGCCCTTATTTTTTTAATTACACTTTATGTATTGTGTGTGTGCACACACGCCCAGTGCCTGTGTTGAGATCAGAAGACAACAGAAGAAGTTGGGTTTCCTCCCTCTAATGTATAGGTCTTGGGGGTCAAACTCAGGTTTATCAGGCTTGGTGGCAACTGCTTTTACATGCTCTGCCATCTTGCTGACCTCTAAACAGCTGCTTTGGTCTTTTTTTAAGATTTATTTATTCTTTTATTTTATGTGTATGAGTACACTGTAGCTGTACAGATGGCCATGAGCCATCATGTGGCTGCTGGGAACTGAACTCAGGATGGCCGCTCACTCCGGCCTAATACACTGTAGCTGTCTTCAGATGCACCAGAAGAGGGCGTCAGATCTCATTATGGGTGGTTGTGAGCCACCATGTGGTTGCTGGGATCCGAACTCAGGACCTTTGGAAGAGCAGTCGGTGCTTTTACCCGCTGAGCCATCTCGCCAGCCCCTAAACAGCTGTTTTAAGTACTAGTTCCAATGAGGAATATGTGTCCTCCGTGTCAATGAACTTTGTGTAATCTATCCTTCTATCTCCTTTACACTTAAAATACCATTGTGTTTATTTACTGGCAGAGCCAGGGATGAGTAGGGGCTTGGTAGAGTCAGCCTTAGATGCCTAGAATATACCTTCCATGCGTTCAGTATCCTGTGCACAATGCACTGCCAAGAGGAAAGTATTGGCTTCTTGAGTTATGCAAGTATTCCAAAAGTTGGCACATTTCATGAAACCATGTCTGAAGAAAAATTCTATTCATGAATATCACCGACCTCATCAGGAAGGTCCTTCAGCATTGGAAAGCTACCAAGTACCACAGTGCTAGGTATGAGTTTTCTAAAATTCTAATTTGCACATAGAAGCTCAAATTCCATCATCAACAACAAATACCATAAGTTGTTTTCCTTAAGTTGACAGACTCCCTTTGTTCGTTTTTGAAAAAGTGTCTGCCAAGTGCTCAGTCTGAAAAAAAGCACTCTTTGTCACTCATTCTTTCAAAAAAAAAAAAAAAGATGTTCTATGATAAAGTGGTCCATTCAACTCACAATTGAAATAATTGCCTTGGCGTTTCTCTGTGCTTTTCTATGGTAACAATCACACTTTGGAATATATAAAAAATATTTCATGCATAATTCACATTTTATTGTACAGATTATTTTTGAGAAGTACCAATATTTAGTACAACTGATACCTCTGCTTCATCAGGGACATTCTTAGGTAGGAGTAGTGGCTTTGTTTTTGTGCAAGTGTGTAACTGTGACAACTGATACAGTTGGCTGCTCTACCTCAGTGTATGGGGCAACGCCAGGAATTCTACTCATCCTTACTTTTGCTCCATCCTCCAACCATGAGGATGTGAGACACTGAAAAAAAAAATACACCATTGTATCATTATGAAAACAGCTTGGACTTTAGGAACATTTAGGGCAAGGACCCTGGGGACTTGGCCATTACACTTCGAAAAAGGCTGGTGTCTTGGTGGCCACAGATGACTAAATTGGAGGAGCTTCTTCCCCAGCTCTGCAGATGACAGCTATGTCCTCTGCAGATCACTGTGCCCTGGCGTTTTAACTTCATTATATCAAACAAAGCTGTTGGAATAAAATAATCTATATCCCCTTTTGGTCACTTCAGAAGCGCCATGAGACATAGGGCAATCTTTGTCATTTGTTCTTATTGTCACAGTTTCCTTGTTGGTTTTTAACATCTTGCTTTTTAGAGGGGTACTGTGGGGATGGACTGCTCTCTTCCGCCCCACCCCCACTCACCACCCCCGCCTCCCATCCCCCTGTTACACAGGTGACTGGCTCTTCGGCAGAGGGCCAATGGAGTGCTTCATTCCAGAGAGAAGCTTAGAGACCACATGCTCTTTGAAACTTTGCCACTTGCCCCGATGGTTCTGGAAGGGAAAATTTCAGCTGATGGGGACAGTGAAGACTCTTTGTTGTGAAATTCAAGACAGGAAAATAGAGCCAACTTATAATAACAAGGGAATGCAAGTGATTTAGTAAAAAATAGAGGACTAGAACTGATGTGCTCTCTCTCTCTCTCTCTCTCTCTCTCTCTCTCTCTCTCTCTCTTTCTCTCTCTCTCTCTCATAGACACACATACATACACACACAAACCAAGGTTTGTGTGTGTGTGTGTGTGTGTGTGTGTGTGTGTGCTGAGTTACACTTGCCTTTTGGCAGGAATAAGTCAAGGTTCTCTTGATTCTCCTTTATCCCTTTCCATAGATCAGAATTTTCTTCTGCCCTGTAATGGTTCTCAGTGGGCCTTTGGAGGCATGAGTTCTGTGAGGAACAGGAAAGAGCTGGGTGGGGACTCTGTTATCCTAAGGAAATACTGCTACAGGGAGAAGAGTGGGGCCTGACCAAGGAGAGACGTCAGGGGAGACTGTTGAGAGAAGGACATCTACAGAGGACATTACATGAAAGGCTGTGCAGAGCCCTGCTTCATGGATTTTTGAAAAGCAAAACAAAGCATGGACAAATAAAAGTCCACCCTCAGTGCATGCTTACTGAGCCCAGCACACTCTGAAGGCAGAGTCCAGAGGATTGTGAATCCAAGGCTAACCAAAGATGTACAGTTTGAGGCTATCCTGAGCTACACAGCAAGAACTTGAAAAAGAAGAGAAGGAAGTAAAAAAAGAGAAGGGAGAGAGAGGAGGGGAGGGGAGGGGAGGGGACGGGAGAGAAGAGGAAAGAAGAGGAGGGGAGAAGGGAAGAGCTTCAGTATTTGAGCCCTTCAGTGAGAGTGGCATAAGTCCATCAAAACCCATTACACATCTGATCTGGAATGGACAAGGAAGGCAGGAGCCTTTTGAACCTGCCCTGCCCCTCTGCCTCTATAAAATGCATTTATGCCCTGTATGCTGGATGCTCAACTAAAAGAGGTACTCTCAGGCTCTTCTGCTTCACAAATTGAGCTGAGTGCTCACCAGAGGTCAGTGCTATTTGTTCTCAACCCACGTCTGCCATTACGCTTGTAATTTTAATGATACAACTTAATTACTGTGAAAACCAATGATACATGAATGAAAAACAAGAGTTCTTGTTTGTATGAAAGCCAGAGTGGTATACTCTGCAGAGGCTCTGTGAGGACAAGTCATACACACAAAAATAGTGCTGTTGAACTGCTTGGTGTGGGAAAGACAAGCAGAGAGGAACAGTAAAAAGCATGAGCAACATCTCCATTTACATTTCCCTGATGGCTAAGGATGTCGAACAGTTCTTTAGGTGCTTCCCAGCCATTAGAGATTCCTCCGCTGAGAATTCTCTGTTTAGGTCTGAACCTCATTTTTAAACTGGGTTATTTGGTTGATTGATGTCTAGTTTCTTGAGTTCTTTATGTATTTTGGATTTCAGACCTCTGTTGGATGTGAGGTTGGTGAAGATCTATTCCAAATGTGTAGGCTGTCATTTTGTCCTATTGACAGTGTCCTTGTCTTACAGAAGCTTTTCAGTTTCATAAGGTCCCATTGATGGGAATTGAATTGAATCTGTAGATTGTTTTTGGTAAGACGGCCATTTTTACTGTGTTAATCCTACCAATCCACAAGCATCTGAGATCCATCTTATACCCATCAAAATGGCTAAGATCAAAACTTAAGCAACAGCTCATGCTATTAAGGATGTAAAACAGAGGAACACTCTTCCATTGCTGGTGGGAGTACAAATTTGTACAGTCACTTTGGAAATCAATTTGGCAGTTTCTCGGAAAAGTAAGAATAGATCTACCTCAAGACCCAGCTATACCATTTCTGGGCATATACACAAAAGGTATTCCACCATACCACAAGGATACTTACTCAACTATGTTCATAGCACCTTTATTTGTAATATCCAGAAAGTGGAAACAACCTAGATATCCCTCAACTGAAAAATGGATAAAGAAAATTTGATACATTTATACAATGGAATATTACTTAGCTGTTAACAACAATGACGTCATAAAACTTACACCATCCTGAGTGAGATAGCCCAGACCCAGAAAGACAAACATGCTATATACTCACTTATAGGTGGATATTAGCTATAAAGTAAAGGATAACCATGCTATAAATTACAGACCCAAAGAAGCTAAGTAACAAGGAGGGCTCAAGTGGGGATGTGTGAATCTCACTGAGAAGGGGTAATAGAATACACATCCATCATAGATGGCAGAGGGGACTGGATGAGGGTGGACATGGAGATGAGAACAGGAGAGATCAGATTGGGGAAGGGCAGAAGCAGACAGTACTGAGAGAAACAATTGGAATCAGGAAGTGGGTAGCATCTCTGGGACAAGCTAGAAGCCTAGGGCAATGGAATCTCTCAGGAATCCATGAGGGTTGATCCTCATAGCAATAGGGGATATGGAGCCTGAACAGCATCTCCTGTAACTAGGCAAGACTTCCAACAGAGAGATTGGGACACCAACCCAGTGAAAAGCTTTCAACCTACACTTTGTCCTGCCTACAAGGTAATGCAGGGGTAACAATGGAGCAGAAATTGAGGGAAGGGCCAACCAATGACTGGCCCAGTTTGGGACCCATGCTGTGAGAGGGAGTCCACCCCTGACACTCTTAAGGATAGTCTGCTACACTTGCTGATGGGAGCCTAGAATAACTGTCATCAGAGAGGCTTCACCCAGCAACTGATGGAAACAGATACAGAGACCCACAGCCAAACTGTGGAAAAAGGGGAAGAAAAGAGACGTCAAGGAAGCCTACAGAATCAACTAACCTAGGCTCATAGTGACTCACAGAGACTGAACTGCCAACCAGGCATACATGGGACTGAGCTAGGCCCTCTGCACATATATTACAGGTGTGTAGCTTGGTCTTCTTGTGGGACTCCTAACAGCAGGAGCAGAGGCTGTCTCTGACTCTGTTGCCTGCCTTTAGGACCCTTTCACCTTTCTGGGCAGCCTCATCCAGCCTCAGCAGGAGACAGACCTAATCTTTCTGCGACTTGATGTGCTAAGGCTGGGTGATACGCATGGGAGGCCTTCCCTTTTCTGAAAAGAAAGAGAGGAAGAGTGGATAGAGTGGACTGGGGAGAAGAGGAGGGAAGGGAAACATGGGCATCGTAGGGTATCACCTTATGTCTTTAAGCTCACATTCCACTTTAAACCAACTGAAGCTGCTGGGAATGTAGCTCAGTAGAGAACTTGCCTAGCACTGTGAGGCCCTGAGTTCTAACCCTAGCCCTGTAAAACCAAAACCATTCAAACCCCCTGAGACTTAAAGACAATCCCAACTGAATGTAACTCCACGAATGCAGACTGTTATTTACCAAAATATCTTTCACACCTAAATAACCCCAAGGCATAGTGGGGACACGATCCATGCTTGTGGAATAAATGAATTGTGGGCCCAGTTAAGGCAAGAAAGACAAAGTATACTTCAACTAATACATATCTGTTCTGGGGGAAATGTTATGATCCTACCATAAACAAAATGGTGCCTAATAAAACAGGCATGCTTTGAATTTAAAAGGTTAAGGAATGGTTGAGAGTCTACTCATGAGTACAGCACTTGCCTGGTGTCTCAGATGGTCTCGTTTGTGGACGCTGACCAAAACCAACTTGAAGCCACGGTAGAAACTCAAGCAGCAACCTGGAGACAGGAATTCCAACAGAAGCCATGAAGAAATGCTACTTCCTGGTTTGCTACTTTTGGCTTTCTCAGCTTGCTTAGTCAATGCAGCATGACCTTCCTTGGAAGCACTGGCCACAGTGGGCTGGAGCTAGGCCCTCCCACATCATTAGTCACGCAAATGCTTTTAGCCTTGCCTACAAGCCAATCAGATGGAGGCATTTTTCCAGTTGAGGTTCCCTCTTTCCAGATGACTCTAGTTTGTGTAAAACTGACAGAACAAATAAACAAGACAAAACTAACCAGCATACTTCACTTGTACAAGGTTCTGTATTCAATTACAGAACCAAAATAACACCCCAAAAGTGTAAAGTATATTTCTAGCATTTTTCATAGTTCTTCTGCTTGGCGACACTCTTAATGAATGGATCATCTACTGCTCTGGTCATACGAGACAGGAGAATGCCTCCTGCATGGATAATCAAAGCAGCACTTGGGTTACCTAACAAGCATTGCCTGCCCCATGGTAGGGTCCAAGACAAAAATATAAAAAATTAAAAAAATAAAAATAAATAAAAAAAGATAGAGGTACCTAACCAGGTCACAAGATTAAAGCAGATTTTCTCATCTCTAGATCTCACCTGTCCTTACCTGTCTAGAATGTAACTAGGGCAATCTGTGCTAGTTCAGAAAGGAGAAGACATATTAGGAGGCAGAAAATGATCCAGCAGACATGGACAGCTGGAAATAAGAAACCATGGCTTGAACCTTCTCTGACCTTGGAAGCTATAATGAGGACTTGTGCTGATAATAAATGCTTCTTACACTGAGGGCTATGTTTGAAGTTGTTTGGTTTGGGACTCAGAGGGTCTGTACTTAAACATCTAGTTAGTGTCTTAGTTACTTATCTGTTGCCACAATAAAACATTATGACCAAGGCAACTTGTAAAACAAAGCATTTACTTGGGGGCTCATGGTCCCAGGGCTAAAGTCCATGACCATTATGGCAGGGGGGATGGTAGTACAAACAATTTTAGCTTATCCACGACTAGCTTACAAATAAATGAGACTCAGACTATGGTTATTTTATTTGGCTTTGACAATTACTGGGGGGAGGGAGGATCTACACCTAATCTTCTCTTCTAACTGCAGGCAGGCCTGGCTACGTCCCCAGTGGTGTACTTGCTGTTTCTCCTGGCCACATGGTCATGGTCCATCTCCCCTCATGGCAGCTTCTCCTTCCTCCTTCCCTTCTGGTCCCTCCTCCCTCTTCTCTCTTCTCCACCTGCAACCAGGTAACTCAAAACTCACCTACTTCTAATCCCTCCAGTAATTGGCTGTAGCCAATTTTATTTAACCAGTAATTTCAAATCAAGGAACAAGGTTTGTACAACAAAAGCTGGTAAACATGAGAATTTATTCATAGACCTAGACCTTCAGGTATAGAATTTGGCATTACAATACATAGCAATAGACCAAACCTCAACAGAAGTCAGGAGTAAGCAGTCAGACTTACTGACAGCAGCAGCTGAGAACTTAACATGTTGGGACAGAGCAGAGAGGTAGCTGACTGGGAATGGCCTAGGCTTTTGAAACCTCAAAGCCCACCCCCAGTGACACACCTCCTCCAATAAGGCCACACCTCTTAATCCTTCCCAAACAATTCTACTAGCTGTGGACCAAGCATTAAAATGTATGAGCCAGGGCTTGGTGTCCTGAGCAGACCTTGGGGGCAAGCTCCGCAGCCAGTCCCATAACACCCAGAGGAAGCTCCACTCCCAGGTGCTCTCACACTCTCAGGATTAGAGATGAGGAGGACACATCTGTCCCAACACTGGGAATAACTGGGACCAGCGGGACCAGGCACACAGGAACTCCGCCAGCAGAGTAGTTTGGGTTCCTTCTGGTCTCTTTGGGCTGGTGTCCTGAGCAGAACTTGGGTGCAAGCTCTGCAGCCAGTCCCACAACACCCAGAGGAAGATCCACTCCCAGGTGCTCTAACAAGCCAAGGATCACAGGATCCCAGAATCACAGGATCCCAGAATCACAGGATCCCAGAATCACAGGATCGCAGAGACAGCTTGATTCTGAGGAGTTCCAACACAACCAGGATCACAGGAAGAATAGGCTCCAGTCAGATTTAGCAAGGGCAGGTAGCACTAGAGATAACCAGATGGCAGGGAGCAAGCGTAAGAAAATAAACAACACAAACAAAGGTTACTTGGCATCATTAGAACCCAATTCTCCACCATACCAAGTCCATCACACACCATCATGATTCAGATCTAAAATCACTTCTCATGATGATGATACAGGACTTTAAGAAAGACATAGTTAGCACCCTCAAAGAAATACAGGAGAACACAGGTAAACAGCTAGAAGCTCTTAAAAAGGATACACAAAAATCCTTTAAATAACTACAGGAAAACACAATCAAACAGGTGAAGGAAATGACCAAAACCATCCAGAATCTAAAAATTGAAATAGAAACAATAAAGAAATCAGAGAGAGACAACCCTGGAGGTAGAAAACCTAGGGGAAAGAAATCAGGAGCTATAGATGCAAGCATCACCAACAGAATACAAGAGATAGAAGAGAGAATTTCAGGGGCAGAAGACACCATAGAAAACATTGACAGAACAGTCACAGAAAATGAAAAACGCAAAATGCTCCTAACCCAATATTGTGCAGAGGAATTTATCCTAGGCATGAATTTTGGATACAGACTTCCTGCTATGGTCAAAATTATTTGACTTGAGTGAGTGACTTTATTCTCAGCCTACAGAGAACAGTTACATTCATTTAAGAAATGGTTTGTGTATTAATATTATATTAATATTCCCTAACATCCAGGAAATCCAGGACACAATGAGAAGACCAAGCCTAAGGATAATAGGTATAGAAGAAAGTGAAGACTCCCAATGTAATGGGCCAGTA
>NW_022196912.1:92159011-92172066 GCF_008632895.1 Mastomys coucha | reverse complement strand
GTCACTCACTCAAGTCAAATAATTTTGACCATAGCAGGAAGTCTGTATCCAAAATTCATGCCTAGGATTCATTCCTCTGAGCAGCAGAACTATCAACTCTCAGCTTAGCTACGATGGAAGTAAAATCCTTTGGTGATGTGAGGAGGATCATTGAAGTACAGCCTTATTACAATGAAATCCAGTGTTGAAAAATTGTTCTTATTTTGGGCTTGTACCACAGTAAGAGCCAATATTTTAAACTATACTAAATACATAACAAACAAACAAAAAGACTTTGTATATTTATGTTCATTTAAGAAAATACTAGTAGTGATGTATTATTTTGAAATATACAGTTAATATATTTGGAGTTATTTAAAATTTATATTGAGAAAAATATATGTATTTTCAGTATTGCTGTACACAAGCATCTACATAAGACTGTTAAATTGATTGTTGTTTTATATCAAACAACTTTTATAATACTCATTTTTATTGTTATAATATTTTATAAATTTTAAGGAATATGACAAAAAGGATATTGTAGGTATTTAGTGGGCCGTCTCAGGGAAGAATTGGGGTACAAAAGGGAAACAAGAATGTGATTTAATTCTATTTACTTAAAATATGTTTTTAAATGTTAACAAATTCAGATAAATTGAAATCATGTAAGTTTTCTCATCATAATGCAATAAAAGTTAAAAAAATAATGTATGAGCCAGTCTGGGCCATACATTCAAATCATCACATTTAGTAACCTTGTAGCCTTGAATTAGTTCACTCCCCTAAGATAAAATTTCCCAAGCAGTGGGAAGTGAATGGGTCTGAACAACCCAATCAACTCAGTGCTCAGAGTGGCCAGGCAAGGCTCAGAGCAGCAAGAATCCTGGCAGCCTCATACTTTTCTTGAATCATTATATACATGTGTGTTTGTGTGTGTGTTGTGCGTGTTTGTGTGGGTGTGGGTGTGTGTATGTACATAAATACTTTCAGATTTTCAATGTATCATAATATAACAGTCATAATAAAAAGAAGGTAGGAAGTGGTAAGAGTCACATACTGAGCTGATGACATCCTGCCTCGTTACGGTGAAGATCACAGAGATACAAATAGGAAATGCTTCAAAAGCTGCTGGTACTTCAAAGCAGGAGGCATCATAAGTGTCAGGTGTTGGCTACTAGCACAGTACAGCATTAAACTATTTCTCCAAACCTAGTTTCTGGATCAGACCCCTTGATCAGGAGAGAAAAAATAAATTGAGACTAAGAGATCAAAGCATTCCCCTTATTTCTGATATGCCTGTTGTAAGCTGTGTAGGGAAGTGAGCATTTTAATACTGGAGCCCATTATTGGGCCCATTTACTCAGACAGCTTCAGGCAACTCTAAAGAGCTACATTTAATCACCTGGAGCTACAATGCAAAAAAAAAAAAAAAAAAAAAAAAAAAAAAAAAGCCTGTTTTCTGTGGGTGAAAAGGGGGCTTATTGAGTCAGTCCATGCCTGTGAAGTTTCTTCGTCCAAACTTGACTATCATAAGCATCACATCTCTGTGGGAAGGAACATGTGGCAGAATGGAACAGCAGTGTGGCACTAACAGAGTAGCTATTAGAACCCTTCATGTGGAAGAATGTACATCGGATCACTGCTTGAAATGTGCAGTTTCTTATGTCTACTGTTCCTGGGCAAGCATGGGCCTACACACACTGGACTTCTACAGCATTGCTAGTATAAACCCTGGAGCCCATTCCAGGCTTCTTGGTGATGAGAAGCAGTAAGCAGGGCATGGCCATTCGCTTTTGCCCTTACAGAACAAGCAGATACAGCCTGTCCCAGGAGGTGGTTTCCCAATCCTGGATCTAAGTGAGGTTCTGTAGTACTGGCGGTGGCTTCTCAATAGTGACACGGGTAGAAGTTATTCTAACACATTTCTTTTATGGAGCCCAGACTGGTTTTGAATTTGTGATCCTCATTGCCTCAAGAATGCAGGGCTTCTGTCTCTCCCACCAATGCCGAATCCTAGCAGATGTTTCTACTAGATTCTACCAGTTCTTTTGGAGGTGTAGCCCAAGACCTGCTCCCCTAACCCATCCATGAAGTTCTTGAGATTGGCCTTGAACTTGCTGTGTAGCTAAACGATTACCTTGAACTTCTGATCCTTCTGTCTCTACCTTCCAAAAGCTGAGATTACAGGTATGTACCACCATTCCCAGTGTAAGTGGAACTTGGGACCAAACTCAGAGCTTTGAACATGCCAAGTAAGCACTATACAAACTGAACTACATCCCTAGCTCCTCATCCATGAATTTTTAAAGACCTAATTTAATAAAAATAAATGTTTTTCCATTTAGAGTGTTGTTGTGGTTGGAACATAAAGTGCCTATCTAAAAGGCTAGTATATTAAAGGTTTGGTCCCCAGATGGTGCTCTGTTTTGGAAAATTCTGGAAACTCTAAGAGGTGGAGCCTAACTGGAAGACGTAGGTCATTAGTGGGTGGATCCTTGGAGGTATTTTATTCCTGGGCCCTTTCGGTCTCTCTTTATGATTCCTATTCACCAAAAGAGGAGTAGCCCTTATCATAACCTCCTCCCACCATGATATTCTACCTCACCACAGGCTCCAAAAACAGTAAAGCCACTGAGGATTGAAATATCTGAAACCACAAACCAAATTAGATGCTTCCTAACAGTGACCAAAAGCTAGAAGGAAACTGTTATCAGAGAAACAGAGTTTACTGTCGCCAATTTCCTAGTTCATGGAACTAAACTGTGGGAACAGTTTAACAAAGGTTGAAGACCTGGGAGAGAGTATGCCTAGAGTGCTGTAAACAGAGTTGATGGATGATCGCAGTGGGAGTTCAGTCTCAATGCTGGTAAGAATCAAAATAGTGAAGACTGCTCACGAGGTTTCAGAGGAAATGAGGACTCTGTTGGGGATTATAGTAAGGTCACCTGTGTTATATGCTGACAGAGAACTCGGCTGCTTTCAGTCATGACCTGAGACTTCAAGAGAGGCTGAGTCTGAAGATAATGGACTAGTTAATCTGGTAGTTATTCTGAGGCAATCCAGTATTCAGGCTGTGACATGTTTATTGCTAGTGCCTTTTAACTAGGTTTACAGAAAGAATCAGGAACAATATCAGAGTAGAAAGACTCGGAAAACTTGCAACTTGGTCAGAAAAGCTTGTGTAAAACTGGAGCTGAGGAAGGCATGGTTTCTGAAAAGATTAGACCATCTCTAGAGGTCTAATTCAGATTAGACCATAGATGGGGCTGGGTGGATGTCTCAAAGCACTTCTTTGTAAGCATGATGATTTAAGTTTGGTCCTCAGAATCCATGTGACAATCAATGCCAGGTATGATGATGTTTGCTTGTATTACCAATATTAGAAATGTGAAGACAGGAAAATCCCTGGGGCTCCCCAGTCAGCTAATATAGCCTAGTTGGTGGGTTCCAGGTCCACCTCCTGTCTCAAAGGAGATGAATGGTATTTTTGAAAATGACACTCAAGGTTATCATGTAGCCTACACACATACACACACATACACACACACACACACTCACGCACACTTACACACCTGCATATAAGCAACACACAACCCTATAGAAAAAGTAAAATGCAACAATGGAAAGGATGCTGCAGTGAGAATTTTGATTTCTTTATAAAACACAGAAATAGGAATGTGTTTTCATTTTAATCCCAAGAGTGGGGACACAGGACTGCTTCAGACTGTCCACATCAGCTGACTATGATTTGCCTCATGCTCTCAAAGGGGTGGGATTTTGCCAGCTGCAGATAATTTCTGTGATTGTATGACATTTGGAATTCTGGGAACTTTTCAGAGGGTCTATAAATGCTAGGATCCTGAGAGGTGTGGTGGGTTACTAGTAGCTGTTGGTTGTTGTTGGTCAAAGAAAAGATAAGAAGAAATTAGATATCTTGACAGAGAGGATAAAACTTGCCCCAAGGAACTTGACACCCCTAATCAGCAGGAAATAGTATAAAAATAATGTTTTCTCCTTCCCTTTCTATCCTTTGTTCTCTCCTATATAGTGTTAGGAGGTTGAAAGGGTGGAAAAGGGTAAGAGAAGAACCTACAAAATAGACAAAAACAGCTACCAGGGTACCTTCAAGGCATCTCAAAACTGACCAGATCTCATCTGTCGCGGGCTCCCAGATATAATATTAAAAACTCATTTCAAAGACTTTCTCTTGAGAAAATAAATCCATTAGGACAGCTTACTCACACGGGGCTACCTAGAGAAATGTTTCCCTGGGTTCACCTGCCCTGATGTAGCTGTGAACACTCCTTTGACTCCTGGTGGGGTCGTATGCTTCCAGCCACCATCCCCTACCCCAGGAACTCTTTAGATCTGCAGATGAAAGACACACACATTAACTTAATTTTGAAATGCCTTGGCTAACTCAAAGGCTGGGCAGTTCTAATCCTCTGCCTGGCTATCACAGACTTCCCTCCATTACCCCTGACTCAGCACTCTCTAAATCTATGATCTATCTCTGCTGCCCTGTTTCTCCTGGGCAGCTCCCTGGTCTTTGCTGCCCAAGAAGCTTCTGAGCAGCCCTCTCAGGGGCGTATCCTTTCTCACCTACATTTTGGATGACTTTCCTTCTGCAGCTCTAAATCTGATCTGTCTCCCTCCGAATCATGACAATCCTCCTTTCCTCCTCTCTCCTGCTTCCTAGCTTGCACAAATCTAAGGGTCCCACCTCATCTCCCTTTGCCTAGCTATTGGCCGCCAGCATTTTTATTGATTGGTCAAAAACCAATTGGGGACAAGGACCTTTAGCATTTGGACATGTAGATTCCCAATTAAATCAAAGCATTAGAACCGAGCCCCATCACATCTGGTACTCAGAAGACACTGTGGCTGTGATTTAAAGGGGGCCAGCCACCACTTGAGCTAATGGCAGAACTTAGCAGTGTCGACATGATGCAGAAATATTAAATGCAAGAGTTAGTAGGGTTCTACAGCTTGCAAATAAAAGCCTGCAAGACCAGGAAACATATAGACAGCCTCTGGGAGGGAAATGCATGCATCTGAGAGTGTGAGAAGTAGGCTACAATACAGACCAGGAAGTTCAAGATGGCCGGAATATGGAACATCTGTCAAGGAAAGCCACAGGTAGTCAGTGGGAATCAGATCAAAAGAGGCCACCGGAACTACAACCAACCAGGCTGCAGTAACAGGGCTGCCCAAGCCCTTTATGGTTCACATCATACTGCATGTCTTGGACACCAGACATGGAGTTTGGGTTTTGGTTCTGATTCGGTCCAATCCTTTCCATCTCTGTTTCCTCTCTTTTTTGAAATGCATATGTTTATTCTATGCTATTATTTCCCTCAAAGTCTGTAACTCTGAATATTGTAGTGATTTTGGTTAAACTGACTTTCCCTTTAAAATGTTCACTTCAATAAAGAATGAAAGTATAAAGAATACATTTTAAATTGTTTTATTTTCCTTCAATTGTTTCTTGAGACAGAGTCTCACTATGTAGGGCTGGCTGACCTCAAACTCACAATCCTCTCACCTCAGACATCAGGTCTAGAGTTCAGATTGCAGGCTTATATCACTACACCCAGGTCCACACCTTGGGTCTTGTCCTCTTGTGCTTTTTAGGACAAAAGACAAGAAAAGCACACACCATGTTTTTTTCTTATTTAGTTTTGACTGTCCAGGCCATCCAAGGAATAACTAAAGTTCATCTTTGAATGTATATCTGTCAAGAAGCTTCACTACATTTCACATGCAGTCATGCTATTTTAAATGTATTTATTTATTTTATGTGTGTGAGTGTTTCCAGGTGTGTATGTACAACACATGCATGCCTGGTACCTATAGATGTTAGACCAGGGAACTAGTTATTCCTGGAACTAGAGTTATGGATGGCTATGAACCACCATGTGGGTGCTGGAAACCAATCCTCAGTTCTCTGCAAGAGCAGCCAGTGCTCTTAATGACTGAGCCATCTTTCCTTCCAGCCCTTCATACACATACAAGTCTTATGTTACAGTCCTTTAAGTCTTTGCTGGAGGGTGAATGAATACAGTACTCTAGGCCAGAAGAGAAGTACAGAATCTTCTCCGTTTATAAGATAGAGACTGTGTGTCTGTGAGTCACTCTCTTTAGTAGCTGGAACAGATCAACTCTAAACTGATAAAGGCAGGAACACAACAATATTACTCGTGTGCTCAGCCTGTTTTAAATGCCCAGCAAATACTAATGGGCTTGGAAAGGGAATAGAGGAATGGATGGCACAGGACAAGAGGAAGCATTCTATCCTTTGTCCTTTTTTTTAAAAAAACAAGAAACAGCTTTCATTTAACGCTCTCGTTTTGCTCAGTGATGTAGCTACCGACTTTCAGCCTTGAACAGGTGCTCTACCCACTTCCATGTCACCAGCAGTCATGTAAGTCACTAATCTGCTAACATTGAGCATCATCTGGGGACTTCCCAAATAGGAAAATAATTTTTTTTTGTAAAAGCAAAACAAAAAGGCAATTTGAAGAAGAGAAATACAAGTGTCAAAATTCTTTAAGTCAATGTAAGTTGGTTTGGGGGGGTTGTTGTTTTTGTTTTGTTTTTTTTTAAAGGCACTCACCTCCCCTATAGGCTCTCCACACTGGCATCAGAGTCAACTTGTGTAGGTGATGAAAGATCTCAGTGTCAATGAAAAAGGACCCTTCATGTTCAAGTTTGTGACTGCGGTCACATTCATGCAGTGTAGGTAAAACAGCTCTTGAATGTTTGTTATGAGCCAGATTATATCTCTTTAAAGTTAATGTATTGAAGCCCTAACCTCCAGCACACCAGACTACAACTGAATGTGAAAAGGTCTTTAAGAAAGTGATTATGTTAATATAAGGTCTTTAGAGCAAGCCCTAAACCAGTGTGACTGGTGTTCTCATAAGTAGAGGACGTTAGGGCCAGCAAAATGGGGCAAAAGTGCTGTCCCCAAGCCTGAAACCTAAGTTTGATCTTCAGAACCCACATAGTGGAGAGAATCAACTCCTGCAAGTTGTCCTCTGACTGCCATACACGTGCTATAGCACATGTATGCATGCACATGTGCGCGCACACACACAGACACACTAAACAAATGGAGAAAACGATGTCGGAAGGCGCCAGGCCTGTACAGTGTACTGACTGTTAAGGCAGCATCTGCAAGCCATGAGGAAGGCTCCATCACTGGCACCTAGGTTTTGGACTTCTGGCTTTAACAACTATACAGAGATAAATTCGTGTTGTTCAAGCCATCTGGTCTGTGGTATTTTGTTACTATATCTTTAAACAACTAATTTAAGGCTTATTATGAAATTTGTCATCCTAGTGCTAGCACAAAAAATGTGTTGTGCAAGGCATTGCTGCGAGCACAAAGCACTGTATAATTGAGATTACATAATACGGTAAAACTAACTGATAACAAAAGAAATCAAATTTTGTTAGAGGGAAGCAATTGGCAAGGACTTTTTTCCCAGGAAATCATATACACCTGGACAACTGGCACTGAATTTCTTACCTCTAAAAAGAGTTGTTTTAAATGTCTATTCATTCCGTGGATAAAACATCCATCTCTATTTTGTCACCTCTCCCATGTATGGGCTCCCCACTACACACACACTCCCCTGTATACACCACCCCTGTGTACATTCCCCACTGTGCACACACTTTCCTGTAAACACTACTCCTTATATACAGTCCCCAGCTAACATATACTCTCCCCTGTATATACTACCCCTATACACATATGCCCCTTGTATACATTCACCCTGTATATATTTCCCCTTTATATACCCCCTATATATACTTCTATATACATGCCTCTGTATACACTTCTCTTGTATATACTTCTTATACACACATACTCCCTATATACATCCCCCCACATATGCTCTCCTGTATACAATCATTGCTATACACTCTCCCCTGTATATATCGTATCATCCACAACTCTGCTACCAAACCGTATCCTATTTCCCTCTAGCCACAAACCCATTTCTGGCTCTGCTTAACACAAAATAACATGGCCATTGTGTGTTTGTTTAGTGGTATTTGTTTTCCCAAGACTTTAAGCAAATTTCCTCCTGCAAAAATTGAGAATAGTTTTAAACCTGCTTGTACAGGTCAGATTTTGACTCAAGTCAGTCAGGGACCATGGGTCTAGTAAGCCTGTAGCCCTTCTAAATTTCTATTAGTGGCAGAGAGCATTTACCAAACTTGCTGGGTAGTCTGCTGTGTGCAGGGCAAAGAGGCACCATTCCTGTGGCTTTGGCAAGCACCAAGACCTATGAGGAGCAGAAGTGTCCTGCAGCTTCTGCCAGTTTCTGCAGGAAACTGTCTCCCACTGCGGGGTACCACAGCATGGGCTTTCCCAGGTCCATCAGTGAACCATGCTCCAGCAGGCTCCAGGTCAAGTCACCGTACTCTGGAACTGAACTGTGCAAAGTTTCATTTCCTGAACAGTAAAGTAAGATTAGATCAGATCAGTCACTTTCAATTTCTATAACTACTAAAAGAACTTTACTCAAAAATCTTATGTGTAAGTTTGTATTTAAAACATTCAAGCTCAAGTAGGGCTGGCCTTGCTTGGGAACTAGGGCATTAGGTATGGTCCTGTCTGGTCTACCTTCCCTTGCCCAATAGCACTTCCTTTTCCTCCTCTGCTCTCCCCTCTACCTCCTCCTCCTTTCCTTCTTCCTCTTCCCTCTTCTCTTCCTCCTTCCCTTCCTCCTCTTCCCCTTCTCTTCTTCTTCTTCTTCTTCCTCTCTTCCCCTCTCCTCTTCTTCCTCCTTCTATTCCTCCTTCTCCCCTCCCCCTTTCCTCTTCTCCCACATAGAATCCAAGGACTCTAGTGGAACCCCTATGCTGAAACATATGGTTCCAACTAAGGTCAGCGATCTAATATGATTCTAACTAAGGTCAGCGATCTTCTGGAAAGTGAGGATGGGCTTGGGGGTGGGGGCGGTGCTGACTATAGTGTTTGCTGAATGATTCCACCCTGGCTGAATCCAAGCAAGGTTATATCATCAAATGCAAAAATATGAACATGTAATAGCATGCCATGTAGCAAAATAATTTAGTGACTTTTTTTTATATTACTTTTGAGGAGTAGGGTGAAACAGTGTTCTTCTCCTTAAAGGGCAGCCTTCTCTATGTACCCCAGGCTGATCTCAAACTCTTAGAAATCTTCCTGCTGCTATATGCTGCTGAGTTTTAGGATTATAAGCATAAGATTACACCTAGATTACCGTTAAAATATATATACCCAGGCATGTTGGTGTACGCCTTTAATCTCATCAGGCAGAGGTAGGCAGATTGGGGTGAATTCAAAGCCATCCTGGTCTGCATAGTAAGTTCTAAGCCAGCCACGGTTATATACTGAGACCCTGCCTCAACAAACAAACAAACAAACATATATAGCTTAACTATGTGTTTATATAATTAAACTTTTGGATTATGGCTAGTTTTTTCTGTTTTTAAAATTATTTTATTTATCCACATCCCAAATGTTGCCCTCCCTCCCAGCCCCCCTCCTAGAACTCTCTACTCCCTCCCCCTCCTCTTCGCCTCTGAAAGGGTGCCCACCCTCCCACTCCCACCCCAACCTCCACCCTCACCCCTAGCATCCCCCTTCCCTGGGGCATCAAGTCTCTACAAGATTAGGCTCACCCTCTCCCACTGAGCCCAGACAAGGCAGTCCTCTGCTACATATGTGCCAGGGGGCTTGGACCAGACCCTGTATGCTCTTTGGTTGGTGGCTTAGTCTCTGGGAGCTCCCAGGGGTCCAGGTTAGTTGACACTGTTGGTCTTCCTATTGGGTTGCAACCCCCTTCAGCTCCTTCAATCCTTCCCCTAAATCTTCCATAGGGGTCCGGACCTCAGTCCAATGGTTGACTGCATCTACATCTGTCTTAGCCAGCTCCTGGTAGAGCCTCTCAGAGGATAACCATGCCAGGCTCCTGTCTGTAAGCACAATATAGTGTCAGTAATAGTGTCAGGCCTTGGTGTCTTCCCATAAGATAGATTGCCCAGTTGGGCCAGTCACTGGATAGTCATTCCTTCAGTTTCTGCTCCATTTTTGTCTCTGCATTTCTTTTAGACAGGAACAAAACTGGGTCAAAAGTTTTGAAGGTGGGTTGGTGTCCCCATGCCTCACTGGGGGCCCTGTCTATCTACCGGAAGTGGGCTCTTCAGGTTCCATCTCCCTACTGTTGGACATTTCTGCTAAAGTCACCCACATTGAGCCTTGGGAGAATCTCACATCTCAGGTCTCTGGGACTTTCTAGAGGGTCCCCCCACTCACCCTCACTGCCCCTAGCAGCTACATATATCGATTTATTCTCCTGGCCCTTTGGGCTTCTCTCCTGTCTCCCCCATACCTGATCATGCAGCCCCTTTTTCCTCCCCTCCCTCAACTCCCATGATTATTTTGTTCCCCCTTCTAAGTGAGATGGAAGCATTCTTATTTGGGCCCTCCTTGTTTAACTTCTTGTGGTCTGTGGTCTCATGAGTATTCTGTACTTTTTGGCTGTTATCCAGTTATCAGTGAGTATATATCATGCATGTCCTTTTGCGTCTGAGTTATCTCAATCAGGATGAGATATTTTCTAGTTCCATCCATTTGCCTACAAAATTCATGATATCCTTATTTTTTTAAAAGATTTATTTTTATTTATGTGTATGAGTACACTATAGCTGTACAGATGGCCATGAGCCATCATGTGTGTGGCTTCTGGGAATTGAACTCAGGACCTCTGCTGGCTCCGCTCGCTCTGCCCCGCTCGCTTTGGCTTAATTCACTGTAGCTGTCTTCAGACACACCAGAAGAGGGCGTCAGATCTCATTATGGGTGGTTGTGAGCCACCATGTGGTTGCTGGGATCTGAACTCAGGACCTTCAGAAGAGCAGTCAGTGCTCTTACATGCTGAGCCATCTCATCAACCCCGATGTCCTTATTTTTAATAGCTGAATAATATTCCATTGTGTAAATGAACCACATCATCTATATTCATTCTTCAATTGAGGTTGCTCCTAGTTTCTGGCTATTATGAATAAGGGTGTGATGTACATAGTGGAACATGCATCCTTATGCTATGGTGGAGCTTCTTTTGGGTATATGCCCAGGGGTGGTATAGCTGAGTCTTCAGGTAGAACTGTTTCCAATTTTCTGAGGCATCACCAGATTAATTTCTAGAGTGGTTGTATCAGTTTGCAATCCTACCAGCTGTGGAGGAGTGTTTCTCTTTTGTCATATCCTTGCCAGCATGAACTGTCGTTTGAGTTTTTAATCTTAGCCTTTCTGATTGGTGTAAGGTGGCAGCTCAGGATCATTTTGATTTGCATGTCCCTAGTGACTAAGGATAACGAACATTTCTTTAAGTGCTTCTCAGCCATTGGAGGTTTCTCTGTTGAGAATTTTTTTCATTGGGTTATTTGGTTTGTTGGAGTCTAACTTCTCAGTTCTTTATATATTTTGGATATTAGCCCTCTATTGGATGTAGGATTAGTGAAGATCTTTTCATGGGTTGCCATTTTGTCCTATTGACAGTGTCCTTTGCCTTACAGAAGCTTTTCGGTTTCAAGTGATCCCATTTATCAATTATTGATCTTAGAGTCTGAGCCATTTCTCTTCCATTAGATTTAATATATCTTGTTTTATATTGAGGTCCTTGGTCCACTTGGACATTTTTTGTGCAGGGTGTAAATATGGATCTATTTGCATTCTTCTACATGCAGACCACTACTTAGACCAGCACCATTTGTTGAATATGCTTTCTTTTTCCCACTGTATGGTTTCGGCTTCTTTTTCAAAGATAAAGTGTCTATAGGAGTGTGGGTTTATTTCTGGGTCTTTCATTCTATTCCATCGAACAACCCATCTGTCTCTGTACCATCACGTGCTTTTTATCACTGTTGCTCTGTAGTATAACTTGAGGTTAGGTATGGTGATTCCCCCCCAGAAGTTCTTTTATTTTTCAGAATTGTTTCTCAATATCTTTGGATTTTTTTTTTTTCATATTGAGAGTTGCTCTTTCCATGTCTGTGAAGAATTATGTTGGAATTTTGATGGGAATTGCATTGAATCCGTAGATTGTTTTGGTAAGATGGCCATTTTCACTATGTTAAGCCTACTAATCCATGAAATGAAGATCCTCCCATCTTTTGAGGTCTTCTTTGATTTCTTTCTTCAGGAAATTGAAGTTCTTGTCATACAGATCTTTCACTTTCTTGGTTAGAGTTACACCAAGATATTTTACATTATTTGTGGCTAAAATTGTGAAGGGTGTTCTTCCCGTAATTTCTTTCTCAGCCTGTTTACTATTTATATAAAGGAAGGCTACTGATTTAATTGAGTTAATTTTATATCCAGCCACTTTGCTGAAGTTGTTTATTGGCTATAGGAGTTCTCTGGTAGAATTTTTGGAG
The DNA here is from genome assembly GCF_008632895.1 of Mastomys coucha. NCBI lineage: Eukaryota > Metazoa > Chordata > Mammalia > Rodentia > Muridae > Mastomys > Mastomys coucha. The sequence goes on along the minus strand of NW_022196912.1, from coordinate 92,159,643 downwards.
TTACTTATGTATACTATCATATCATCCATGAACAGTGAGTGGTACCTTGACTTCTTCCTTTCCAATTTGTATCCCCTTGATCTCCTCTAGTTGTCGTATTGCTCTGGCTAGAACTTGAAGTTTTATGGTGAATAGATAAGAAAAGAGTGGGCAGCCTTTTCTTGTTCCTGGTTTTAGTGGGATTGCTTCAAGTTTCTCTCCATTTAATTTGATATTGGCTCTTGGTTTGATGTATATTGCTTTTATTATGTTCAGGTATGTTCCATGAATTCCTGATCTCTCCAAGACTTTTAACAGGATTATGGCTTTTGCCAATAATCAATTTCATTTCCTAATTAGTTATTTCAAGTTGACATTCAGGATATTAGGACTATTTTATAACCAGTGTTCAAAAGTCTGCATTATAGCATCAGCTGTCTGAAGCCAGAAAGGGCTAAATGGAAGACTTCTAGGGATGTCGGAAGTGTGCTCAGGAAGAAAGGGAGAACAGACATGTTTGTGGTGTAAACTCCAGCCTACCTAGCAAAAAGAATCAGCTTGTAGTCCAGCAAAACAGCAACCCAGCCCATAATCAGCCGATAGTCCAGCAAAGCAGCAACCCAGCCCATAGTCAGCCGACTGTGTGCTTTGTT
>NW_022196912.1:92149132-92159001 GCF_008632895.1 Mastomys coucha | reverse complement strand
CTCAATGAGCCCGGCCTCCAATCCACAACACCATTACTCACTGATATCCAAGTGGGTGTGGTCTTATAGGGTCTTATCTCTCTTCTTGATCACCTTTAGGAGCAATTAGTGTTTAATTCCCAACCTCTTCCTCTGTTCTTCTCAGTCTTTGGACATGGTATCTAATTAATAGTCAAGTAGTTAAGAACATGAATTCTGAGTCACACTCCCAGACCTAAAAATTCTGGCTTTGTCACCTATTAGATATGTTACCTAGGCAAGCTGTTTATCTTCTCTGTACCTCAGTTGTATTCTCTATCAAATAGAGATAATGGGGCTGGCAATATGGCTCAGCAAGGCCTTTGCCTTACAATTCTAATGACCTGAGTTCAGTCTCCAGAACTTGTGGCAGAAGGAGAAAATCACTTCAAAAATTGTTCTCTAGCCTCCTCTCTCTGTGTGTCTCTGTCTCTGTCCCTCTGTCCCTCTGTCTCTCTCTCTGTCTCTCTCTCTTTCGCACCAATGACAAAGTTTAAATAAGAAGTATAACAGTACCTACTCTCCAGTATTATTGGGATAATTAAATGAGTTTCCATATTAAATACATAGAACAACACTTAGCACATAGACCATGCTATTTAAAAGTTGTCTTTTATTACAAACATACATGTACAGCACATTTTTATTATTATATGACAGATGACTACATGTGGGTGTCCAAGTGCATGGGAAAGACCTGCATGGAGATGAGATGGAATTCTTCTGTAGAAATAAAAATCTCCAAGTGCAGTTTCTATAGTAATTATTATTATAACAATAATAATCTTGGCTAGCATTTAGTGAACTTTTAAAATGCAATTTAAACCATTATCTAGTGAATCCCTCATAAAAAGTCCTAATGAGAAGGAGTTATCACTAGCTATATTACACAGTCAAAAAACAAACAAGCAAACAAAACAAACCCTACAGGCTCCTGGGGTGAGTGACTGCCATATTCTAAGTGTCTATGCCCTTTCAAAATTCACACACTGAAGTCCTACCCAGAAGACAGTGGTATTTGGGTGGGACTTTGGGAGGGCATCCAGGTCCTGAGAGTGGCCGTCTAAGAGACTCCACACAGCCCCCTTGCTCCTATCCGGTGATAACGCAGCAAGAAAGCTCCATGTAGGAACCAGGAAATGGGTCTTCACCATACACCCATACTACTTGATGCCTTGAGCTTGGAGGTTGATTTTCTGGTGTTTAAAAAATGCCTGGTATACATTCCCAAGATCATAGTATTCATTACTATTACTGTGATTCCAGCGCAGGCCTTATTCCTCTACTGCAAGAGCCCTTAGCTACCAGCCTATTGCTGTCTCAGAGCCCCATCAGCCACCACCAGCCCATAACCTACCCAGCATCCCTCCCCCACACCACACATCCTCTCCCTGACTCCGTCTCTCATCTGTTCTTCAAGATGCTTTCAAGACTTTCTGCAGTTGTCTTAGATGTCTCAGATGGCGCCCTTGCACAGTTAGCTCCTAGACCATCCATACCCTCACTGCCTCCCACCTATGAAAATGTTACCTTTCATTCTGAGCCACACACTCTGAGCAGCTCTTCCTATCCCCCTTTTGAGAAAGGATTTTCTAAGTCAGCGGTAAAGACTGTCCTTTCTTACTATCTCTGCTGCACTGAAAGTTCCCCGTAGTAATGAAAGAGGCCAGTAACTAAGAATAGGGAGCTTCTTATGCCTTATCTTCCTTAGTTCTCATAACAGTGCTATGCACTGGACATTCCCATTAGTGGCTAGGAGAAGTAACTTCTCATCTATAACCAACAGGCAGAACTAGAATGAAACAATGCTTATCAGTCTTAAGTCCTTTTACTCTCGGTTCCTGTCTACTGGTTTTTGAAATGGGGTTTCACATAGCCTAAGCTGGTTTTGAAGTTGCTATATAGCTGAGGATGACCTTGAACCCTTGAATTACCAGCCTCCACTTCACACGTGCTCATACTAGGACAGGTCCAGGCTCTGAGGCCAAGGACCCAAGGTTCCCAGGGGCTGGGAAATTAAAGAAGAAGCAAGAAGCAGGAGACAGATGTGGTGCAGTTACTCTAGGTAAAGGTGTATGCCCTTGATCTCGAGGACATATTTAGGTAAAACTATACAAAAGTAGCATTTACAACAAATAGTTAGGCTGGAGAGATAGCTCAGCAGTAAGCACTAACTGCTCTTCCAGAGTATCTGAGTTCAATTCCCAGCAACCACATGGTGGCTCACAACCATCTGTAATGGGATTCGATGCCCTCTTCTGGTATGTCTAAAGACAGGTACAATTGACTCACATATATAAAATAAATAAATCTTTAAAAAAAGAGAGAAATGGTTGTGTAACAGATTACATAATCATTATATTTATTACTAACCGTAGGTTCCCTTGTGGTAGTTGGTATCTTAGTTCATTTGTTACAGATAGCCACACTGGAGCCATGTTGTCTAAACCTTTATCTGACCCATACAGCACTATTTCCTTCACATCTCCATGGCTGACTTAAATCCATTTCTTCCCCTTCTTTCTTTCCCTTTCCCCTTTCCTTCCTTCCTTCTAGAAATAGACCTTGAGACAATCCTCCTGCCTCAGCTCCCTGAGTAATAGGACAGCAGGTGTGTGCCACCACACCCGGGAAAGCCCTGGTTCTTAGTCACATCTGGTTTTCGTCATCTTTGGTGCTTAATCATAAACCAGATGAGCAAATAAGTCATAACTCAACCTTTACCAGGCTTCTCAGAGCTGTGAGGGGCTTAAAAAAAAAAACAGTGAGAAAAACTATGACCCAGGCAGTGGTGACTCAGAACCTTAGCACTTAGAAGGCAGAAGCAGGCTGATCTCTATGAGTTCAAGGTTGGGGTTAGGATTACATAATGAATAGACACACTCACTTTGGCTTGGTCTACATAGTGAGTTCCAGGATAGCCATGGCTACATAGTAAGACTCTATCCCAAGAGTAAATAAACAAGCAAACTAAATAAAATAAGATAAAATTCGCTGGGAGAGATGGCTCAGTGGTTAAAAATAAGATAAAATTTAAAGGGTATCTAGAGATTCTAAAAGACTTGGCTTACTTCATGCATAAGCTAAAATGTAGCCTTGCGTTCCATGACACAGGAAGTCCTTACAGAAAACTGCCATGTGAATCTAGGTTCCCCGAAGACCACACTCTCAGGCTACCCAAGTGTCAGGAAGCATATTGTGGTGCTGCTAATTCAAGCAAGGACCTCATACCAGCTAGACAAGGGCTGTGCTGCCTGGGCTCTAGCCAGTGTCAGGAATATTAAGTTGGAAAAACTGTGGAATTCATCTGGGTACAACCAAGCCTTGCTCTAACCAAACACCCTCAGTTTCTCAGACTTGGATTCAGTTCAGGGGTAGTTAGAAAACCGAGATTGGCTGTGAAACACTCGGGCTATTCCTAAAAAAGGAAACGATACAGCCTCTACCCTCAAGTTGCCAACTGCCTACTCAAGGATTCTCAGCCCTTTAAGTAGATACAGACACACTCAAGCCAATGTAAATATGACAGAGCAGAGGGAATGGAGGTGCTGAGGAGGCGTAAGATTTAAAAGGAGTGCTCAGAACTCAGCAGAACCCTTCAAAGAAAGTTTCCTAGACATGGCAACAACTTGATTTTCTAAAAATTGAAAATATAGTACTTTTCTTGGTTCAAATGTAATGCATGCTATGACAAAACAAATCAGAAAATACAGGCAATAAGGAAATGAATTAAAAAGAAGTGACCATCTACCATTTGCCCACCAAAGACAACATGTGTCAACACTCTCAACTCCTTGACAACCAACATTGGTGGGAACAATGCACAAGAGTCCAACAGGTCAGGGGTATGCATATCCCATGGTAAGGAGTAAATGTTATAAATGTCCTACATTGGATTAGGGAGTAGATAGTTTAGGAGAAAGACTGACAGATCTTTATCAGGTTAGGCAGAGAATCGAAGCAGGTGACAGCAGAACAAATTGAGCTGATGAGTGACATGATTAAAGTAATCTTAATAGCAACCCTTTGTTGTGGACTCAGCATATGCAAGACATTACGCCAAGTACTTTGCATTCCATCTTTACAACTGCCCTACAGAGTGCTCTGGTCCTCTGTTTAGGCAAAGTGAGAGCTTTGTCTAGATTTGCACAGTCAAATGGGTTCCAAACCAAGACATTGATATGTAGGCTGCCTGTGTAAGATCACCTGTGGTGTTCATGAAAAATTCAGCCTTCCAGGGCTGGGACTTGGATCAAAGAAAGTTTCCTAGACATGGCAACAACTTGATTTTCTAAAAATTGAAAATATAGTACTTTTCTTGGTTCAAATGTAATGCATGCTATGACAAAACAAATCAGAAAATACAGGCAATAAGGAAATGAATTAAAAAGAAGTGACCATCTACCATTTGCCCACCAAAGACAACATGTGTCAACACTCTCAACTCCTTGACAACCAGCATTGGTGGGAGCAATGCACAAGAGTCCAACAGGTCATATATAAATATATATATCATGGTGTTGACCAGCCCCTATTAGAGAAGCTAATGGGACAATGTTCAGAGACTGGTATTCTTTGGAACACTTAATCTTGGATGGGATGCCTTCATCAAAACCTCCCCTCGAGGCTAAGGGATCTATGCAGAAGAGGAAGTGGAAAAATCTGAAAGAGCCAAAGTTGATAGACGACTCCAAGGGATCCATGTCTTCCATACACAAGAGGACTGATTCATATTATGAACTCACAGTAGCCATGAGAGCACAGACTAGACTTTCACGGGTTCACACCAGGTTCCCAGCTCTAAGAAGAGGAATGGATGGAGACAAAGTCCCAGCCCTAATGAAGAAACTATTTGCAACCAATACCGTTCAGAAAGGGAAAATCAATCTTCTCCAATGGATACCAAACATACTCCAAGGCAGGCCCCAAGTCCAGGGGTAGTTGGCCAACACCAATGGACCCCATGGAATTTTGTGCACTATTTGTTTTGTTAGTTTTGTCTTATTGGGGTTTTTGTATCTTGTTTTGATTTTTGGTTTGGGATTTTTGGAGGGGGTGGATTTTTGAGAGAAGAGAGAGAACATGAAGTTGTGTGAGTAGGGAGGTGAGAGGTTCTGGAAGGAGTTGGGGGAGGGGAAAGAATATGATCAAAATATATTGTATGGCTGGGCAGTTGTGGCGCACGCCTTTAATCCCAACACTGGGGAGGCAGAGGCAGGAGGATTTCTAAGTTCGAGGCCAGCCTGGTCTGCAGAGTGAGTTCCAGGACAGCCAGAGCTACAGAGAGAAACCCTGTCTTGAAAAAACCAAAAAAAAAAAAAAAAAAAAAAAAAAAAAAAAAAAAGAAAGAAAAAAAAAAGAAAGAAAGAAAGAGTGTGTGTATATATATATATATATATATATATATATATATATATAGTATGAAAAGTTGGAATTTTTTAATTTAGTCTTTGTACTAGCTGGTTTTGTGTGTCAACTTGACGCAAGTTAGGGTCATCTGAGGAATGAGCCTCAGTTGAGGAAATGCTTCCATGATATCCAGCTATAAAGCATTTTCTCAATTAGTGATCAATGAGGGAGAGTCTAGCTCATGATAGGTGGTGCCATCCCTGGGCTGGTGTCCTGAGTTCTATAAGAAAGCAGGCTGAGCAAGCCATGGGAAGCAAGCCAGTAAGTAGCACCCTCCATGGCCTCTGCATCAGCTCCTGCTTCTAGGATTCTGCCCCATTTGAGTTCCTGTCCTAATTTCCTTCAATGATAGATTATGATTTAGAAATGTAAGCCAAATAAACCCTTTCCTCCCCACCTTGGTTTTTGGTCATAGGGTTTTCAGCAATAGAAACTCTAAGACAGTCTTTGACTAAAATACACTGTATGTAGGAAATTCTCAATAAATTAATAAAAATATTATTTATATATCATAAATTTATATATCCATTTATATGCTATTTATTTTTATATATTTATATATGCATATATTTATATATCTTATATATTATATGTGGGTGGATCACAACTGCCTCCAGCTCCAGCCACAGCCACAGCCACAGCCACAGCCACAGCCACTGGAACAGCCATAGCCACAGCCACTGGAACAGCCATAGCCACAGCCACTGGAACAGCCACAGCCACAGCCACTGGAACAGCCATAGCCACGCCACAGCTACAGTGACTCTAAAGCTACTGGCTGATGAGAAAGGACTGGTTAAGATTCCAACCTCAGGCCATGGAATCTAGCAGGATCAAAAAGACAAGGAAAATTATCTGGACTCGGGGAGTAGGAAGCCCTCATGCTGGAGTCTCCTTAAAGCCCCTTGTCTACTGAGAATCAAGGCTTTCAATGTAGTAATTTCTGCTTAAAGCCTTTGTCCTTCTCCAGCTATAAACCTACAGTTTTTTAGGAATCTTACCATAAAGCCATTTACTGTTAAAGGATGTGTCTCAAGCCCCCTTCTGCAAACCTAGTGGCTCCAGATTTTATCTTTCATCCAACTGTAAACCCATCTGGCACCTCCAGAGCTAGCCTATAATCTCAATTTTATATAAATATATATTTATAATTAATTTATTATTAATCATATATACATACATATATATGGAATAGAGAAAGGGAGGGTCTTTTAGAAACCTGCTGAACAGTGAAATTCCAAAAGCTTCCAAAATCCCATATATGGTCATCATTAGGACACTTTAGCATGACTATCCCTTGAGAAGTCCATACCCACACTTGGATGAGGCTTAATCTCTCCCTGAGGACCTCCTTGTACTAGCCCCCTTTGCTTAAGATCTCCACTTAAAATGTCTTTTCCTGGACTCCAACTGGGGCTAGAGAGATGACTCCATGGTTAGGAGTGCTTGCTGCACAGGCCTATGGACCAGAGGCTGGATTACAGCAACCATGTAAACAACTCAGTGCTGAGGAAGGTAAACATGGAGGATCTCTGGGGCTTGCTGGCTGGCAGCATCATCAAAAAGAAAGAAAGAAAGAAAGAAAGAAAGAAAGAAAGAAAGAAAGAAAGAAAGAAAGAAAGAAAGAAACCTGGAGCTCCAGGCTCAGTGCAAGGAACAGGATGGGGAGCCACAGGGGAGAACAACCATCCTCCTCTGGCCTCAGAATGGACATAGGCACCTGCACATGAGTGTATGCATATGCCGCATGCACACAAATTAATTAATATTAATTAAAGACCAACTCTGCTTCACATGGGCTCATGCTGAAATTATTTCAATGCTGAAAATTCTTTCCTCTAGTGAAGCCAAGGATCTGGCTTTACCTGAGTTGAATTCCGTAAGAGGTCTCAAAAAGGGAACAAAGGTCTCAGGCTGCTACGGGTGGGTGACAGCATGGAACTCTGTCTCCTACTGTGCCACGGCTAACACAATCAAAAGCATAGCCAGGATAGAGGCCAAAAACGGGAGTGGAGGTGCGGAGCCCAGGGTAGGCAGGGTAGACAGAGCCCAGGGTAGGCAGGGTAGACAGAGCCCAGGGTAGGCAGGGTAGACAGAGCCCAGGGTAGGCAAGGGTAGACAGAGCCCAGGGTAGGCAAGGGTAGACAGAGCCCAGGGTAGGCAGGGTAGACAGAGCCCAGGGTAGGCAAGGGTAGACAGAGACTTCTGGGAGGCATTGGTACCCTTCTACCACAACTCTTCCCAGTCTGCCTCCAAATATTTTTTATCAGACTTTTCCCCAGATAGGTTCTACCCTGTCCCAGCACCACAGCCACCCTGTAGATCATGTGACCAATCTGTGCTCAGTGGAAAAGTAGGGACAAAAAAATCACTGTGCTGCAATGTAGAGTATTGTTTTGGTTGTGGTCCCGATTCTTCCCTTTAAAAATGGCTAACTGCTGGGCGGTGGTGGCGCATGCCTTTAATCTCAGCACTTGGGAGGCAGAGGCAGGAGGATTTCTGAGTTCAAGGCCAGCCTGGTCTACAGAGTGAGTTCCAGGACAGCCAGAGCTATACAGAGAAACCCTGTCTCGAAAAACCAAAAAATAAAAAATAAAAATAAAAAAATAAAAATGGCTAACAATGGCAGGTCATCTGACATGGCCCACCCAGCTTCCATGACTAAGAAAGGGGGGGTGGGAGTGTCCAAAGAAGCACATAGAGCTCATAATGTGAGTTGTAGAATGCTGTACATGGATAGTGACGTGGAACACGGTTGAGGATTTTAGTTGTTTGAGACAGGAGTTTGTTATATTGCCCAGGTTGGCCTTGAACTGGGAATTCTGGGTTACAACTATGTCCCTACCCCTCGGCGTGGTTGAAGATTTTAAAACAACTTTAGAATGTTGCCACTAGTTATTAATTAAGCTAATAAAAAACATGGGAAACAAAAGACCTCAGAATTGTTTGCTTTGTGGTTTGACTTCAGATCAGAAAGTCACACATGAACATATCCAGAACATACCTGTAGTATGTGGAGTGGGTTATGCTCTTATCTCCGGCTGCAAAGGGGCCTAATATAAGAGACCCTCTCTTTCGCTCTCCCTCTCCCTCTTCCCTCTCTGTCCATCTCCCTCTCCCCCTCCTTCTCCCTCTCCCCGCTCCCTCTCCCTTTCCTCCCTGCCCCCCTGTCTGTCTCTGTGTGTGTATGTGTATGTGTGTGTTCCTGCACTATAAACTGATAAATAAGGCTACCTTCTGAAAGGCCCACCATCCCAATCCCCATCAAAAATGCTCTACAGATGATGGATGTGAGCAAAACCCAGGCCAATGTCCCATGAGTTCTACAAGCATTCATTGTCCTTGGGTTAATAATCTCACAGCCCAATAGGCTGGAAAGAGCAGGAGTCAGCAGGATGGGTCCAGAATGCTGGCCTCAGAGGCATCGGTAAGATAATGCAGGTAAATCATCCCCAAGGACCCAGAAAAACTCTTTAAGACTTTAGGGAAAGACAAGAGGCTCAGGGGTATTAAAGGAAGGCTGAGAGTAAAAAAGTGTACCTGACTGTATCCACACATGTGACATTAGCCAGTTTCCTTGGCTCCTCAGAGGCTGGCTATCTCTGCAGGTTGGGAGTCAGCTGTACCCATCTCAAAGGTCCTTTTAGTTCTGGGTGGGAAACTGTAGAAATCCAAACTGTGCACATCTGCTGCCCTGATTTACCTGGAAGGACAGACCAGAAGAGCCAGTGTCATCCAGGTACAAGCTACGGCTGTAAGAAGAGCGACCCACAGAGAAAGAAAGGACAGGGGCTGTTCCAGCCCTATATGACAGCCAGGGACTCCCTCTGAACAACCAAAGACCTCTCACAGAAGCCATCTCAGCCCATCATTCCCAGTACCATACCAGTGAAGTACTTACAGTGACCACATGACCACAAAAGACAACCAAGACAATGCTTATGAAAAAAGAAAGAGATTTTAGTAATACCTTAGGACTAAAGATAGGAGTCAGCTATGTCCCAAGGCTTTGAGCAACCACGTAGACTTCTGGAAAATTCTTTAGCATGACACACCTCTCTTTCTTTGTCACATGATCATTGGTTGGCTGGGCACTGCCTAGCACAGAGCCAGCTCTCTTATGGGGCTGAGTTCTCCTAAGTAACCGCTAAGTTACACGTGACAAAACAACATTTTATATTTTTTTTTCTGTATTTTTCCATTGCCTCCTCTTCTAGTCACACCACACTCCACCCTAGGAATTGTTTTGAGACAGGAAGCATAAGCTGCTTAAAGATAATGGAGCTTCCTGTCTTTGGTACAGCAGACACAGAGGGAGAAGGGGGGATAGGCAGCGGAGACGTGGGGCGGCCCTTCAAGGAAAGGAGAAGAGACTCTTCCTAGTCAGCACAGGTTTAAAGCTTTAATTTTTCCTTACATTATGAGATCAAACATCTATGGGT
>NW_022196912.1:92122917-92148235 GCF_008632895.1 Mastomys coucha | reverse complement strand
CACTGATCCCTTTGTTCCCTCAGACCTTTTCCCTATATAAACCCCTAACTTTCAAGCCTCGTGGTTGGTTCCACTATCTCCTGCGTGAGATAACTGTGGTGCTGAACCAGAGCGTACTGAAATTAAAATATACCTCTTGTAATTACAAAAAAAAAAAAAGAGAGAGAGAGAGAAGAGACTCAGAAAGACCTAGACACTGACTGTGGGCTCAGAAGACATGAAGTTTTTTGCCATTGGGTTTCCCACTTCACCAAAGACTCCTGGGCTCGGAAATAGCAAGATCACCAAACTGGAAATGGTCTGAGCCAGCAGAGGCAATTTTATTGTGGACTTTGACTGAGGACTTTGTGGTATGCCCCACACTTCTAACTAATTGGACACAGTCTTTCCAGGGAGACTGAGCCTGTGGAATGGCAGATTAGTAACCTGCCCACTAACCAGGGTGGACAGCATGAACTGGGACTATAGCTCAGTGGCTAAAGGGCTTGTTCAGCAGGCACAAAGCCATGGGTTTAATCTCCAGCACAGAACTGAGTATGGTAGTAAATGCCTATAATACTTAAGATGTAGAGATGGGAAGACCAGCAGTTCAATACCATTCTTGGCCATATAGCAACTTTGGGCCCAGTCTGGGAAACATGAGACTCTGTTTCCTCAATACAAATAAATAAAGTGTAAACAAACCAACAAGATTGAGGCTGAGTCAGTTTTACTTTGATTTTTAAAAGAAACAAGAACAACAAGATACAAACAAAAACATAGAAATTTAATACCGGCAACTCAAAGCCAAGCAGGGTAGCCCTGCCTATAATTCTAGCACTGGGAAGCCTGAGTCAGGTTAACCATCACTTCTATGCCAGCTTGGGTTTTATAGTGAGTGCCAGGCCAGCCTGGGCTATAGAGTGTGACCTTGTCTCAGAAGAAAAATTATAACAATAAAATAATTTTTGAAGTTGTTGGCTCCTCAGAGTTGTGAGTCACTGCTGACGTGTGAAGAGGGATGGATAACCCCATTGTCTTGGCTGCATCGGCTTAAGAAGATACCAGGTATATCTCCTTAATTCTCACATCATAAGCTCCTACCAGCTGGCTCAGGAGATCCAGCCTTGAATTGCGTTGGTTAGCCTGCTTTAGTCCTAAGTATCCAAATGTCCAGGCTCAATCACATCCAGGTTTGTGCAATGTCCTAAGTGAGGGACACTTAAGTCCTAAGTGATAAACTAATGCAGAAGTGGTAGGTCCAGGTGTGAAGCCAATGCCTCGAGATGCTTAGAAAGCAGTACTGCGAAGAGCCTCATTTTGACAGCGCCGGTCTGAAAAAGCCGCCCTAGAGCTAAGGTCTCTCTGACCTTCCCTTCTACCAGCTCCGTGATCCTCTTCCCCTGACAGTTTCCCTTCTCTGATTTCTAAATGAAAGAAAATTTTGTTATATCCCCCTCCCTAGGAATCTCATTAAATAACCAGGAAAGACTAGCCACTTGAGAAAAAACTGCAAATTGTCACCAAGACCCAGACAGACATTTCATCTATTCTGAGAGCAGGTGACAGATTGGGGGTTTGGGGGTGAACCTTATTTGCATAATAAGATAACCTCTGTTCACCATGCAGTTCCACCTTTACCTTCCTTTAGCTTGTCCACAAGCTGTTCTTCTTTCTCCCAGACCCATTCAACTTCCAGAAAACTATTTACAAACCACTCTTTTTTCTCTCCCTTTCATTTCCCCCTTGATTTCCCTCCGGTATGTTAAATGTATCTGTGTGGTTTTTTCCCCCTGTGAATCTCTTTCCTGCCAGGTACTCAGCAACCCTTCAGAGGGTGAAACGGAAACTCCCCACTTCACCCCTACTCTCTGCTCTCCTTGGATGTTGATTTTTGTCTTGCAGCTGCTTGTTTTTTCCTGTTTAAAAAAAAAAATGCCTGCATTAAGACACAATAATATCCAGAGGAAGGAAAAAAAAAAAACTTAAAATAGGACTCTAAACCAATGGACTCCAAAGAATAAAAATTTCCCCAGGAATCCCATTCTGGGGTAAGAAAAGGCTAAGCCATGGTAGAATGGGGGTGAGCAGAGTGACTGTGATGGACAGCCATCTCAGATGAGTGGAACTGGGGAGTGAAAAGGGTTGTGGTGTTGGACAATCCACAGCCGCCAAAGCCACGATGAGCAAGTGGCCTCCAGGTCCTCTGCTTTACAAACTCCGTGAGTTTCACAGACAATAAAACAGCGGGTTTCAGACAAAAATCTTCATTACAGAGGAGATATTAAAAGGAAAAAGGGACTCCCACAGAAGGGGCTCAACGTTTAGGGAAACCGGTTTGTGTTCTCGTTCCTTGTTTTCTTCCCACTTTGCCTTCTATATAAGTATTCTGATGAACACAGCTGCCAGGAGGCCTTGAAGGCTCTATTTTTAAGGGACTAATATGGTTTTGCTGGGCTGAGGTAAGGGGAGGTGAGCTGGTCAGCCCAACTGGCCCAACCATGTGTCTCCACGGAGTGTCCACGCGCCTCCATCCCAGTGGCGGAACTAGAAGTTTCAGTCCACATCTTCAAGAGCCAGGGAAGCCTCTGAGCACACAAGGCCTCCTGGCAGCTGTGTTCATCAGAATACTTATAGAGAAGGCAAAGTGAGAAGAAAACAAGGAACGAGAACAAAAACCGGTTTCCCTAAACATGTGTGGTATTTCTGGCCTCTGGCCAGGATAAAGCTGTGATAGAACCAAGAACACCCTGGCTTTGAGCCAGGACAGACTGTCAGTGTTCTGGGTCTCCATCCTCCCAGGAAGGCATTTCACACGTTTTTGACAGTTATCTCTCAACCTAGTTAACATATTCATATGCTCATTTCCTCGGCTTTTCTTTAATCCTTTCTGTATAACTGTAACTTTCTATGAGAAATGGGGAGAGGAATTATGAACCTTTCTGTTGCTGGTTTGGCCAAGCTGTAAATAAATCCATTTTCCCTTTACCAGTTTCTATTTTCTAGCTTCTTTTGAAATACAGAAATGGTAGGTTTTTGGGAAGTCTCAGGTAGCAGAATCTCCTCTTATGTCTGCCCACTTGAAACATGGAGTCTTCTCAGAAACCTTAGACTCTCTGTCTCAGTGGACAGATTCAGGTACATCCTCACTCCCAGCTTCCCTTCAAACCATCTATGGTGATCTGATCTCCTTGACTTGAATGGGAAGCTAGACACAACAAACACCAAGGACCTTCTACCCTCCCTAGAATCTACCACACCAAACACTTCCTACCTTCTGAATGCAGCCTTGCTCATTGGTCTTTTTTTCTAAGGTCACAGGTACTTTTTTCTCCACAGCTGAGTTTGATTCCCTTCTCCTTGTATGTTAAATTCTATCTTGTGGAGATTCACATACATGTTTTTTAGAGTCTGAAAGGTCCTCATACTTACCAGTTTATGAACTGCAAATGTAAATGCAATACAAAATCATTTCCCCAGATCCATCCTACAGTCTGTCCAATAGACACTCCTGAACCCCATTATTGTCATACTATCTCAACCTGCCAGCTCCCAATAATGACAAGGAGACTTTGTATTATGTATGAAAGCTTAGGCCTTATAGCTCAGGCTTGTCCCCACCTAGCTCATATAACTTAATAACCCCATTTATACTTGTTGCAGGATTTTCCCTGTCCAATTACACTAGGCCTGTGATTGGACAGAGAGAAGGGAAGCAGGTCTAAGGGTTGCAGAGACTGAGAGCATGTCTTAGTCAGGGTTTCTATTCCTGCACAAACATCATGACCAAGAAGCAAGTTGGGGAGGAAAGGTTTTATTAAGCTTACACTTCCACATTGCTGTTGATCACCAGAGGAAGTCAGGACTAGAACTCAGGCAAGTCAGGAAGTAGGAACTGACACAGAGGCCATGGAGAGATGTTTCTTACTGGCTTGCTTCTCCTGGCTTGCTCAGCTTGCTCTCTTATAGAACCCAAGACTTCCAGCCCAGGGATGGCACCACCCACAAGGGGCCCTACCCACTTGATCACTAATTGAGAAAATGCCCCACAGCTGGATCTCATGGAGGCACTTCCCCAACTGAAGCTCCCTTCTCTGTGATAACTCCAGCCTGTGTCAAGTTGACACACAAAACCAGCCAGTACAGAGCATCTCAGAGAAAGGGGGAAAAGGAAGATGGTGTCAGATGTGAACCAGTGGGTAGTTATGATACAATAAGGTTAGAATAATTGGGATAAAGCTTTTATCATTATCAATTGGTTCTGAAATTATTGTATTGACACCTTGCAAATTGAGAATTTATTAATACATAAAACTGATGGGTTAATTATAAGCATTAAGAGTTTTGATTCTACCAGGTAAATGGGTGTTGGGGTGGCTGACCATGTGTGGACGGTTGTTGCGTGGCAGTGAGAACTTGGGATCTCTAGCCCTGCTGGAGAATTGGCAGGTAGAGACAGAGCTGGCAAGACCGTAGCAGGACCAAGAGTCACTGGCACCTACATGTTCAGGAATGTGCCAG
The DNA here is from genome assembly GCF_008632895.1 of Mastomys coucha. Lineage (NCBI taxonomy): Eukaryota > Metazoa > Chordata > Mammalia > Rodentia > Muridae > Mastomys > Mastomys coucha. The sequence continues at coordinate 92,143,735 of NW_022196912.1, read as the reverse complement.
CCCTTTTAAAATATTTCCCACAACATATACTAGTCCAAGTTTGCCACATGATCTGTTACCTCTCATTCAATCTCTGACATCTGACTTCCCCTATGTCTAGATGGTAATTCCCCCTCTCAGATTCTTCCCCCAGAGACTCTCTCTCTCCAACGGGAAGTCTCGCCTTCTCTTTCTTGCCTAGCTATAGGCCATCAGCTCTTTATTAAAGCCAATCAAAAAATGACATAGGCAGGTGAGAAAGAACAGAGACACACCTTCACAAGGTTATACAAAGAGATTACCCCAAAACCCACTATCTAGCCATTCTCCTAGTTCTGAAATGCATAAGTAGAATAAGTACCCTGGTAGAGCCCCTACATCTAGCCCCAGTCTACGGAGTGATACAAATATCACTTATAAGAAAACTGCTTGGTCTGGCTTGTGGTTCAAAGACTAGGAAGTTCAAGATAAAGTGTCCATATCTGATGAGCCCTGCTGCTGATGAGTAGAGCCTCAAGGTGAACTCTAGCTCACTCAATGAATGCCCTCTCTCTCTCTCTCTCTCTCTCTCTCTCTCTCTCTCTCTCTCTCTCTCTTTCTCTCTCTCTCTCTCTCTCTCCTTTCCCTCTCTCCCTACCCCATTGTGTTCTAGTGTATGCATATGTGTTGCAGAAATCAAAGCCAGGACCATGGACATGGTGGGCAAGTTTTCTGTTGCTTAACTCTCTCTTCTTACAAAGCAACAGTCCCCTTGGATTAAAGACTTTCTTATTACCGTAACAAAACACCATGACCAAAGAAACTTAGAAAGTATTTAATTGGGCTTATAGAGCAAAGCCATGGCATCAGGAACATCTGAGTGCTCATATCTGAAACTACAATAGGAGGCTAAAAAAGAATATTGGTAATGACATGTGTCTTCTGAAATCCCAAAGCGGCACACCTTCTTTAACCAGGCCACACCTCCTAATCCTTCCCAAACAGTTCCACCAACTGCAGTTCCAAGCATTCAAACATACAGGCATATTAAACCACTACATCCTTGCTTATATGCTCCCTATCTTCAAATACTACTATCTAGTTAATTTACCATTATTATAAGACCTTGCAATGAGCCTTGGTCCTCAGTGTGGGGGTGGGAGGGAAGGGAGGTAAAGAGATCTCCAAGGGATGGGCTCTAATAAAATAGGCTAGTTCTTGCTAGGAGCATTGCCTTTAGAAGAGATTAAGATAGTTCTCATGGGACCCTGAACTAATTCTAACAAGAGCATTATCATAGAAACTAAATCAAATGAGCCTGGTCACACCCCAGCTTCTCTGACTTTCCATCTAGTGATTCAGTCTGGCAGTCTGACTTGCACAGCTGTCATTGTGTCACCATCCCCCAGAAGGTCTTCACCAGAGCCAAGCTGATGTCAGGATACCAGGATATCAGGATATTTCTTCAAAGGAGAAAGATGAGCTTTTCCACCTGGCCGCTCCTGCAGTCACAAGTGCAGCACAGCATCCCTCATCTGGGAATAACTCTACCCCTTGTGACTTGAAAAGTTACTAGTTTTCAGTGGAGGCAGAATAAGAAAGTAATCTGAAATAGTCCCATGTTATTGTACAAGCTGATCTGCCAGTTGGTCACATGACCAGCTGATCTACTGCTACCTGCATTGCCAACCGCACATGATAAGCTGCTGGAGTATTTTGAAAGATCCCATGGGTGAAATGTAATACAAGTTTTTAAGCAAGGCTCTGCCGTCATCTACAGATAACTTCTCTCTTCTTGGGAGACAGCTCTTGGTTTGCTACTAGGACTTAGCAAAAGCTCATTGATTGATTGCCCAAGGGCTAGTAAGATACTGTACTGGCTGGTTTTGTGTGTCAACTTGACACAGGCTGGAGTTATTACAGAGAAGGGAACTTCAGTTGGGGAAGTGCCTCCATGAGATCCAGCTGTGGGGCATTTTCTCAATTAGTGATCAAGGGGTAGGGCCCCTTGTGGGTGGTGCCATCCCTGGGCTGGAAATCTTGGGTTCTATAAGAGAGCAGGCTGAGCAAGCCAGGAGAAGCAAACCAGTAAGGAACATCCCTCCATGACCTCTGCATCAGCTCCTGCTTCCTGACCTGCTTGAGTTCCAGTCCTGACTTCCTCTGGTGATCAACAGCATTGTGGAAGTAAGCTAAATAAACCTTTTCCTCCCCAACTTGCTTTTTGGCCATGATGTTTGTGCAGGAATAGAAACCCTGACTAAGACAGTTACCATGAAACCTAAGCTAGCCACCATTACCAGTGTTATCAGACATATCAAGCCATAAGCAAGGGTTCATACCTTATGATTGCATAATCAAATGAAAATGGTATATGTCAGGTCTGAACAGGTCCTGAAGACACAAATACACCACAGGAAGAAGTGACCCAGCACCAGATGTGATGGTAGACATCTATAATCCTGGCACTTAAGCAGAGGCAGGAGGATCATACATTAAAGCTCAGTGTGAGCTGCATAATGGGATCCTTTCTAAAAAAGCAAAAGCAGGAAGGATTGGGATGCAGGAGGACTGGGATACAGTGCAGTGTAGAGCACACACTTAGCACATGCCAGGACCCAGGTTTGATTCCCGCTTCTGCACACTATCTGTGGCCCTGTGGGGGATCCCTTCTTATCTCTTGACAGTGGAGGACTTACCTCCAGCCTGTCTTACAGATGGTCACGCAGCATCCATGGACCACCTGTAAGTGGACAGATGTAGCTACATAGTACTTCTCTGGGACACCCTGAAAGGACTAGTGAAGGAAACTCTCCCCAGTGCTCAGAACTTACCATAAGTCTGACTGGTCATTCATTTTGTTTGAAAAGGAAAGTGGCCAGATGTATGATTATAGACAGATTCATTGTCTGTGACCAATCCTTTGGAAGAATGGCCAGGAATGAGGGAAGAACAGAACTGGAAATTTCAAGAGAGGCTTAAGATATAGCCCTCTTGTAGATAGAAGACATAAAGATATTCACATCCATGTGAATAATAACTAAAGGGCTTTTTAGCAAATGAGGGTTTTAGGAATAAAATTATTTAAAAGGCTATAATGCCAGCCCCTATCCCCAGCTGTTCCTGGCATCACCCAATGGGGTCACTGGATGATATCAGGGATAAAAAGTATGCCCAAGATAAGCAATATAGACTTCTACCCATCAAGGCCAACCAGACACTAGCCACTGTTATTCACTCCTGGCTGGTTCCACATTACAGAATCTTCCAATGTCCATTCCACTAGCTACTTCCAGATACTGGTGATGTAAGTATGTTTTCCAATACCATAACAAATGCCTAAAATAACTTGTAAAAAGAAGATAGGTTTATTTGGGTTCATAGTTTCCATCCAGAGGCTGGATATACAGCTCAGTGGCAAAGCACTTGCATATCATAGTCTATAACTTATCAACTCCATTGCTTTGGGCCTCTAGTGAGGCAACATATTATGTCAGAGAGTGCAATCACTTCATGGTCAGAATGCTAAAAGAAAAAGAGAGGAGGAAGATGCTATTGGGAAGTGATGGAAACTTTAAGAGTTCAAGCCTATTGGGACATTTTAGACCACTGAGGACATGCCCTCGACAGAGATTATAGGACCCTGGTGACCCCCCTCTTCAAATGCCAATACCTTATAGTTTGCAGAAAGGTTAGCTAGTGCTCCACTGTATTGGTACTGTGTCTCTGTAAAAAGGATTCAAAGGTCTAGAAGTCATGGAGTAGAGATGAGTTGTACCACTCAATAATGTGACCCATGAGGAAAAGTTTAGCTTCTTATTAAACTTTTTTACTACTGTTTCACAGTATCATGCTCTGCTCCCTAGCTATCTTAGTTATTCCACCAAGAGACACAACAATGACTCTACTATACTAGAAGTTAAGGCTGCCACTGTCTACTTGGGGTTCATTATGCTCATGAATCAAAGACAAATAAAAGATACTTTCTTGGATGGCTAGGGTGGTTGATGCTGATTACCAAAGGGAAATGGGATTCCTACTCTACAATGAAATAAGGACAGACGGTGGGGGGCAGGTGAGTAAAAATGGTGACACTATTAGGAGGTGTGGCTTTGTTGGGGAAAGTGTGCCCTTTTTGGAGGAAGTGGGTTTCAATTCACTTCCTGCTGCCTGACAATCCAGATGTAGAACTCTCAACTCCTTCTTCAGTGCCATGTCTGCCTGCAAGCCACTATGATATCCACCATGATATCCACCATGATGGTAATGGACTAAACCTCTGAAACTGTAAGCCAGCCCCAATGAAACATTTTCCATTATAGGAGTTTCTATGGTCAAAGTGTCTCTTCACAGCAATAAAACCCTAACAATGTATCAGTGTATCAGTGTACCTTTGAGTGTGTACAATCCTTTGTCATGCTCTGTAATACAAGTCAATAGAAAAGTATAACTCAGTGAAGCCAGAACTATGAATGGCTCCAACCACCAGGAATACAAACAAGTCTGGATAACTCTGGTAGGGAAAGAACTAGGGCAAACTGATGTAGTTGTTGACATCAGGACAGGAGAATATAAAGTAGGTAACTGGGGAAGCTGAGTGAAACCATCTGACCAACTATACAAATGATGGCTATAATTATCACTGCATTTTCTCTATGTTTTGTTATTAATATGCATGTATAGATAGATAGATAGATGATAGATATTAACTTATCTTCCTATTTATCTATATATTAAATCCATCTTTCTTTTCTTTTCCTCTATCTTTTCTATTCCTCTACCATGTAGCAGATGTATTGACTTTATATTATAGTATTTACACATCATTAATTGTATACCACAATAGTTAAGTTACAAGATATCATAGAGAAAGTAAATACTCACAAGACTTTAGTTCCTCTTCTGGGAAAGGAGTCTAGTGGGATTTTTTGTTTGGGCCTTTTGGGGCTTTTTGTTTTGTTTTGTTTTTATGCAGGTTATTTGTATGATGTTAGTAAAAATTATAACATTTTGATCATCTTTATTTGAGGATTAAGCATGACTTAAGATATATTTGTTTGTCAAGTTGACAAATGTGGACCAGTGTCTTTATGTGTCCTTTCTCCTCGTCAGGAAGATGAAGTGGTTGGTTATACATAGCTGATTCCCCTCTTCAATGTGAGTAGACCTCAAGCAACCCATTGGAAGCTTAAGTAGAGCAACAGACTGAGGGAGCATTTGGTCTCTCAGCCAGACTCTCTTCAAAGCAGGACATCTGTCTTCTCTGAGTGTGACTCAAACTGGAACTACACTCTGCTCTCCAGAGTCTCCGGCTCACCAAGTGTTGTTTTGGGGACTTCCCTGTAGTGGTAAGTATTAAAAAAGACCGACAGGCTTCCTGCGCTACTGCCAGCAACTCTCTGCCCAGGTGTGGTTCCACCGCCTCTGCCTCTAGACTTACCTCATCAGCAACTACAATCGATCAATCGATTGATCGTGGTCTACCCAGCTCCAGTTCGCTTGTGTCATAGCAGCCCGCACCTTCTCAGCCATTACCCCCTGTGGTCAGCGGTCCCACAGTCCAGTAACCCAGTAAATAAAAACTCTAGAAGCTTATAATTAACCAGTCAGATTTATGTATTAATAAATTCTCAATTCACAAGATGCCCATACAATAATTTCAGAGCCAATTGATAATGATAAAAGCTGCCCACCGGGCTGGAGAGATGGCTTAGCGGGTAAGAGCACTGACTGCTCTTCTGAAGGTCCTGAGTTCAAATCCCAGCAACCACATGGTGGCTTACAACCACCCATAATGAGATCTGACGCCCTCTTCTGGTGTGTCTGAAGATAGCTACAGTGTACTTATATACAATAATAAATAAATCTTTAAAAAAAAAAAAAAAAGCTGCCCACCTAGATTAGACAAGTTATCCTACTTATTCTATCCTTTATGATGTCGTATCTACCTGTGGCTATTTTACACCACATGGAATCTGAATCAGCCTGTCCGTCCATCTCCATCTTGCTTCCTTCCTCTCTCCCAAGTCTCTCTCTATCCCTACAACTCTTTGCTCTGCCTCCCTTTTCCTCCAATCACAGGCCTCTTGCTGCACTAATATTTTAATGTAATTGGACGGGGAAAATCCTGCCACATTTCTCATCCTCCATAACAATGTGAACCAATTCTTTATTTTAAAAAAATCATCTATCTAGATACATACAGAGGATATAGACAGAGGCATATAGATGTCAATAGTTCTGTTTTTCTGGAAAGCTTTGATCAATATAGATAATCAGCTAGTTATATACAGAGCCAGGAACATTTTATCACAAGTCTTTTGTGTGGAGATATTGCTTTTTTAATTTCTCTTGGACAATTCCCATCATTGAATTACTGGTCACAGAAGTGTGTGCACATCTATGAGAAGGAGACTATCTTCCAAATAATGCGTGAGAGTTCTAGTTGCTTCACATCCCCATCAACATTTGGTGTCGTCTGTAACTTAAGTTTAGCTATTTTGGTTCATGTGTAGTCATTTTAGTATAGTCATTTGGCATTTCCCTGCCAAAATAATGAGGGTTCTTTTTCTCACCAGACGCCTCACGTGCTTCCTTTTGTGAAACATGTCTGCTGATTTAAAACAGTGATGCTTTTCTGCTTACTCAGCATTGGGCTCGCTTTCTAGCTTACTGATTACATCTTTGTTTTGCAATCATTCCTTCTCATGCTGTGGCTTGCCTCTTCATTTCCTTAAGAGTATGCACACCTTTGACTTTGATGAAATCCAATTTGCTAGATTTTTATGGTTGTTGTTTTCTGTAACCTATAAAAAAAAGTCTTGACCAACTCTGAGATAATAAAGGTAGATCCTGTGTTTTCTTCTGGTAGTCCTCACATTTCAGTCTGTACTTGATCTCAAATCAATTTTTGTGAATGGTGATATAGGTAAGAGGGGCTCATTTCTCAGAATGATTTCTCTATTTTGTTTGTGTGGGTGCCTGCCTGTGTGTACACATATATGTGTCAGCCTGTGTGTATACACATGTATGTCAGCCTGTATGTGTATACACATGTGTGTGAGCACGTTATGTATGTCAACCTGTGTGTATGCACGAATATATACATATTTGAATATATTCATGTGTCGGATTATAAGCACACACATGTGGGGGGTATGCATGCCTGTGCATGTGCAGAAACTAGTAAGATGCTGTCAGATCCCTTGGATCTAGCAGTGTTTACATGGGTTCTGGGAGCTGAACTCTGGTCCTTATGGTTGCCCATCAAATGTTCTTTCCAGCCCCCAAATCTCACTTTTTAAAATATGAAAATGCTGTAGAGGTCCAGCATCATTTGTTGCAAAGACTCTCATTTTCCCAGTGTAAGGCATAGACAACATTGTAAAAGGTACTTGAAAATGAATGGGAGTCTGTTTCCCATCTTCGTATCAGTTCTGATCACAAAATTATCTCTGTGCCAATTGACTCTAACAATTGCTGTAGTTTCCTGTATGTAGTAGAATTCTCTGACTTTATTACCAAGTCTAGCTTTAGCTGCTCTACATCCTTAGTATCCTCTACATTGTTTAAAATCAACCTGTTTCTACCACCAATAACATAGTCTTATATTTTTACCTTATAAGTTGTGTGTGTGTGTGTGTGTGTGTGTGTGTGTGTGTGTGTGTGTGTGTTTTGCTGGAGGTCAGACCCAGAGTCTTGCATATGCTAAGCAAGCACTCTACCACTGAGCAACTTCCCCATCCCTTGGCTTTTTTAACTAGGTCTTACTATACAGCTCAGGTTGGCCTTGAACTTGCCTTGAATTTGCTATGTAGCTCAGGCTGGTCTTTGAATTTTTGATCCTCCCGTCCTTCACTTTCTCAGTATAGGGACCACACGTGCATGTCACTGCACCTATCTTATCTTCATTTCTCTTTATACCCACTTCACAACCAAGCTTCCTGAAAGAGTTAGTCATGCCTTAAACACATCCTTACACAGGTCACCAATGGTTTCTTCATTGGCATAATCTTTTGGATCCTTTCTTCACCTTTGACTAGTTCAACAGCACTGGCAGCATTGTCAACTGGCCATGTCCTGTTTCCCCACCCTCTGCCCCTCCCTCTGGGAGCATCCTTTTTTGTCCTTCTCACCACAGTGCTTATTGAGCATGCACCAGGATTCAGTGGCCAGTGATATCCTATACCTAAAGCCTATCATAGTGAAGAAAGAGCAAAATTCCGGCATTTAGCATCTCGATGCTAAGACACTTGTCTACAATCCAGACTCCCTGTCTTTCCCACAGGCTCTTCAATTTGACGTGTCCAAAATAAACTCCAACCCTTTCCTTCTTTCAGTTCTTCTTCCTGTCTGCATTATCCATACCAGAAGCTGTTCTTCATCTTCACTTTCACCACACCACTGACACACACACATCCGAGTTTAGTGCGTAACTGAGTCCTGTCTAGACCTCCTACTCATCTCTGGACACACACTGCTCTCCATGCCCCCTACTGTGTCTATAACTGGGCCAGAGGTCTCTCTCTTGCTTCCTTCAAGGTTCCCCTCTAGTTTTGCCAACTTCTATACCTCATCTCTCTGACAGACCATACTGCACACAGCAATTTTCTAATGGAACTCTGATCATAAGACCCCCCTGACAAGAACTTTTCACTACCCTTCTTAGTCACTGCTCTATTGCTCTGAAGAGACAACCATGACCAAGGCAACTCTTTTTTTTTTTTAAAGATTTATTTATTTAACTGTAGCTGTCTTCAGATACCCTAGAAGATCTCATTACAGATGGTTGTGAGCCACCATGTGGTTGCTGGGATTTGAACTCAGGACCTTTCAGAAGAACAGTCAGTGCTCTTAACTGCTGAGCCATCTCTCCAGCACCCCCCCCCAAGGCAACTATTATGAAAGAAAGGGTTTAATTGGAGGCTTGCTTACAGTTTCAGAGATTAGTCGACTTTATCAGGGTGGAAAGTATGGTGGCACAACAGGCAGACATGGTGCTGAGAGCTCTACATCTTGATTCATAAGCAGAAAGAAAGAAAGAGATTGGGCTGGTATGGGCTTTGAAACCTCAGAGCCCCCCAACTTGGTGACAAGCTTCCCCCAACAAGGCCACAACCCCTGATCCTTCTAATCCTATCAAAGAGTTCCACTCCCTGGTAACTAAGCATTCAACTATATGATCCTATGGGGCCATTCTTATTCAAACCACCACACTTGCCTTTAAAATAGAAACAACCTTTTATCCTGGCCAAGGAGCCTCTTCCCTCTCAATCTCATCTGTTCCCACAACCTTTCTCTCTTTCATTCTCCTGTCACACTATGTGTTTTTCTTCCTGTGCCCCCATGTGTCACACCCTCTCTTACTCTGGGCTTTCAGAAGTGCTGGATACTACCTGCACTGGATACTACCCTACTCCTAGCTCCCAACCTCTTACCCACCTAACTCTCCCTAGACTCCAGACTCAGCATAAACATTTTTTTAGATTTTTTTCTCTCTCAGAGCTATAGTATAAGGAATTCCCCTTTGTTTTTCCATGTCATCTTGCATTATCAACCCTATTAGGTCTGCCTAACTTTGTTTTTCCTTCTCTTCATCTCTCCTCCATCAGACTCCAACCCGCTAGAAGGCCAGTACATGTTCTACTTCTCTCATTGCATGCTATTGTGTTTCTAATTTTAATAAAATACTAACCTACAAAAAAATCTTTGTTGTAAGCCCAGCACTTGGGAGATAAGGGAGGTCAATTGATAGTTCAAGGCCAGCCTGGGCTGCATAGTGAGACACTGAATCCAAACCAAATACTTACTGAATGAACAGATTATTTCTTACCCTCCTTCTTTTGTCCTCTGGGTGCAGACATTGCTCATCGCTCGTGTCTCTGAGTTACACTCATTTTTCTTCTTTAGGTTTCATTGATTTGGATGACTTTAATGATAAGCTACACCTTTCAGATCTAAGCCTACTTTCCTAACACCAGAGTGTATATTTATCCTTTTTTTGGTAATCATTTACTATAAAGAACATAAAGCATGCAAAGAAATATAAATAAAGATGTGATGCTGTCTTCACTATCAAAACATGAGAAGTAACCCAGGTGTTTATCAAAGGACAATTGGGTGCTAGGTGTGGTGTAGCCTGCCTGCAATCCCAGAACCCAGCAGCTGAAGGCAGGAAAACTATGAGTTCAAACCTAGCCTGGGCTACAAGAGGCCCCCAAAAGAATGAGAAAACAATTAAATAACATTATCAAGCAGTCATAAAAATACTAAGAAGATTCATACACTGGTATGAAATACTGTTGAATCAAACAGCAGGTTTTATCTGTATAAATACATAGAACTCTCTTCTGCCTGGTTTCCCCTCTCTTTGATTCCAAAGTTAATTACATGTCTATGTTGAGCAATGGATTGGATAGTGTGTGTTTCAAAAAATACATAGAGGCATAAGAAATATTGTCTGTGAATAAACTCAGATTTTCTACCAACAAGCTTTTGGATCTACATGTAGAGTTCACATTAATCTTATCTAATTATCTATTTATTTATTGAGCCTCTATTACAGGCCATTTGGTACTGCTGAGCTACGCCCTCAGCTGTCTATCTGCCATTTTCTGTTGCACATACTAAGGATGTGCAAGAACAAGGTAGCGTCTTTGCCTCCTAGAGTCTTCTAGGTCAATGACAAGCAGCAACTAGACAATATAGAGGGCTGTAAAGAAACAGAATTACGAGAGGTGCTCTTTTAGGGATAGGGACAGTTTTTGTAAAGGGTGATGACTGAACAGAGACTAGAGCTACTGATGAGCCAGAGTGACTACGTGGAGGAAGAACACTGTGGTCCTCATATAGCCTGTACTCAGTGGGTTCTAGGAACAATGAGATCAGAACAGCTGGAATGCGGGAGGGGGGCACATCACAGCAGCCACCTGGGCCCAGAGAGTGCCATGAGACTGATTCTCAGGGGTGAGTCCATCACAACATGATGAAATTTTACAACCTTCATTTGCAAAAGTCTAAAAAGACACACGAAACTGTTGCCAAAAAATATTCCTGAAATGGGAGATTACACAAGACTTTCTCTCTCCCTCCACCCCAACCCTGTGGGGCGGTGAACTGTGCACAGCCTGGTCCCCAGTGGAGCACAGGCCTGGAACCCCAAGGACTCTAAGGGACTGCAGGTATTGGGCCACATCTCCTGGGTCCCTGGCTCCTGTCACAACTACAGGGGTCTCCCACAGTGCTCCCCACCCCTTCTGTAGAGAGGTGTGTGGCCATCAGTCAAGCAGGAATTGTCCAAGCTACTGGTATTCTGTTTGGACTCCACCCTCACAGTTACCTGGCAATAGCCAGGTATTTTCCTCCCCACAGTTACCTAGCAACAGCCAGGATGGCCCAGCCCATTATAAAAGGAGCTGCTTGCCCCCTCCTCCCTCTCTTATTCTCTTGCTTTTACTCTTGCCCTCTTGCTCCCCCTCTCTTCCCATCCCCTTCCCCCCTCTCTCCACATGGCCATGGCCAGCTTCTACTTTTCTACACTTCTCCCTCTCTCTGCCTTTCTACAATAAACGCCTTAAAACCATGGGCTACCTCTTCTCATCAGGATCCAATGAGCTGGAGCAAGAGAGTAGGTTTTCCTCTAACCCCCAGCATTGAGGACTCCCTGCGCTCCAGCCCTGCGGCCAGCCAGCCAAACCAAACTAGCCGCTGGAGGGAGACAAGGACTCTCATCCCTGAGGTAACCTGCCAGAGCTCTCTCCTCCTACCCTTTTTTCCCTTTGCCCCCCCACCCCCAGGTCAGAGTCCGCCCGAGGGTCCCCACCTGTTCTCAGCGGCAGCGTCCCCTGGCTTCCATGCAGCCCAGGGACCCCAGAACCAGCTCTTCTGCGGTACCCAGCAGCATCTGTAGTGTCTGAGAGTCGGAGGCTGACTCCAACAGGTCCAGGGGGACCTCAGACTGCGCCTTCCCCAACCCAGGAGTGGGGTCCTGAGGCTTCTCACAGTCCGACACCTGCCCAGGGGTTCCGTGGGGTGCGCTCAGTCAATCTTCCCAAGTCTAGCCTCGCCCAGCAGCCCTAGCCCCAAGCGGACTCAGGACCCCATTTTTAACCTACACAACCCCTTTCTTTTTCCTTTCTTTCTGACAAAACAGAGTCTCATGTAGCCCAGGCTGTCCTTGTAAAGCTGAAGGATGACCCTAAACTCCTGATTCTTCTGCCTCTACTTCTTGAATGCTGGGGTTACAGGGCATGCAGCACCATCACACCCAGAGTATGTAGTACTGGGGACTGAACCGAGGATTTTTGACACACTAGGCAAGCACTTACCAATGAGCTACAGTCCCAAAGAAACTTTCATTTTCAAAACCACACCCTTTTGTTGTCTCTGTATTTTACAGCAGTGTGTATTACTTCCATCCTTTTAAGAGGCTTGTTACTGGGTCCCCTCAAATGCCCCACAAGGGTGGGAAGGCCCCACCTTTCAGAGCCTTGGGTGGGGAGTGCCACAGAGAACGCTTACAAACCCTGAGATTTACAATGCCTGCGGCCTCTCTGAGCCACACAACATCCTGCCTTTTCTAGAGGAGGCTGGTGTGAGGTGGGGGAAAGGAATGTGTCCTGGTCTCTGTCAGAGCCTGTGAGTGAGTGTGCATCATCATGTCTATGACTATTTACAGTATGTGTAGAAAGTATGCATTTTGTTTATCATTAGGAAAATAAGTGGATCAAATCAATTATACAGTGAAATCATGTGGAGCCATGATAAAAGATGCCGAGCTGTAGAAATACAACACCCTTGCCCCGCCACTTCAGTTCTCAGCTGCAGGAACTGTTTCTGCCTCCTCTTGCCTAATATGGGCTTTTCCTTGAAATTGACTGGTGCCTACTGTCTGTACCGCTCTGGAGCCCTCACCAAGGATTATTCCATTGTGGAACAACTGGCTCACGCTTGGTCCTCCCGAGCTGCTGTGAGCTGCCAGTGGAAGGAGAGCAGGCCAAATAATCCCTAAGATGGATCACTCACTCCTTGGGGAGTGCATTAGAAGGCTCACCAGACTCCTGCAGCTCAATTCTGAGCCCTATGTGAAGTGTTTGCAAGCCCCGCCTTGGGGTATTAGACCACAGTGATGAAGCGATGAACCATGAACCGATGAACCGTGGGAGGACTTCTCCATTGTTGCTGAGTGACTCAGAGTACACACAGGTTAACTCAGAGATTGACAGAGACCAGGGCGCACCCCTTCCCTCATTACAGCAGCCTCCTCTGAAAAAAAGGCAGGAGGACGCCTTGGGGCACAGAGGCCACAACCATCTATCCTAAACCGCCCTTCAGGTCAGCCACAGCTCTGCTTTGTAAGCATTCTCTGTGAAAGTCCTTCTGCCCAAGGCCCTGAAAAGTGGGGACTTCTCAAATGGAACCCATGTTTAGGACTGACCAACAGACATCACTGAGTGTGTAACACTAACCCCCAGGACACAGCAGTGCTGGGAGGGTAGAGACATTGGGCTCCCCACAGCAGCACAGCTGGCCACTTACTGCCTGAGTCTAAGGAGAGGTTGCACTTGAAAAGCAAGCAGTCTGATGGGGGTGGCGGTCAGGGGGTTGGGTGAGCTTCTTCAGGGACAACCTGCTGTGAGCCACTATGTGATTAATAAGAAGCCCATTAACTAGACTAAGGAATGGCTAAACAACAACAACAAAATGTACTGCTCCTAGCTCTAGAAGCTGGGTAGTCCAGCCATAAGACCATGAACAAGTCCTGGAAGTTTCTTCTCTTTGTCATTCTTTTTTTTTTTTTAAAGATAAAGTTTTGTGTCTAACTATCCTTCAAGCCAAGAATCTGCCATTGGTCAATTCACCTGCACTCCCTGGCAAATGAATATCCCGGGCTTGCTGTTTACACCCCCTCATTAGAGGGGGAGGGGTTGTATACCTGGGCATCCAGCTGCTCACTACCACTTATTATATGCTGTTATATGTGACTCTGCCCTAATTGCACGAGGCATGAGGGGCTAGAGTATATAGGCCCAGGAAGACTAAAGAAGGGGGCTCCATCTTTATAGGAAGCTCAAATCCCTGCTAGCTAAAGACTTTCCAGGTGTGGCCTTTTAGGGGAGGAGCTACCACACCACTGTAACCAACCCCTCGCCTATGCTCTATCAGGAAGGCCAAGGAACTCACTGGTTCTCCAGAGTGAACTTCGGTGGAATCGTGCCTCAGATTGTTGTTGGGAACTTAGCAGGAGGGGTAGACCTTATTTACAGCAAAGGGATTTCACTACACAAAATCTTGCTATGTTCCCCAAGTTGGCCTTGGACTCCTGGACTCAAGCAGTCCTCCTACCTCAGCCTGCTGGAACTACAAGAGTGTGTGCACCACATCCAGCCCCTCAGGCCTGTTTTAAGACACTAACCTACTGGTAAGGGTGGAGCCTTCAGCATCCAACTACTAAGCAGGGTGGTATCTCTTAAACTGTCACACTAGGGACTAAAAGACCACAAATCTATCTTTCATTGGTGGTAGAGGGGAAAAAACATCTAACCCACAGGAAAGACAGAAAGGAAATTATGGGTTTTGTTTGTTGATTGGTTGGTTGGGTTTTTTGTTTGTTTGTTTGTTTTTGTTTTGGTTTGGTTTGGTTTGGTTTTTTTGGGTTTTTTTGGTTTTTCGAGACAGGGTTTCTCTGTATAGCCCTGGCTGTCCTGGAACTCACTCTGTAGACCAGGCTGGCCTCAAACTCAGAAATCCACCTGCCTCTGCTTCCCAAGTGCTGGGATTAAAGGCATGCACCACCACTGCCCAGCCAGGAAATTATATTTAAGGGCTCGCTTTTATGCCTATTTCTGGTTTGCCTTTAATAATTCCCAAGAGGGGAAAACCTAGTCTTTGGTTGGTTTGCTTCATTTTGCTTTTTTTTTTTTTTCCTGAGACTGGATTTCATGTAAATCCAGATTGGCCTTGAACTTTCTATGTAGTAGAGGATGACCTTGAATTCCTGATACTCCTGACTTCTTCAACTCCCCAGTGTGAGATTACAAGAAAGTACCACCACAGCTGGCTTACATAGTGCTGGGGATGAACCCAAGGCAATACTACCAAGCATTCTCTTAATTGAACTACCTTTCCAGCAAAATCAATCTTTTTTACTTTGCTCTTAGCCCTCTCCGGTTTGTTTTGGCGTGCAGTTTGAGGGTGCTGTCTGCCAGGGTACAGAGCAACAAGTACACGTAGCATATGTTTCTCAAGAGCAGAGAGAGAGGGATGGTGTTGGTGCTCGGTCTAGAACCTCAGCCCGTGAAGAATGAGTCTTCCCACCTCAGTTAACCTACAGGCATGCCCAGAACTTTGTCTAGTAAGTGACTCTAGATCCTGCGATTTTGACAGTTCCCTTCTGGGGTCAGTTTACAAGACAAATGGCAAATCTGTTTAATCTCACCCATGAATATTCTGAATGGGAGAAGTTCTTACTGATTCTCATCAGAAACAGAAAGTGGCTTCAAGGAGAGTAAGCCAGCACACTGGTGATCCACTCACTAATGGTGGCTTGCATTGAGCCTGGATGTGTTTTCTCTGTTCTCATCTCATCTTGTCTCCTTTGTACATCTTTGAGCTGATGAGCCTGGTGGAATAGCAGTCTAACTGACTAACGGCCAGCTTCTAGATTTTTCATGTTTGTTCCCGCCTCTTGGGAGTTGTTCAAATAAACTACCCAGCATGCCAAGAGGCTCAGCTCCTAACTTAGAAAGACAAGAGTTCTCTGTGAGCGTCAACACCAAAGCAGCTGTGTGAGACGCACTCTGATATCTGCAAATCCTCTGGAAAGGTTACTGAGATAGCTAGTTGGTTGTCAGTTTGGCTGAATAAAGAAACACCTGAAGTAGATGGCACTTCTGCTGTGTCTTTGAGGGAGTTTCTAAGACAACTGGAACATGAGGGCTTTGACGTATGGGTGGATTAATCACTTGGTAGATTCATAACATGATGGTGCTGTTGAGAGGTAACAAAAACAGGAGGTGGAGCCTAGGAAGTGTGCCACTGAGGAAATCCCCTGGGAGAGCTACATCTTGGCCCTGTGTTCTTTTCTTTGCTTCTTGGCTACCATGATGTGAACTGCTCTACCTCACTCTTCCCACCCAATTTTAATTATTTGATGATAGGAAATAAAGAAACATAGAAACCTGGTACCAGAGAAATAGTGCCATACCAGTGACTATACCAGACCTTAAACTAGGAGCAAAGCTTAAGGGGAGATTACGATAGGAGCTCAGGAGACTAGAATGCCAACAACATGTAGATAGTGAAACCTAGACTCTTGAGGCTTCAGAAGGAACAAAAATTTAGACTAGGGGCTATTTGTGTTATATTCTTGGGAAGAACTTGTGGGGATTTGCCTGCATCCTGAACCTTTGTGAGAGACTTAACTTAAAGTGAGCATTCTAATTAATCTGTCTAATTTCATGTCCAAATAGCATTAGGCTGTGGCATGGTTATCACTAGCTACTTTTAGTCAGGCATATAGTGAAATTTTGCATCAGAAGGAAGAGCTTTAAAAAATGTGCAGTTTGACCAGAAAAGAGGCAAACTGAAAGTTGTAGACAAAGAAGGTGTAGTTGATAAGGAAATGTATGCTGTTAAAATGCAGCAGAGCCCTTTACATGAGGACAATAGGAAAGATAGCCTGAAACATCTCAGAAATTGGCTTGACTCTGCCCACTACACGCTCCAGGGTCGAAATTATAAACTCATTTGAAAGACTTCCTTGAGAAGAGAACACATCTGGGTAAACCTGGTTTTGCATGGCTACTTTGAAAGTGTTCCACCAAGATTTGTTTAATCAAATTAACGGTCCAGTCACTCAAAAGCCACAGAAACTATGATCTAAGGGTGCCCAGCTGCTGCAGCAGACTTGGCATTGCCATGAGATGCTGGCTTTTTGCACACATGCAAAACCCAAGAGTTATGGAATCACTTTCAAAGGCAAGTCTTGGAAGGCACGCAATGCGTAGCAGGTCAGATTTCTTGTTAAGGAGCCCCAAGAGACTGCAGACTGAAGTTAGGAAAGTGAATTCTACACTGTAGAAACCCTGGGATAGTCGAGATATCCCAGGCGCATGAAATGTCTGTCTAGAAAAGCCACAAGTGATGAATAATTTCTCACATTTAAATTCTTCTGACAGCTATTTGCCCACAATGATAACAAAAGAAACCAGTATAGTAATCTGTACAATCATCCACTTGCCTGTGGTGGTTTGAATGAGAACAGTCACCATAGGCTAATATATTTGATCATTTAGTTGCTAGTTGTTAGACTATTTAGTATGGATTACGAGTTGTGGCCTTGTTGGAAGAGGTATGTAACTGGGGGTGATACCAGGCCCAGTCTCGCTCTCTACCTTCTGCTTGTGGATCAGGTGTAAGCTCTCAGCTGTACAATACTTCTGCCTACCTGCCACCATGCTTTCCACCGTGATGATGATGAACTGACCCTGTGGAACTGTAAACAAGCCCCCATTTGGCCACCAATTAAATGCTATAAGTTGCTTTAGTCATGATGTCTTCTCACAACAATTGAACAGTAGCAAAGAGAGTCCGAGAGTCTGGTCTGTGTTGGAAGGATATATTCTTGGCATTGGAAAATCCATCCAGTCCAGTGTTTTCTAGCTGTTGGTGTATCCAATCATTTAGACAGCTGTGATGGTACAGTCCCATTATCTGCTTGATTAGATTTAGAATCCTCTGGAAGATACATCTCTGGATATCTCTGTGATGTGGCATAAAAGGATTAGCTTGGGAAGCAAAACCATCCAACAGGCTGGGATCATGGAAGTATAATATGGAAAAGGAAGAGTTAGCTGAATGCTAGTATTTCCCTTTCTCTTGCTGATCTACTGAGATATGAGCAAGTATCCTTGTGCTCCTTCGGCGACCACTAAAAGCTGCTCCTTCCAGCATTCCTTCCCCACCATTAAACTTCAAACCAAAATAAGCCCTCTCTCTCTCTCTCTTAAGTTGCTACTTGCTGTATATTTGGTTGTAGCTATGAAAAATACAACACTCAGCAGCAAATGCTGCTTTCTGTGATGGAAAGAATAATAAAAGTCAGGGGACACCAATTTTGGAAATGAACTGTGTAACCTAAAAGTATAGAACACCTAATTCCATGTCTCTGAAATGGTCCTCTCTCTTCCCAGAGCCCTTACCAAGCTGAGTGAGCAATGGAAGGCTGGCCAAGACCAGAATGCTCAGGTAACCCAGAATACTTCTCTCCAGTACACTGGAAGCTAGACAAGCTAGTGTTATTTGTGCAGGAACCTGTTCCTGTTCATACTTTAGTTAGATGCTAATTATATGAAGACAGAGGAAGCGAAAAAGCTAATGACATCACAGTTAATGTAGTCTAAACTACAACACTCCCCTCCCCTCTTACATTAACCACTATAGTAAGGAGAAGTATAGAGAAGGACTCTAGGTCTACCTACCTTCCAAGCCATACTGTGGTTGGTACACATTACCTGTGGTCCTTTCATAAAGCATTTCTGGACCGGCGCATGCTCCTACCATACCTTCCCCAGTAGTCAGGCCACTCCTGAAAGTCAGAACTTGTTAGTAAGGATAACTTTGCTCCACAAAGAAAATTCCTCCACAGAGAAATTTAGTTGGTTCAGACTTCATGGCTGGGACATTTACTAAATTTAGTGAAAATCTGGAATTATAAATAGGAATATATAGCCAACATGTATTGAGGATCTTCTATACCCTGAACACTGTGAAAAGCCTTTTATATTCACTATCTCATTACATCTTCACATCTATTTGAGGTACATATTATTATTATCCATAGTTTACAGATTAAAAAAACAAAGCCCTGAAACTTCTAGAGATACCATTAAGGAATAACTCATCATTCTCCTGCTCTATCTCCTCCACCTCCATCAGACTCCTGAACCATACAGACAGGAAGGAGCTTGTTGTCCTCTGAGGAGAAGCTCCACCCAGCAGCTGACTCAGACAGATACAGACACCCACAGTCAAACAGTGGATGGAGCTTGGAGACTCTTATGAAGAACAGGAGGAAGGATTGTGGGATCCAAGGGGTATAAGAACTCTACAGAAGTCAACAGAGTCAATAAGCTGGATCCTTGGGACTCTCAGAATCTGAATCACCAACCAAAAAACATACAGGGGTTGGACCTAGGCCTCCCCCTCATATGCAGCAGATGTGCAGCTTGATCTTGATATGGGTCCTGAACAAGCTGTTGCCTGTATATAGGATTTGTTCTGTTATCTGGACTGTCTTTTCTGGCCTCAGTGGGAGAGAGGAAACACCTAGTCTTGCAGAGACTTGAAGTGCCAGGTTTGAGGGGATACTCAGGGGACTCGGAGAAGAAGGGGAGGGGAGGATTATGGGAGGGGGTGACCAGGAGATGGGCAGTGAATGGGATTAAAGTGAATAAGTATAAAAATTAAATTAAATTAAAAAAAGAAAAATACAATAGCTCATTAGGAAAGACACTAGGTATGCTGTCTAGACTTATGTCAACTTGACACAAGCAAGAGTCATCTTGGGCCAGGCTGTGGTGGCACACGCCTTTAATCCCAGCACTTGGGAGGCAGAGGCAGGTGGATTTCTGAGTTCGAGGCCAGCCTGGTCTACAGAGTGAGTTCCAGGCCAGCCAAAGCTACACAGAGAAACCCTGTCTCAAAAAACAAAACAAAAAAAAAAGAGTCATCTTGGAAAAAAGAGACCTCACTTGAGAAAGTACTCCCCTAGATAATCCAGGGTGTGTTTTCATGGGTGATGAAAGGAGGATCTAGACCATGTGGGTTGTGTGACCTATGGTTTGGTGGCCCTGGGTGCTATAAGAAACCAAGTTATGTAAGCCTCAAGGACCATGACAGTAAGCACCATCCTCCATGACCCCCACATCAGCTCCTGCCTCCAGGTTCCTGCCCTGTGCGCGTTCCTACCCTGACTTTCTTCAATGAAGGACTATGATGTTTTGTTTTGTTTTGTTTTTTAAAGTTTTTTTTAAAGATTTATTTATTTATTATATATAAGTACACAGTAGACACTACGGCATCAGATCTCATTACAGATGGTTGTGAGCCACCATGTGGTTGCTAGGAATTGAACTCAGGACCTTTGGAAGAGCAGTCGGTGCTCTTAACCACTGAGCCATCTCTCCAGCCCAGACTATGATGTTGAATTGGAAACCAAAAAAAAATCCTTACCTCCCCAAGTTGCTTTTGGTCTCGGGGTTTTGTCGCAGCAATAGGAGCCATAACTAAGACACTAAGAGAAAAAAAAATACTCTGGTGTTAAGAAATCTCTAAGACAGACTGCATGCTTGAGATCCCAGCTCTTGGGAAGCTAAAATAGAAGGATCAAAAGAGAAAAAGACAGAGACAGAGAGAGAAAGGAATCGAGGAGAGGAGGGATGGAAGGTTAGGCAGGGCAGGCAAAGGAGTTGGTGAGATGGCTCAGTGAACTCAGGAGCTCGTTGCCAAGCCTGACAATCTGAGTTCAATAGTCAAAACCAACCTCGTAAAGGAGAGAACCAACTCCCACAGGTTGTCCTCTGACTTCCGTGTGGGCTCCACAGTGTCAGAACACAGTCTGCAGATGGAGTCCTGCAGGGAAATTCTGAGTGCTTGTGAGAGAACTCCAAGAAAATAAGCCATGAGTCTTGGGACCTCAGTTTCTACAGAACCCAGGATTGTTCTAGGGATGTTTCATGCTCGCTCCTCACAGGCATAGCAGATGGGGCGTGCTTACTTCAGCTGTTGTTGGTTACCACGGACCGGGTTTTCTCGCGGGGGTCCCTGTTCCGCGGGACACGGGATTCTGGCCAGGTGGGCA
>NW_022196912.1:92110067-92118181 GCF_008632895.1 Mastomys coucha | reverse complement strand
AGGTCAGAAAACAATGTCCGAATTTTCTCTTGCTAGCTGTAAGAATATGATATCTTGGTGAGTTCTTAACACACAAGTACAAAGACATATCTGGGCCACCTCTGAGTTTGGGGTGCCAGAGAACAATGCAGAGGCAGGAGGCTGACTTTCCTTGAAGTTTTCACCTCAAATACCGCCATCACGCAGGTGTGCGTGACAGTTGGTCATGTGCCTCTACAGAAGCATGTTTTTGCCACATGTAGTTTGTTCTTGTGATTGAACATCTTATTCATGTGACTCTTCTTAACCCACCGAATACAAATTGCCTAATACTCAAAGTTGGTTATTGTGTGAGATTTTAGTCAGTCTCATTTTTACATTCCACTCTCCCAGCTTCATACAGCCTACTAGAGTGGTAAACATTCGGTACATGTTGATCACACATACATGAACACACTAAGTCAATAAATAAAAATACCTTTTTAAATTGTATTTTTAAAAGAAAAAGAAAGAAATCCCTTATGTAGCTGAGCCTGATGGTGAGGATTTATACAACTGGTGTGGGATTATAAGGGTACCTTGGGAGGCTGAGGAAGAAGGGTGGAAAGTTAAAAGTTTGCCTTTACTATAGACTGAGTTCAAGATCAGCCACTTAATAAGACCCTGTCTCAAAATTTTAAAAGTAAAAAAAAGAGAGCCGAGGGCTGGAGACGGTACTCATGTTGCTGTACAGGCTCCTGAAGGGTTAATAGGGTAGCAACTAAACTTAAAAAGGAAATGGAGCCAGGTGGTGGTGGTGCATGCCTTTGATACTAGCACTTGGGAGCCAGAAGCTGGAAGATCTGTGAGTTTGAGGCCAGCCTGGTCTACAGAGTGAGTTCCAGGACAGCCAGGGCTACACAAAGAAACCCCATCTTGAAAAATGAAAACAAACAAACCAAAAAACTGAAGAAGAAAATGCTGCGGAGGTGTGCCTTGGGAGAACACTTGCCTGACCTACTTTTAAGCTCTACAACCACAAAGAGGAAGAGGGAGAGGGAGAGAGAGAGCCACTAAGATAGGTGTGGTAGGCTGAGGCAGAACCCAGTTGCGTTTTTGAGGTCATCCTGAGCTCCACAGTGAGTCCCACTGTGAAGAACAGGCGTGAGTGGGAACCCCTTTAATAGTACTCAGTGAGCCTAAGGAGGAAATAATGTGGTTGCCCTTTAAACAAACAATAAAGCTTTTGAGGACAAAGTACAACCACTTTGAAAAAACTATTTGGCAGCTCCTTTAAAATATGTATACATATACATAAAATGCGTGTTGACTCAGCATTTCCACATCTAGGTCTAGAGTTCAGAGAAAAAGACTAAAATACAGTCAGCTCTCTTTATTCATGGGTTCTACAACTAACTGCAGAGGCACAATATTTTTTAAACAAAAACCATGGTTGGCAAGCTAACTTACAGCAAGGCCTCGATCTGGTTCACCCAAATATAATAGATCTCAACTAACCTGACGAATTTAGCCCTTCTCCCGTCTACTGAGGAATTTTAATTGTAGAATTACTTGTAATTTCATCACCAATCATATCACACTACTCTTTAGCAGGCCCTAACACACCATCACAGTCCTTTATTCATACATACTACGTGCCAACCATGGCAGAGTGGAGAAACTTCACAGATCACATAAGTAGTATCAACCCTGCATTCACATAAGGGTCTGCACTGACAGCCATACATATTATTCCTGTCTACTGTTCCTTACCTTAAGAAGTGGAGGCAGAAGGATCAGAAGGTCAAGGCTAGCCATTCTGCTACTTAGTAAGTTTGTAGCTTGCCTTTTTAAAAGTAAATACACAGGCTTTTTTAAACTTTCATTATTCCCAGAACAATACAATGTAATAGTGATTTGCATAGGATTTATATCATACTATGTATTCTAAACAATCTGAAGGTAGCCAGGTATGGTGGTATATACATCTGTAGATCTAAGCACTTGGCAGAGGCAGAAAGGTCACTACAAATTCAAGATCAGCCTGATAGATAGATAGATAGATAGATAGATAGATAGATAGATAGATAGATGGATGGATGGATGGATGGATGGATGGATGGATGGATAGATAGATAGACAGATAGACAGATAGACAGATAGACAGATAGACAGATGATAGACAGATAGATAGATAGATAGATAGATAGATAGATAGATAGATAGATAGACAGATAGACAGATAGACAGATATCAAGTTCCAGGAGATCCAGGACTACATAGGGACACGTTATCTTTAAAAGCATAGATCGAGCTCTTACTCCAGCTTCTCTCCCTTGCCTCTTTCCCCTTTGTTCCCCCTCTTTCCCCATTCACTTCCCCCCTCTCTCCACGTGGTCATGGCCATCCCCTACTTCTCTACTCTGTCCTTCTCTCTGCCTTTCCCTGCCTCTTCTAACCTCTTAACTCCCCTCCCCATGCCCTAAATAAACTCTGTTCTATACACACAAAAAAGCATAGATAGATAGATAGATATCTAGAGGTGATTTAGAGTGTACAGGAAGGTATGTGTAGATTATATAACTGTAAACATATCATTTTGTGAGCAGCTGTGGAGGCTGCTATATCTCATTTGGATAACTGGTCCCCAAAGGCCCAGTGTTAAATGCTTCATTAGTGGGTAGCACAACAGGAAGTGGCTGTACTTTTGGGAGGTCCTGCAGGAAGTCTTTGAGAGGAGAGCACATCCTTAAAGAGGCTCGCACGGACCATTCCTGCTTCCTCTCTCTTGGTTCACAGAAATGAATTGAGCAGCTTCACTCCACTGTTGCTGCTACAACAACTGCTGCCTCACACAGGCCCACAGCATGAAGCCAGCCCAGCACAGACTGCAATCTTCAAGCTCAGAGGCAAAAATAAACTTTTACTCTTTATAAATACATCATGTCAAGTGGTACCGCCTCCTCTACAGCCCTAGATGACAAGGGACACAATCTCATATTCACACAAAAACAAAAACTCATACCAAAGAAACATTATTAATAATAGTTCCAAGATGGAAACAAGCTAAATATGCCTCAATAGATAAGTGGATAAGCAGCCATGGACTACCCACTCAATGCATTGATATGTGCGTATATAAAAGAAACAACAACGTTCTAATACATTTGCATGGATCTCAATGTCATTGTGAAAGTAGTCAGTCCAAAAAGTCTATACATTGTGCCAGGCAGTGGTGGCGCACTCCTTTAATCCCAGCACTTGGGAGGCAGAGGCAGGCGGGTCTCTGAGTTCGGGGCCAGCCTGGTCTACAGAGTGTGTTTCAGGACAGCTAGGGCTATACAGAGAAACTCTGTCTCAAAAAAAAAAAAAAAAGTCTGTACATTTTGGAATGTCCACCATATACATATTATAGAGCTAGGAAGTAGAATGTAGTGGCCTGAAGCTCGGGCAGGGCTGAGGGATCCAGCAGAAAGTGGGAAATAAATGTGACTAAATACAAGGAAATGTTTAAAATGTTCTAAGACTAGAGAGTGAAGGTGGTCGTATTTTGTGAAAATATTGAAAGCACTGAAGTGTAAACTATGTATTGACTGATTGATTGATTGAGACTAGATTTCACTATGTAGCCATGGCTGGACTAGAACTCAATATGTAGAGTCACAGAGGTCTAGCTCATGAATGCTGGGATTAAAGAAAAGCACGATGACCCCCAGAAAACCATAAATGTTAAATGGGTGGATTTTACAGTATGTTAAATTTATCACAAAGATAACAGAAAGACAACAAAGGGAAGGAGAGGGGAGAGGGGAACAGTCCAGCTGCCCCACTAGAGAGGCTCAGAGAGAGGCCACACAGAGCAGAGGCCAGCTGCCCCACTAGAGAGGCCCAGAGAGGCCAGCTGCCCCACTAGAGAGGCCCAGAGAGGCTACACAGAGCAGAGGCCAGTTGCCCCACTAGAGAGGCTCAGAGAGAGGCCACACAGAGCAGAGGCCAGCTGCCCCACTAGAGAGGCCCACAGAGAGGCCACACAGAGCAGAGGCCAGCTGCCCCACTAGAGAGGCCCACAGAGAGGCCACACAGAGCAGAGGCCAGTTGCCCCACTAGAGAGGCCCACAGAGAGGCCACACAGAGCAGAGGCCAGCTGCCCCACTAGAGAGGCCCAGAGAGGCCACACAGAGCAGAGGCCAGCTGCCCCACTAGAGAGGCCCAGAGAGGCCACACAGAGCAGAAGCCAGCTGCCCCAATAGAGAGGCCCACAGAGAGGCCACACAGAACAGAGGCCACGGACTCAGACAGGAGGAGAAAGTCCCTGCTGGCCTAACATCCACGGCAAGGCTCTGAGCAGCCCCAGCCCGGCACCAAACAGAAACTGCATCAGAGCCAGAGCTAGAGGAGCAGCCAGGCCAGCTGAGCTCAGCCTATACTGACAGCAACAAATAACGGACGGACGTGCTTTCAGCCCACTAAATGTTGAAGCTTTTTGTCCTACAGCCATAGATAACAAAACAGCCATCTGGGAGGATACCATAAGTTCCAAATGGATCAGAGAACTAAAGGGGGTAGGGTATCAAAATAAAATATAGCTAAATTCCTCTATGATCCAGGCATGAGGAAAATGTTCTAGTTATGCCCCAAAATAAAGGCACACCAAGATAAAATATTGTTACATTTAATCACTTTAATATTGTTTCAGTTTTTGCAGAGCAAAACCTCCATGAACAAAGTCAAAAGGCGTATGTCAGAGTAAGATGAAGGATTTACAATCTATATTATAGAAGGAAAAAAAGACGAAAATTGAGACTTGGCAGAATGCTCAGTAGGTAAAAGGGTTTGTTCTGCAAACAAGAGGGCATGAGTTCAAATCCTAGAACCCAGCAAACAGCCTGCTATGGCTGTGCCTACCTGCAGGCCTAGCATTAAGGGCAGAGACAAGCAGATCCCAGAAGCTCACAGACTGGCCACTCTAGCCACAGGCTTCCTCCTCCAAGAGAGACTGCTTCAGGGTGATAAGCCAAGAGCAGCAGCGGAAGTCACCCAGTGTCCTTGAATGGCCTCCGCCAGGGCCTGCATGGATGTTTGTTTACACTTGTACACATACAAAACCTGATGGAGGGGGAGAGAGAAGATAAGAAAAAGCACTAAAATTCCTACCAATATAAAAACCTTTTCTTTATTTAAAGATTTAAGTGGGTGTGTGGAAGAAAGTGCTCGTGTGTGTGTGTGTGTGTGTGTGTGTGTGTGTGTGTGTGTGTGTGTGTGTGAACACCTGTATGCAGCTTCCCTGGAGCTGGGGCTACAGGAGGTTATGAGCTGCCCCCATGGGTGCTGGGAACCAAGCTCTGGTCCTCTGCAACTGCAGTACTCAAAGCTGAGCCATCTCTCCAGTACCCACCCATCTGCCTTTAAAAAAGAATCCTCCTGCTTCAGGCTCTTGAGTGCTTCCACTAAAGTTGTGTACCACCACAGCCAGGTTATAAATAATTTAAATTTTTTTAGGGCAAATGCCAAAAGTTTTCTAGAGAAACAGGCAAAGATATGACTGGGAAATTAACAACAAATATAAAACTGAAACTTAAACATATGAGCCACGGTTCAGCTCGCTCATCTTTAAAAAAAAATGCAAATTAAAACTATCCCACATGCCTCCTCGGCGCACAGGCAGCCCTACATCAGCCTGGAAAAGCTATTCCGAGACAGGATTTGTTTTACTTATCAGTCTGGCAAAACTTCAAAATCTTGAAAGTATATCATGATGGAGAACTAGCATTATATATTACTGGTATAAGGAAGAACCAGCATTATATATTATTGGTGTAAGGAAAAGTGGTACAAACCTGAGAGAGAGGAATTTGATAGTGTCTGGCAAAGCTTCAGAGATCCCCAGTCAGCCCAGTGGTCTCACATCTAGAAATTTACCATGAGGACACACCTCCGACAATTTAAAAATATCTATGTGCCAGGATGCTCTTACAGCATTATTTGGAGTTAAAAAAAAAAAAAAAATCTCCTGATAATCATGATGATACATGCCTATGATTCCAGGATTCAAGAGTCAGAAGGATTGCAAGTTAGAAGCCAGGCTGGCTATGTAGTGAGATCAAAGCCAGCCTGAAGTATGTAAGACCCCTTTCTTCTTCTTCTTGAAGAGGAGGAGGAGGAGGAGGAGGAAGTGCAGAGTAGTAGTGTGTGGGAGAGAGATAGGATTGGTTGGCTGGGTTAGCTGAAATAATATTTTTTAAAGACTAGAAAAGATATTTACCGCCAGGCAGTGGTGGCGCACGCCTTTAATCCCAGCACTTGGGAGGCAGAGGCAGGCGGATTTCTGAGTTCGAAGCCAGCCTGGTCTACAGAGTGAGTTTCAGGACAGCCAAGGCTACACAGAGAAACCCTGTCTCGAAAACAAACAAACAAACAAACAAAAGATATTTACCAATTGATTTCCAGAATATATTGAAAAATCCAAACCGAGATACTAGTAAGAAGGCTCCGTGAGCAGAAGTGCTTGCTGCCGAGGCTGGAGGACCTGCATTCACTGTATTACGAGGAGCTCACCAGAGAGGACCGCTCAGACTCGGCATATAACCAACTGAAAGTCTTTATTCCAGTGGGGGCAGGGGTCCACAAAGTGCACAGGAACCTAGGTGTGGCCCTGACTGTCCAGGACATGGGCTTTTTAAGGGCAGAGACCTGGCGCAGGCATCTCGCTCTGTAGCTACAAGGCGAGCGAGCTTCTCAGAGCATAGTAAGTAGCTTGGAGCTAACCGTTCGGGTTTGTTTTTTTTTTCAAGACAGGCTTTCTTTGTGTAGCCCAGGCTATCCTAGAACTTGCTCTGTAAACCAGGCTGGCCTCAAATTCACAGAAATCCATCTGACCCCTGCTTCTAGAACGCTGGGATTAAAGGTGTGCAACCACTGCCGCCTGGGAAATCACACAGCTTTAACAGAAGCTAAGGTGAAGTGTTAGCTGGAGAAGGCTCCACACAAATAAGCAGTTTCCACAAAGGCTAAGAGAAGTTAGCTAGGACATCCTGACTTTGGTTCCTAGAAGACAGTTGGGTAGTTTTCAAAGGGATCCTCCATCAAGAAGATCAAAATCTCATGAAACCTGTAACCGGCCTCAGCAAGAAGACGAGATGGAGACGAGCCTCTGGGCTGTCCTGTCTGGTCACAAATTCCTGGCTTCCACATGGTGGAAGACCTGACCCCAGCCAATGTCCTCTGACCTTCACAAATATACCAAGTCGTTCCCCCACACACAAATTAATTAGTTAATTTAAAGTTTTTAATTCAAAATTAAGATGGTTATAGATAATATATAAAGATGAGCTATTGTTTGCATCTGGAACATCCCAGCTGGGTACTGTCTGAGTAGCAGACTTTTCAAGCGGTCTGGCTTCCTAAGAAACCTTGCGTAACTTTGGACCTGGAACCATGTGTTCAAGCCACATGGGATGTTGGTCTCTTTGTCTCTTTTAGCTTACTAACAAGCATACAAACACTTTGCTTTGTAACAATACCCCACCACCACCACCATAATGTGCTGGTGCTAAGAGAAGTATGGCCAGCCAGCTGCAGACCCTTCCAACACTGTGAGCCATGGCAAACCTTTTCTCTTTATAAATTTATTTACCTGAGGTATTTGTTACAGTAAAAGAAAGCTGAGTAACAGCGTACCTCTGTATAAAAAAAGAGAGAGAGAGAGAGAGAGAGAGAGAAAGAGAGAGAGAGAGTGCCATATATATCTGTCTGATTCTGGAAAATACTCATGGTTAGAATAAATGAGAAACTGGCAGAATAGATTACCTATGAGGGATGGGAGGCCAGGCTGGAAGGATTCAGGAATAAAGGACTTTCTTGGGAAACATCTTTTTTGGATGGTTTTGATTCTCTGGAAGCAAAGCTAACATGCTCCCTTACATAAGACGGCAAAGGGCTCTTTATATTATTAGTGCAGACAAGAGCACATAAGTCCACACATTCCTGGGACTGACACTTGGTTCCAAGGCCACCCCTTCATTACGTTTTTTGGGATGCTTAAGCAAAGGCTCCACAGGCTCTGAGTCTGCTTCCTACAGCCTCTGTTGTGCTCTGCAAAGGTGACACTGGACAGGGAGACTGTAAGGCCTGCAAAGGTGACATTGGACAGGGAGACT
>NW_022196912.1:92107667-92108985 GCF_008632895.1 Mastomys coucha | reverse complement strand
AAGGTGACACTGGACAGGGAGACTGTAAGGCCTGCAAAGGTGACACTGGACAGGGAGACTGTAAGGCCTGCAAAGGTGACACTGGACAGGAACACTATGAGGCTGGAGGAGGGAGAAAGGGCTGACTCCTTCCCCTTTGCCCCGGCTGTGAGGAAGGGCTGACTCTTTCCCCTTTGCATCTCTGGTTGAGTCTCACCCCAGCCATGCCTCCTCACCCACAGCCACAGCTCCCTGCTCCCCCGCCCCAGCATCAATGGGACACATTTTACAGTTTCCCCGACACTTAGGAAACCAGTATCACTCGAATTGCAAGCACTGCAGAGCCTGCCAGCTGGCACCCCTCCGCAGAGCTACATCTCATGGTTGCCAGCTCCTCTTTTAAATCAGTCTCTTCCTGGGATTCTTAGGCTCTGGTCCTCTGAACCTCCTCCTCCTCTCATTCCCTCAGCTAATGGAGGGGTAGCGCTTTCCTATGCTGCTGCCATGAGACCTCAGGAAAGCAGAGTACCAGGCACACCTTTCTTTGCTGTGTTAAAATACCTGACATAGACGACATAATGGGGGACTGTTTATTGAGCTCACAGTGTCTGAGGTATCAGGTCCATCTTAGAAAGGAAAGTATGCTGGACATAGCAGCTCACATTATGGAAGCAGAGAGGGAGGCAGGCAGACAGACAGACAGACACACACACACACAGAGCACCTTCCTATTATTTTGAGAAAGCCCCTAAGACAGTTTATTGTCAATGATAAAATCTGAGCTTTCAAACTAAAATTAGATACTTGGGGAATGAGCACCCACCGTTCTGAGCATCACAGTTCCTAATACCCAGAAGCAGCTTTTCTGTCCCCGCCCCCTTGTTTGACAGTCAGCGGTGGCTGAGGAACGGTGTCATTTTCTTCAGTGGTGTAGCCACTGAGAAGGTTTTCATGTTCTAGTAAGTAACCTCCCAGCCGTGCCCATGCAAGAAGCACAATTAAACTCAGTGGGCCACACACGAAAGTCATAGATTTGTTGGAAAGAGGGAGTTTAGCAGGAGGAAGCAGGGAGTGAGATAGGGCAATAGAAGGGGCAGTGACTAAAATTGATTATATACATGGATGAGACTCTCAAGGGGTTTTAGAAAACACAACGTTTAAAGTAAAAGAGAATATAATAAAGCTGGTAGCAATACTAACAAATGCAATTTTAATAATATAAAAGTATCAAAATTCAAAATAGCTGTATTATGCAGTCACTGATATTTTTTAATGACCCATGCATGCAATTACAAAATAATACAGAGGCAAAGATGGATTCAAAGTGAAGGTTATGAGA
>NW_022196912.1:92091326-92107657 GCF_008632895.1 Mastomys coucha | reverse complement strand
ACTGCCTCCCAAGTGCTGGGATTAAAGGCGGGTGCCATCACCACCTGGCCAAAGATTTTTTAAAAAAAACATGGTTTCAGATTCCACAAAATGAGCCGTCTGAAGGATAAACTTCTGAATGTTCTGTTTTCATGTGGTATCAAAAGGAAACGGGTAAATATCAGGAAAGGCTATTTAAATGTTTCTCCTTTTTCCTGTTCCTCTTTGTGTGAGTATGTGTGTGCGAGTGTGTGTGTGCATCTGTGTATGTGCTTGTATTATACATGTGTGTGCATCTGTGTGTACAAAGGCCAGTAAGGATGAGGTGTCTTCCTCTTTTGCTCCCCACCTCATTACCTTAAATTAAGATCTCTTATTGAACCCGAGATTCTACGTTTAGGCAGGCAGTGTCCCAGCATCTGCCTGTCTCTGCCCTGCAATGCTGGGGTTACTGGCTCACCTGGCCATGCATTCCTTTTATGGTGACTCTGGGACTAGAACTCGGGTCTTCCTGCTTGCACGGCAAGTACTCTTACCCAATCAACTGTCTCCATAGCCCTATTTACCCCTTTCCTAGTCATAGATTTGGGTGAGACTAGTTTTTCTCCATTTACTTGCACTAAAACAACAGGTTCCAATGTATTATACAAAAACAGACACAAGTATTCAGCCATTCTATTCTGCCAGATGCTAA
Source organism: Mastomys coucha (assembly GCF_008632895.1). Classification (NCBI taxonomy): domain Eukaryota; kingdom Metazoa; phylum Chordata; class Mammalia; order Rodentia; family Muridae; genus Mastomys; species Mastomys coucha. The sequence goes on along the minus strand of NW_022196912.1, from coordinate 92,106,984 downwards.
AGAGACTTGCAAAATTATCAATGCCAGTATTCTTACTAAAATTTGTATATTATCATTTCTTGTTCATTTAAACAGTGTTATTACTGCTGGGCATGGGGGGCACACACACCCTGTAATTCCAGCACTTAGGAAGCAGAGGCAGGAGGATTACAAGTTTGAGGAAATCCTGGGCTGCATAGTGAGACAGTCAGTGCTCTTATCCACTGAGCCATCTCGCCAGCCCCAAAAGGGCACTTTTGTAAGTGCCCCTAAAACTAAACCAAAAGGTTTTTTGTTGTTGTTTTGGGTTTTTTTGTTTGGTTGGTTGGTTTTTGGTTTTTCGAGACAGGGTTTCTCTGTACCCCTGGCTGTCCTGGAACTCACTCTGAAGACCAGGCTGGCCTCGAATTCAGAAATTCGCCTGCCTCTACCTCCCAAGTGCTGGGATTAAAGGCATGTGCCACCACTGCCCAGCCCTAAAACAGTTTTTTAAGCCATCTTCTGGAGTCTTTCCTGTGATCCTGCGTACATATAATAGCCTGTGCTCAGCAGAATGCTCCTGTCAAGCCTTTGAGACATCTTTGTGTAATTCCTGCCTCCCTTACTTTCTGTTAGGCGAACTCCAACCACCCGGCCTCTCCCACCTGGCCTCTCCTGGGCTGTCTCCTCCGCTCAGAGCTAAGAGTTCTGCTTGCTTTTCCGTGCCTGAGCTCTGGCCTGGAATTTGCTCCATGGCAGAAATCTGGGACCATCTAGTAACTGATTATCTCATCTGTCCCTTTTCAACAGATTTCTGAGCCTTCGAAAACCTTGTTCCACCTTCTCTAGTTTTCTGGAATCTTCTGTGGAGGGTTGGTCCCATGTCGGCATGCTTTTGATAACTGGAATATACTCTTTTAACCCCCTTGTTCTGTTTGAAGCAAAAGGCCCTGGATTTTAGCTATCCCAGGCCCTGGACAGTAAGCAGGGCTCACCTTTAGCCTGGCAACACGGGCCTTCCTTCTGAGGGTTCCAGAGCGCTGACCTTAAACTCCAGCGCTAAACAACACGTTGCCCTCCCCCCCCCCGCCCCCCGCCTCCAAGTTATGAAAGGAAAGCATTGTATTTTTAGCTTAAAAGCCCTGGCTTTCATGGTTGGTATAAATTAGCATGGCGGGAGGGGGTACATCATACGCCAAAATGTTAACAAGGACAATACAACCCCTGAGAAATCAACTTCGAGTCTTTTTTTTTTCTCCTGGACTTTCCAATTTTTAAATAAATGAACACGTGCTATCTTTAGAAAACAGAACAATGTCCCATATTTGTGGTCCCCTCCCACTGGGTGACATTTCATTGTGTGTTAGTACAAATATAGGCCAGGGTGTGACTGATAGATGATAGCTCTCCTGGGTGTGGATCCAGGTTCTGCCCTCACTCTACAACACAGGCCTATTGAATTCTGACATCCTCCCTTCCCTATCTCCCTGCAGGAGGTTATTTGAAGAGTTTCCGTGTTTGTCAAGCAAATGACTACAGCCTAAGAAAACTCAACTTTCTCAGAAAAATTTCCAGACATTTCTGATTACAGCCAAGTCTCCAAGAGAAGCCTGAGGGAAGGAGTCCTGAGGAGAAAATGTTTTGTTTCTGGCCAGGGGGTCGGGCAACGCACTCCACACCCACCCCTCCCACATCCACCCAGCCGCCTTTGCTCTCCACCCACCCAAGCCCAAGAGAGGGTAGCCCTTCTCCTGTGGATACCCAACTGCTGTCGCTCAACGCCTACGTCCCCTTTAAAAATGAAAACAAGCGGCTCCTCAGACTCCAGAGCAGGAACTCTGGAGACGTTAGCATATTCTGGCAAGGAGCCTGATGGATAATAGATAACAGGTTATCCAGGAAATAATTAGAAGCCTGTGCCCACACGGATCGGTTGCACACACTGACCCCTGTCATTCAGGATGTGGCCCTGAAAGTAAGAACCCTTTCTTCTTTCGCTTTCAGGCATCAGAAAAATGTCAGGCTTCTCTCCCGCCTTTATGCAGTGACAAGTTAACAAGTGCCGAGTTTCCAAAAGACACTTTTAAGACCCTTGGAAACATTGCGGGTTTTCACCAGTCTGGGGAACCAGCAGGTTCTCTCCCATGAGCCCCTGGGCGGGGCGAGAAGGGGTAAGGCAGGGGAATCACTTCACCAGCCCCTGCTACGGTGTAAGAAGTCATCGCTTCCCCTCTCTCCACCCCTCCCTGTTTCTTTCCACCCCTTGCCTGCAGTTCTACCCTGACCAGCTACTTTCGAAGTCCATGCCTGGCTGCTGAGCAGAGTCTAATCAGTCTCTCTGTCTCTTCTCCAACTGGGGACGGTACCCCACATCCCACACTCCCAATACGCACTGACTTTGTTTGCTCTGAGGTTCAGAAGTATTCACTTTTGTTTATAAGTACAGTCTTTGTATGCAACCATGGCTGTAGATATATTGATGCAGTTATGGCAGTCCATGGTGGCTTCCACCATCTTTATCTTTTTCTTTGGTAAGATGTGTGATCTGAATGTAAATAGGAACTGTGACTAAGGGGTTTCCCTGCTTCCCCTACATTGAGCAGACAATGATTGCTAGTAAGTCTCTAATTAGATTCTAAAGGCAGTGGATTCCATTTTTCTCTTTCTACATCTTTGTGTGGGGTTGACATTTTTTGCTTGTTTTTGGTTTTTGTTTGTTTTTCTGTTCTAAAATCAAGAGTAATAATAAAGGCACCCTTACTCTGACTGTGACCGTGCTGGGTTTCAACCAACGCATTGTATGTACCTCTGAACTCTCTCTGAAGTCTTGCTTTATTATCCCCATTTCACAGACCAGAAAATGAATCTTGGGGCAATTAAATAAAAGGTAAAAACTGGAGTTATCAGATCCTAAGTTCTATCATCATACAAGCCTATAATCCTGCACAGGCCAGGCAAGCCTGGACCAGGCAAACTAGACCATGCTACTTCACTCATGGTTTGCTTCAGGTCCTTGGGTTTGTAGGTAGTTTGGATTCAGGCTTCTAATTCTTAACTCTATCCACACCTATCTTACATCTCAGTCATCCCGAGATGCTTCAAAAAAGAAAAAAGACAAACAAACCACAGGAAGAACTGTGCAGGCCTTCCCAGAACCTTGGCTTGTTTAGTAGTTAATAGTTTGTAAAGGACAGGGTGTGGTCAAGAGCTTGTGCTCCACAACCAAATTTGCCAAGGACAAATATCAACTCTGGCACTAGCAAGTTCCTAGACTCTGCCTCAGTGTCTTTGTTTCCTCAACCAGAAGTCGGAAGGAGCACAGTGAGTCCCCTCAGACTGCTATGAATAGGGTGTGCTGGGGTCAGGATCCCTTCCAAGAGCTGTCAGTAAACGGAAGTTGTTAACAATTTCTGCTGTCGCCAGCAGCTGGATTGACAGAGGAGTACCAGTTTCAGCCAATGTAGTTTATGTTTTCCTGTCGGAGACAGACAGGCTCTCAGGACACACTGCCTCAGCTTCAATCCCTGCCACCAGTACACACGAAGTAGACAGACACAAAGGCAAAGGTTTGAGGACAAGGAGTTTGGCTTGGTCAGTGATCCCACAAAGTGAGAGAGTGGGAAAAGTGAGCCAGGGACAAGAGTGTCACAGGAACATCACAGGAGGCCACCGTTTGGGACTAAGTTCTGTACAGACTCAACAGACCTGAAGAAAAATTGAAATCAAACTGACATTCTCCATCTCTAAACCAAAATTAAGTAGTTATCTGGACTTCTGGGAGTGGATGGGTAGGTCACCATCTAATCAGTTAACTTTTCCTATTAGTTTGTCTCTCTGCACTCTCTCTCTTACCAGGAAAGCAGCTTTGAAATGACTAAGATACTCTTCTGTTACTATTGCTCCTGCTGCTCCTCCTCCTGCTGCTCCTCCTCTCCTGCTCCTCCTCTCCTGCTGCTCCTCCTCTCCTGCTCCTCCTCCTGCTGCTCCTCCTCTCCTGCTCCTCCTCTCCTGCTCCTCCTCCTACTGCTCCTCCTCTCCTGCTCCACCTCCTGCTGCTCCTCCTCCTGCTCCTCCTCTCCTGCTGCTCCTCCTCTCCTGCTGCTCCTCCTGCTGCTCCTCCTCCTGCTGCTCCTCCTCTCCTGCTGCTCCTCCTCCTCCTGCTGCTCCTCCTCCTGCTGTTCCTCCTCTCCTGCTCCTCCTCCTGCTGCTCCTCCTCTTCTTTTCTTCTTCCGTTTTCTTCAGTACTTTTATATCCATAAAATTAAATTCCACTGCTTGGCTTATTGGCAAACACTGGCAAACATATTTTATTTGATTGAATAAAGCACTGGCTGGTTCTCGAATCACAGGTAAAGTCGATTAAGATCTCTAAATTAGGATTTTGCCTATAGCTCAAGAAGCTCTGCATTGCCCTCTGTGTGGTTTACCCGAGGCCCGTCTTAGGGACTGCAGAGGAGGACAGGGACAGTAAGAGTTAAGACTTAGAAGCTTGAATTCAAAAATACTTACAAATCCAGGAAGCTTGCACAAACTTCCCTGAGAGCAAGCTTCTGGATTCCATCCCCATAAATGGTTTGTGTTAGTGCGTGTCTATAATCCTAGAAATCAAGAGGTGAAGGTAAGGGATGGTGAGATGGCTCAACAGGTAAGAACACTAACTGCTCTTCCAAAGGTCCTGAGTTCAAATCCCAGCAATCACACGGTGGCTCACAAGCACCTGTAATGAGATCTGACACCCTCTTCTGGTATGTCTGAAGACAGTTACAGTGTACTTATATATAATAATAAAAAATAAATTGTTAAAAAAAATTTAAAAAAAATAGACCAACTTCTGTCTTAGTTAGGGTTTTACTGCTGTGAAGAGACACCAAGGCAACTCTTATAAACACAGCATTTCATTGAAGCTGGCTTACAGGTTCAGAGGTTTAGTCTAGCATCATCAAGACAGGAACTTGGCAGCATCTAGGCAGGCATGGTACAGGAGGAGCTGAGAGTTCAATATTTTCATCTGAAGGCTACATATTAAGTTCAAGACCAGCCTGGGATATATGAGAATAGGAACATCACAGGAATGTCACAGGAACATCAACGGAATGTCACAGAATTTCTTTCTCAAAAGAAAGCAAGAAAGAAAGGAAGGAAGGAAGAAAGGAGGAGAGAAAGGGAAGAAAGAAAGAAAAGAAGAAAAAGAAAGAAAACAAATCTTCAAGTTAAAAAAAATTATGTCTTTTTTGTTTTATTTTAATTTTATGCATATGGGTATTTTGCCTGCATGTATATCTGTGCACCGTGTATGTGCAATGCCTGGGGAGACCAGCAGAGCACATTGGATCCCTTGACTGAAGTTACAGTTAACAGTTGTAAGCTGCCATGTGAGTGCTGATGTGTATTGTGCCACTGAGCTTCACCTGGAACCTCTGGAAGAGCAGTCAGTGCTCGTAACTGCAGAGCCATCTTGCTAGCCTGTAAGTTTGCCTTTTTATAGGGGCAAGCCAATAAGGGGATAATGAATAAGTTTCAGTGAGGAGAAGAGATTAAGGAGAAGAGACTCAATCTCTCTGAGACTTTCTGAGAATTTGCTTGGCACATTCCTCAGAATGGTCCCTGGGAGCCTTGCACCATGGCCACTGGTCAGGGTCACTTCTGGGATAAGCTCTTCAAGGAACAGAGCACATGGCTCCAACAGGAGCAGGAAGTGGTTGGTACCTAAGAACTGCAGACTAGTGACCTTGCAGTGGGCCTACTGTGAGGGGTGGAACCCCAACTGATAGCTACAATCACCTCCACTCCATATGTACTCCCTTCTCAGAAACACTTGCCAAGCAGCCCAGATGTTTGTCCTGGGATCTACCTTTAACGAATAAAGTTTGCTCTTTGAGCTGTAAATACAAGATTAGCAAGAGCCTCAGAACTTGTGTACAACCAGGCTGGATGTAGCTCAGTGGTGCCATGTTTAGCATGCACACACCCCTTGGTTCAAACCCGGCACCAAATGCAGAAGTCAACACGCCACAACTCCATAAAGTCCCACACATGTCTGTGCAACCCTCCAATGGATACAAAAGTCTGTGTGTGTGTGTGTGTAATGTTTAATTCCCATGGTAGAGCAGCAAAGCAAAGGATAGTCCTCCAGAGAAGTTCTTCAGCTTTCAAGCCCTTTAAACAAGATTATAAACAGTTTGGTGATTTCAGTTGAATGTTGATTCCAAGACCCTGGGGGAACTATAGCATCTCCCCTTTATCTCCGCACAGCCTGTGAGGCATAAGGGGCCCTGCTCTGACTACTGTCCTCATGTGCGGATGCTTTCCGAAGGCTGTTGCTGTTGGAGTCAAGCAATCCAGCTCTTTGACACTTTTTCTTTGCTCAGTGCACAAATGTAACAAGACACTAAAATAGAAATTCTGTTAAGGTGCAAAGACAAAAGAACTCACGTTCCAAGGTGAGGCACCAGACCATCCTGAAGAATTTGGGGAAAAGGACAAGAGAGGACCATAGATTTGTGACTTGAACTCCTTGCTCATAGCAATAAGATGGCATATCTGAGATTGAATACAAAGGCAGAATATTTGTGGACAGTTTCTGGTGTTCTGTGGGGGAGACAGGAAAGTGGCTACCTTAGAAAGCTTATAAAAAGGAGTCTCAACTCGTCTATTGTGGGTACTCAGTATGCATTCCTTGTGACGTTTAGAAAGCCAACAGGGCTGTTTCCCATCTAGAAACTCTAAAGAGCAAATAATCAGGCTGACCCTGGCTTTGGCCCCGGAGTAAAGGAGGTGAAGAGGAGGGGGCTAGGAACATACACACGTCCCAAATTCATCAAACAGAGGCTGTGCAAGTGTGTAGCCAGATGTGAGCCGTGCCTTAGAAAGATAGGAGAGGCTCAGATCTGTCCCTCCAGAGAGGTCGAATGGCAGCTAGAACAGAGGGATCCATCCTGGGAAGCAAGCTGCAGAGAGGACATCCTCAGGGAAGGGAAGAGCACCACAAAGGGACTCTGAAAAGCAACTTTTAACACTTGCCAAGTCCAAGGAAAGAATGTTAAACAGTCAAGGAAGAAAACCCCCAGGGTCCCCACACACTTCTCAGATCTGGAAACCCAGCTTTGCTTTCTACTTTTCTGCATTGTTCTGAGAGGAGGCCTCACTACACAGCCAAGGCTGGCCTTAGAAGCAGGATTCCTTCGACTCAGCTTCCTAGGTATTGGAATTAGAGGTATGTTCAGGGTTGGAACTTATAGATAACAGAGAACTAACTATTCGCAGCTGACAATGTCCCCGCCCCCTGTCCTTTCTCATTCTCTCAAGAATCCTGAGCTAGGAGATGATCGAGAAACCAATTTTCAAGTAAAAAAGTTGTGTGGGTACATTAGTCCATTACAATAATAAAATACTCAAGGATGGGTGTTTTATAAAGAAAAGAAGCATAGTTAGTTCACAATTTTAGGGAAGCAGATGTCCAAACAGCAGAGTGCTGGCTCTGGCAAGGATTCCCTTAGCTATAGCACATGATGATGGACGGGGTGGGCTAGGGAGAGATTGCTTAGGAGACAGGAAGCCAGAGCACGGGAAGGAACCAGCCTTGTACTTTCCCCTCTAAGCCCTATCTCTGAAAGAGTCTACCACTGACATCACCACCCAGAGGACAGAGCTCCAACACATAAGCTTTTGAAGGACATGCTCAAACCACAGCAGGGCAGGATAGTGAGTGCTCGCTCTCACGTCCTGAGACAGAGGAAGTATTTACTGCCCTGAGCAGATGAGGGAGAAGAAATAAAATATGGGAAACCAAAATAATGGTTTAAATTGTATTCGCTGAGTCATGTCTGCTCATGATGAAAAGCCATCTTTCCAATATCAGGAGATACACTAGTGTCTGCGAAGAGAGTGAACTCGCTTCTGAGTCACAGACTCAAGAGACTTCACGAGAGAGGTTTTGACCAGCTATATAAACAGACCAGTGCTGGAAACATCCATTAGGGTAGTCAGGAGGTCTCCATTGCTCCCCACTCGATTAGAAGAGTACCTGATCTAAAATTGGAAAGAAGAGTCGCTCTGTGCTATAAGACCATGGAGAAAGGTGGTTGTTATTACTCATCGTTGGAATACCAAACTCTACTGAAAATCCGTTTGATAAGTTAGAGTCTGCCCGGTGATGAACCGCACAGAGAGGTTGAATCGTAGCCGTGGATATTTCAGAAAACAGCATGTTTGGAGAGACTGTCTTAATCGCTGGTCTCTCTGCTCCAAGCCTAGCCTGTGTGATACTGGAGCCCAGACCCTGCCAATCACAATTTTGCTTTGCCAGCTGGACATCTTCTCCATGATAAGAATGTGGCAGGCGGAGGAAGGAAGGACTAGTTCCATCCTGACTGCTTCCTGCAGGAATTCTGCTCCTGCCAGGGTCACCTTAGCCTCTTTCTTCTCCCTACCGTGAGAGCTGTAGCCTGTAGCAGCGGTTTTTAGTTTTCCCAAGACTTGCAGAATCCACCTCATTGTGTTCCTGGTTCCAGAAGACTTTGGTCCCATGAACCTCTCTCCAGCTCAGAGAGAGCAGCCACAGCTTCCAGGGGCCTGGGCGTTACATTTTAATGATCCCCACCCATCCCAATGCCTAGCCTTAAGTTTTGAGGCTTCCTGTAGTTCTCCAACTAGGATCTGCAAGATCTTAGAGCGCTAGTGCCCTTGTATGCTTACTCACCTAACAGCTTCATTATTACCGAGACACCTCATGCCCTCTCTATTCAAATACCTGATATTTTCTGCATTCTGACTGGCTCTGACTAAGAGGTTTCGTAAGGAAAAGTGAAGAACTGGAATGCCTCCGGGAACGGGAACGATTTGGTATTAAAGTAAGAAACTAGAGATGCTTGGGGGGTGGGGGGGAGGAGGAATGGGCGTGGCCTGCCTGTTTGCCTTCCCTTCCTCCTTTTGCTTTTCTGCTCTAGAGACTGGACTCAAGTTCTTTCCTAGGCAAGAGCTCTAACACTAAGCTACACCCCACACACACCCTATAACTTGGGTCCCCGATGTGTTTTGAGTCATTGGAACCCCCAGGCAAACAAACAAACAAACAAGCTTCACTCCAGGAAGTATCACTCACAGACCTCTAACCCTTGTCCACAAAGTTATACACAGATCTAGGATTTAGTGCAGTGGTTCTCAACTTGTGGAGTCAAACGACCCTTTTTCAGGGGTGGCCTGAGACCCTAGGAAAGCACAAATATTTACCTTATGGTTTATAAAAGTAGTAAAATTACAGTTATGAAGTAGCAACAAAAACAGTTTGATGGCTGGGGGGTCACCACAACATGAGAAACTGAGTTAAAGGGCCACAGCACTGTGAAGGTTGAGAACCACTGGGTTAGTGGATCCCTGAGGCTAAGTCATAATTCTGCAGTAAAATGTTGTCTAGGCAGAGTCTGCATTTTGAAGAAAACCTTCCTGGCTCTCAGAGGCTATTGCCCAAGCCTAGGGAAAGTCGAACAAAAGCTCTGTTAGCGCCGGGTTGCCAAGTAGCTGTCCTAAATTTTCAGAGTCCTTGAATTTAAGATAAAAATCCTGAGTGTTGACTTGCCAACCATGCGGGTTTGTAGCTGCTCACACATCTGAAGCCTTCAAAATGTGGCTTTTTCAACAAGGACTGCTTTCCTCGTGGGACACAGCCAACAGGAATGAGGTATTCTGAGGCAAGGCCCTGTTTTCTTGGCTCTCCTTCCTACAGGCTCCTGGCTGAGCAGGCCAGCTCCCAACCTTTTCTCTCTGTGTCCTTCAGTGCTGCCTAGAGTGTAGCTCTGCAGAGAGAGAAGCATCGCCACCCCCTGGCCTACACTATTATTGCATGCCCAAGCCCAGAAAGGAAGGACACTTAAAATTTAAATCTGGATTGTTGTGTTCTAGGCTGTTAGCAGAGAGGACGACTCTGTTTGAGGAGGACACCATCTCTGGGTCTCAAATTTCCCATTTTAAAATCAATACTGTTATCCTTGATCATCGAATCGCCCTGTTGAATTCTTCGTGTTCAATGGAGCATACATGGAGGATGAGAGAGCTTCTTCCCCGTGAATCCACTGGGTAAGCAAATCACACACCCCTACAAAGCCCTCCGATTCATTCATCGCTTGGGTAAACATTATCTAGACATCGCTAGAGCTGTAGGCTGATGTTCTTTCTTAATTCAAGGCGGCTTTGCTATTTCGTTCATTTACTCTACAAAATGACTCACGCATTGGACACATTTTTATTGTTTGCTCTGTGCCAGAAACTTTTGATGTGAAGGAAACAGCAACCAACAAAACAGATGTAAGCCTTTCCCCCCTGGAGGTGCTGCTTTGCGGGAGGAGGCGGCACATACATAAAACATGTAGGCCAGATGAACCAGGTCACGGGCAGAGAAAGGTACCTGTGTTTGTTTGCTTTGCTAGAGGGGAGACATTACAGCAGTTTGTCTGCTGGTGGGGACAGCCCAGGAAAGAGGAGAAAGTGATGATAAGGTGGGAGAGGAGAGAATTGGTCGAAAGATGCCCTGTCGTGGGGGAGAGACCCTGGTATCCTGTTCCCCCATGAGTAGAGAGGATGAGTCAGCTGTGCGTGCTAGATAGACTAGGTGTTAGAGACATCATGATGGGAAAGGGGAATGATGTTCCAATTGTCCTGCACGTGTTGTTCTCATCAGGGAAACAGTCATTAAAAAAAAAAAAAAAAATGCAAGTTAATCCTGGAGCATGGCAGCTGTGCTTAGATAATGTGCTACAGCAGTGGTAGTGGCAGTATCTTTGAGACATTTCTTTTAAGCTGCCTAGCTTAAAAGAAATTTAAATTTTAGAAGATTTGGAGGATAAACTGAGATAAGATCTCTTGTAGCCCAGGCTAGTCTCAAATCCACTATTCATCTGAAAATGACTTTGAACTTCAAATTCTTCTGCCTCCACCTATTCGGGATTATAGGAATACTCAGCCTCGACAAGTTTATACAGCGCTGGGGATAGAAACCCGGGCTACCAATCGAACTCCATTCCAGCCTGAGTTTTGATGTATAACAAAGAGAAGTTCGTGTGAGGAGACTTTGGTAGAGGGGTTTCAAGTGGAAAGAATAACAGCGTCACGCTCAGGACCCGGGGCTGAGAGCGCACCTCTTGCACCAGTGAATCCGGAGGCTGTAAGCGTGGAGCCATCTGGGAGGGGAGAGTGAGAGATAAGGTCACAGATTGGTCATTGATGGCCTTTTTTAAACAGCCAATAAATTTTATGGGCAAATTCATAGATGACTCAAGGCTAGGAAGGGCAGTCCACACTGTTAAACGGCACAAGCAGAACTTTAAAAACATTCCTATGCATGGCCTGTAACACATTTCAATGCCATGGTTTTCATTTGAACTCAAAAACATCAAGGGCTGAGGGCTGGAGAGATGGCTCAGCGGTTAACCATTCTTCCAGAGGTCCTGAGTTCAATTCCCAGCAACCACATGGTGGCTCACAGCCATCTGTAATGAGATCTGATGCCCTCTTCTGGTGTGTCGGAAGACAGTGTACACCTATACATAAAATAAATAAATAAATCTTTTTTCTTAAAAAAAAAAAAAAACAGCCACAAAAGAACAACCTAGGAAGGTCACGTGAAGCACAGTTCTTACAAGGAAAGGGATGGTACTGGTTTCTGGAAAGAAAAGCCTAAGACAGCAGAACAAACAACTTACACACCACACATGGTAAATGTGGATGGAGATACAAGCTTTGCAAACTTTTCATGGGGAAGTGGTCCTAGGAGCAGAAGTGAGGGAGCTGGGAAGGGGAAGAGCCAACGCAGAGCTGCGTCATTGAGCTAGCTGGGTCCACAGTCGACGCAGTGTCCAACCTTACAGGCACACGTCTCGGTGCAACCTGGGGAGCAAAGGCATGGACCCAGTTCTCACTGCTACACATACTGCAGATCAAAGGGCTTCCCAATGATACTTCTGTGCCCCGTGTGTAGTGCCAAAGGAGCTACAGCGTTGGTCCTATCCACAGTACTGCTCTGAGTCCTACCCAGAACCAGAACCATTGAAGTAAGAGGCAAGTTCACGTCTCTAAAGTGATTCTCAGAGGTGTCTGATAAACACCTCTGAGATAAAAGATGATTTCTCTTTCTGGCATTGTGTGTGTGTGTGTGTGTGTGTGTGTGTGTGTGTGTGTGTTTGCCTGCTTACCCATATGCACAAGTGGAGGCCAGAGGTGTCTTTCTCTGTTGGTGTCTTTCTCTGTTAGACAGGGTCTCTTTCTGAACACAGAACTCACTGTTTCTGCTAGACTGTCTGGCCCACAGGTCCCCAGGACCCACCGGTCTCTATTTACAAGCACTGGAGTTACAGAAGAGCCACTGAGTTGGGCTCTTTCAAGGGTACTGGGGATCTGAACTCGGGTCCCCATGTTTCTACAGCAAGTACTTTACCCACTAAGCCATCTCTCCAGACCCTCCGAAATGATGCATTGAGATCTAAGTCACACAAACACAAGGAAAACAATGATGCTCTTCATATACCCAGAATGTATCTCCCGGACCAAATTGCTTTTCCAAAACTGGGCATGTAGGAAATGGATGAACAACTGACATTGTTGTTTTCCCATTTGTATATGCTGTTTTTCTAAAAGCTGGGCATAGGGGCTAGCAAGATGGCTCAGTGGGTAAGAGCACAGACTGCTCTTCCAAAGGTCCTGAGTTTGGATCCCAGCAACCACATGGTGGCTCACAACCATCCGTGATAAGATCTGACGCCCTCTTCTGGTGTGTCTGAAGACAGCTACAGTGTATTACGCTGGAGCAAGCAGGGTAGCTGGAGTGAGCGGGACTGGAGCAAGCAGAGGTCCTGAGTTCAATTAAAAAAAAAAAAAAAGCTGGGCATGGTAGCACATACCCATAAGCTCAGTACTCAGGAGCCTTAGGAAAGAGGACCACAGTTACAGACCATCCTGGGTTACATAGCAAGACTTTGTCTCAAGAAATTAAAAAAAAAAAAAAAACTTTTATTATCTTATGAATAGTTCAGTTTGCCTTTGGTGATAAAATGTACTTGATTATGAATTATAAAGATTGAAAAATATAGTTCTATTACTATAATATCCTCTCCTTTAAAAAATAAAAACAGGGGCTTAGGGATGGCACAGTGGTTAAGAATACTGCCTGCTCTTCCAGAGGACCTGGGTTTGATTCCCAGCATCCTCATCATGGCCCACAATTGTCTACAACTCTTGGTCCAGAGAATCTGGTGTCTTCTTCTGGCCTCCACAACACTAGGGGCATACGTGGTACACAGACATACATGTAGGCAAAACATACAACACCTACCTACCCAAACACACCCATTCCGAGGGCTTATCACATCTCTATCCTTTTTCAGGACAGAGACTGTAAAAGGACATTGGCCAGCAGTGAGTGAGGAACCCTGGCTCCTTGTCCAGCTCAGAGGATGTCTGTAGATAGCACCCAGGGTACTTAGGGATTATGCTGAAGATGGGCTTGTTTTCCATGTCCCTTTGTGAACTACTGCTCTGTGGAGTCAGACAGGCCTCTGCTGAATCCCAGGACTGCCTTTTCTGTGGCTCTTCAGTCTTTTTATTCATTTGGCTATTTCAAGTTCAAGGCTGTGGCCTGCAGTTTCTCAAAGTCCTGTTATATCCACAGAAGCACTACAATGATGCATTTGAAGGGAGCCCCATTGTCAGGGGAATGTTATCTCTTGCCTGCAGATGCAAAGCTAACTGGCTATGACTGACAGACATACCCCTGTTCCCTTCTTCAGTGCCCTCCTGGGCCTCCTACTTTCTAGGTAGGAACCACACATGTAATTCAGAAAAGCATGCATGTGAAGAAATATCAACCAAGACAGCAGCCTAAAGAGAGAGCCACTGCTAACATTTGGTAACCAAAGTGTCTCTCCTCCACAGAGCAGAAACTCGGGGACAGCCCTCAGGTTTGCTATCCCCAACAGGACTAGATGTCCTTGGCCTGAATGCAGCTGCGCTTGCACAATCCCTAGGGTGACTGGATCTGGATGTAGGTGCTTCCCACTCCTGTGGCCACCTCCTTCCTCAGAGTGGGAGCCTTTTTTCTAATCTTCTAGAATATAATATAATATAATTCTGAGAAGTGGGAGGAACGGAAATGGTTCCAAAGATCTGCTTCCGACCGGTGACTTTGACAAAACTAGGATAAGGAAAAATGATTTAGGAGCAACTCCCAGCCCTGAAGGGAAAACAAAAGAAGAGGAGACAAGGCGTGTCCCTCTCTGTCCTTGCACAGATCCCAATCTGTCTGAGCTATAGGGTTTGACTGCGACTCAGATTTCTCAAATGGAAACTTACTAAAGCCTGTTTGACACCGGGATGGCATCCCTTTGGGAGCAGCCTGAAGAGGCCAGAAAGTGACCCAACTCTGGGCCAGGAGGTGGGGCAACTATTCCCTTTCCCTCATCCATGAGGCTTGGCCTTCCCTCTGGCACCATCCTCACCCAGGGAGTGCCTCCCTCAGGCACATAAGCATCCTGGAAAGAACACAGGGGTCAAAAGAGCCAAGACTCCTGGGTTCCAGGAAGTGAGGAACCAGCCTGATGGGAAAGAAGCAGGGAGGGAAGGAGAAACAGCAGAGCTTCCAGTCATGGCAAAACTCCAGGTGTTCAGCCTCCGGACTGCAGTGTGTGTGCTAGACTCCTGAGAAATGCACACGTGGCTGAGAGAGGGGCACCGCCTGCCCTGAAGGAAGGTCAAGCGCAGGAGTCAGTCCTCTAATTTGTGGCCTAAGAAGAGGCAGGGGTGACAAGTTAAGTGGAAGAAAGTGCCCCATGGCTGAACCTGTAAGGAAAGCCCTCGAGGGGAACTGACCTCGGATAGACTGCAGAAGGAAGAAGGGGAAGCAGAGGGCCCCAGGCCTAAAAAACAAAGAAAGGGCATAGAAGGCATGGGGCCTCCTCAAACACTGGAAATCCTTCCCTACGTGCTCCACGCCAGAACAGAAACTCTCTTTCTCACCCTTTATCCATTCTTCAGGTAGTCTCTGAAGAGCTGGCACATGCCTCAGCTTGGTAGTAATATGAAAACTGTCTTTATCACCGTTCACAGGAATGACAGTACCAGCAGTGACTAGTGCTTACTGAATGCTTCCTGTATGCCAGATGCCGCGCCAAGGGCTTTATAAGTATTACACTCATTCAAGCTTACTCTGCTTTCCACGCAGGCTCTGTTATTAGGAACCACCACTACTACTACACTACTACCACCTCCTCCACCACCACTACTACTAGTAATAGTACTACTCTTACTATTGTTACTTCCTGACCCATTATTACCAGCACTATTATCCATACTGCTTGTCTTAGTTTCTATTGATGTCCTAACTCTGGGAGGAAAGATCTTATTTCCACTTAAAACTCCAAGGTCACACACTCTATCACCGAGGGAAGTCAGCGCAGGAACTCAGGTCTAGAACCCAGAGACGGGAACCAGGCATCAGCCATGGGTGGGTGCTGTTTGCTAGCTTGCTCTTCGTAGCTTGCTCAGCCTGCTTTCTTAGGCAACTCCAGACCAGCAGCCAAGGGGTCCTGCTAGGACACAGCAATCGTTAACCACGAATATGCCAGACTGACTTGCCTGCTGGCCAGTCTGATGAAGGCATTTCCTCAATTGTTGTTGTTCCTCTTCTGAGATGGTTCTAGTTTGTGTCAAATTGACAAAA
>NW_022196912.1:92078063-92091316 GCF_008632895.1 Mastomys coucha | reverse complement strand
AAAGTATTAGATACCATTATTAGGAACTGTCAATCATTGGCCCTGTTTTGGAAATGAGGGATTTAAGTCCTGCAGACATTAAGTTACTTACTCATATAGACTTGTAATTGGTGGAGACTAGATTTATATTTAAACCCAAACCCTGGCTCCAAAGTTCCTGTAGATTAACCAGTCTGTACAGAATATGACAGTTCCTATGTATTTCTTCTGTCTGTCTATTGGTCTGTTTTTAACATGGGAGCTCATGTATTCCTGGCTGGCCTCAAACTCCCTATGTAGTTAAGAATGACCTTGAACTTCTGATGCTCTGGCAGCTGCACCTGCCTGCTAGGACTACAGGTGTGACCATCATGACCAACATAATATGGTACTCAGAATGGAACCTAGGGCCTCATGGTGCTAGGTGAGCCTTATTCCCAGCCCCCATTTTTAAAGTATTGTTATGTCAAATTACACAGAAACTATCTCCTTTCTTCTCTACCTCCCTGCCCTCTTCCTCTATTTAGACAGGGTCTCTAAATGTAGCCCAGGCTAACCATAGACTCTTGCTCTTCCTGCCTCAGCCTCCCGAGGGCTAGGATTACAAGTAAGCGTAAGCTGTCATGCCTGGTTTGGATGCCATGTTTCTAGGAGACGGATTTACTCATCGACTTCCCTATGTTCTTCTTGAACTAGGGAAGTCTAGTTCAAGTTTGATCTCTCTGACATCTTTCCTAACCTTTGAGTTCTCATGGGGGCGCCCTTCCTCCTGACTCCCCACCACACTTCCAAAAGCCACTAACTGGTATTTTATCATCCAAGGACTCGAGTCACAAGTCCTTCAAATGGAAACATCTGTTCCCTCCACCCAGTCTGCATGTAACCCTGGGGAGGGGAGAAAACATGGCGAACTGGGGTAAGACTCCCATTGTAGGTCCCTCATGTTAGCACTGAGGTGGTCTGCAGCGTGCCCTCTGGCAGCTTGCTCCGGACTTTGTGCTGCTCAGCCATCTTGGCGATTCCCCTCAGCATCCACCCTCCTGCCTTAGCCCATGGTGATGTTCTTCATCCTTTTGCCATGCAAGAGAAAGCTGGTGGCTTCCCACATCTCTCCTGATGCAATGGTGCAACTCTCTGCATCCAGAGCGGCTACTCCAGCCTGTTCCCTGAGAACTCCTGGCTGCCTTCCTGAGAGGTAGCTTCCCTGATGTGCTGCTTTAGAAGGTCACTGTGCTAAGCAAAGGGACAACCAAGCCCCAGCTCAAGGCAGTACTTACTGTCCTGACACCCTTAGAGAGCTCTCCATTAACTGTCACCTCCAAGAAGGGATCAATCCACTCAGTAATCATTCTCTTGAGGGGTCTGGGGTGTGATTGATGGACCTAGTTGTTTTACTATTAGCCAGTGTAAGTTAAGTAAGTCAAATCAATAAACTTTATAGGTCTCCCCAGATTGCGCCAGAGGTGAGACCCTGTTGCATTCACCTCAATAGATTTAGACCTCTGCCTCGATAAAAAGTGGGAGTCACCTGGGGAAACAGTTTGATTTCTCTTTGAGAGACTCTTAGTGCCCTTGAGCCCGTCACGACTTAAATCAATAACCTTAACGGCTTCCAAGAAATCCGTTACTGTAGGAGTGTCTCCATGCAGCCGCATGCTATCTCAGGCACACGATTACTTTAGACTTCTGACTGAATGGACAAAGGACTGATGACCCAAAACCCTGCCTGGGCCATCTTCTGGGTGCCCCTCCCACCAGCCCAGGCCTTTGTCCCTGCCAGAGGCCTTTCTCCTGCCTGGATGTTCTAGATTTCTCTGAGACTGTCATTCCCCACCCTGCTCTGTATCCCTGGCTTCCAGGGCCCCGCCTAACCAGACTGGCTAATGAGTAGTCTGCCTGTCACTGTGAGAGCCTCAGTGGTACATCTGCGTCTCCAAGACTATCTAGGAAGCCAGTGAAAGGTGAAGCATGACAGTGGTCACAACTTATCCATAGGGTGAGGACAGTGGTAAGAATTCTGTGTGTTGAGAGAAGGAATTCCAACAGGGAGTCACAATTCTGCGCACCTAAGGCTGGCTACGTCAGGAATAAGCCTTGCCCTGGCTGCCTGGCTTAGGGGCCCATCCTCACCCATTTCCTCCCATTCCTGCTCAGGCTGCCTTGCCTCTGTGTGCTGGCTAGTTTCATGTCAATTTGGCACAAGCTATAGTCATCTGACAAGAGGAGACCTCGATTGAGAAAAAAACCTCCATAAGATCAGGCGATAGGCAAGCTTGTAGAGTATTCTTTTAATTAGTGATTGATGGGGGAGGAACCAGCCCTGGGCTAGTGGTCCTGGGCTCTATAAGAAAACAGCACAAACAAGCCATGAGGAGCCAGCTGGTAAAGCACCCCTCCATGGCTTCTGCATCAACTCCTGCCTCCTGGTTCCTGCCCTGTTTGAGTTCCTGTCCTGACTTCCTTCAATGATAAACAGTGATAAGCTAGATAAACCGTTTCCTCCACAAGGTGCTCGGGTCGTAGTATTTCATCACAGTGACAAAAAACCCTAAGACACTCCATCTCCCTATTCCATGAAGTGTGCCCAGTATGGAACCAGCAATGAAAAGTTCTGCCAAGGGCCAGGAACCAACAGAAGAGCAAAGCCAGCTCTATCCTTCTACCAATGCCAGGCCTTTGGACCAGTGGAAACCTCAGTACCCATGTAGGCAGGAGATTATAAAGTCTCTCAGAGGTTTTCATTCTCAGGTGAGGGTAAGCTTCAACCACTCTGTGACCACAAGCACACAGTAAAACCAAGACTTCCAGGGTCACTGCAAGGCCTCAAGGCCTCACAAACCAGGCCATTAGATAGTCAGGGTTGGAGATGGTTCTCAAACCATCTTTACAGTAGATAACGTTTTAAATGAAGTGGTGGGTACCCTTTGCCGTCATGCTGCCCACACGAGGGATCCCGGAGCTCCTGCTACTGGGGGCCCCGCCTGAGAGACTGTGGTAGGCTTGTGGGGTAGGGTACACCAGAGACACTGCACACTGAGGATCATTAACTTGTCTTCCTCTTTGTGAGGATTGTCAATTGTGGGAGGACAGTTATTGTGCTGTGAGCCACTGGAACAACAATGACTGGGAAAAGACACAGGCAACAACATTTTCTTTTACTGAGCTTCACATTTATGTGTATATATGCATATACCCAGGACCCGTAAAAAAACAAACTAGTGTTAAAACACAAAAAAGAAAAGTAATAGATTCATATGTTTTAATTACATCAGTACTGTTGAAAACTGGATCCCACATACCTATTGCAATCAGCATACCTTTGCCAAAGCAGTAATTATTACAATTCCTATTTTTTTATGAATTTATTTTTATTTTATGTTCATTGGTATTTTGCCTGCATGTTTGAGGGAGTGGGATCCCCTGGAATAGGAGCTACAAACAGTTGTGAGCTGCCATGTGAGGGCTGGAAATTGAACCCTGGTCCTTAGAAGAGCATCCAGTGCTCCTAACCACTGAGCCATCTCTCCAGCCCCTCCAATTTCTATTTTTGACGCTTAAAGCAAATGTGTAAATGACTTTGTCAAAACTGATCTTAACATATGGATGTTCAACCAACAGTTTAATGGACCCAGCTGTATTATTCAGTTAAATATCTCCAAAGTCAAAAATTCTGGCTAATGTAGCTTCACCAGAAAATTCACCATACATTTCTATTGCCACAGGTAAATTTCTGATATGCTCCCTTGGTAACAGTCAGAGAAAATGGCTGTGGAGGTAATCATTGGCATTATTGGGCATGCTGATTTATATTTAAATTTGTGGTTGTTGTTTAAGATTATTTATTTTATTTATGTTTTCTGTTTGCTTGCAAACATATGCGCACCATATGAGTGCAGGATTCCACAGAGGCCAAATCTCCTGGAAAGGGAGTTGCAGATGACTGCTGGGTACCATGTGGGCTCTAGGAATCAAACTCTATCCCCTGCAAAAGCGTAAGTGCTGCTGAGCCAGCTCTCCAGAGCCCTCATTTTGTTTGCTTGTTTATTTGTTTATTTGTTGCTGTTTTGTTTAAGACAAGATCTCAAGAAGACTAACTGAGAATTCAGCAGATAGCTGAGGCTGGCCTTGAACTCTTTATTCTCCTGCCTCCCATGTCCTGGTATTACAGAGATGCACCAAGCCAGGCAGGGCATGTAGATTTGAACAGGCATCCAGTTCCTGCTGAATACAAGGCATTTTAGACAGCACTTTTGAGTCCTGGCAATGGCCACATGGAACAACAGAACCGAGGGGAACTGGGACCCTGCTTCTCCGTGTACAATTGCACGTGAGTGTGGTTAATTTAGAAGCTGCTGGGTAAATACTGTAATCGTGGTTTCCCGGGGTTTGGAACTGAGGGATCCATTCCATTAGCTTCTAACTCCGGAAACAAATGCTGTGGTGCAACCCTTGAATCGCGGGTTAATTCTCCAAATTAACCTCTGCGCAGAAAGCACTGTTAGTTCACACCATTATTTAAATGGATCCACTCGAAACGTATAGATGCACATGTGTATGTGTGTACTGCTAAATCTCCACAGTAGCTTGGGCAATTACTTATAACTTAGACCAAGGACAGATGTTTTTCTTCCTTTCTCTTTTTTTTTTTTTCCCAAGAAAGCATATTTTGATCAGAATTGCAAACACATGGTGATAATAGAAAACATATTGAGCCAGTCATGGTGGAACAGACCCATCATCCCAGCGTTTAGAAGCTAAACTAGAAGGATCATGAGTTCAAGGTCAGCCTCTTCTACTTAGCAAGACTCTGAGAAGGGTTGGGGGGGGGGGGAGACGACTGAACTTAGTTTGATCATTGTTTAAAAATTGGTATAGATAATTTAGCCCTCGCTGCCTGTGCAAATAGATCCAAAAGTTCACTCAGCCCTTGCACCACGGTACCTCAGAGAGGAGCTACCATGGGAACCTGGCCTTCAAGGGACTTCAAAAAGAAGCTGAGAATGGCAATGCATGACTCTAACCTGAACATATATCCAGAGACTGATGCCACCCTGCGCTACGCAGTAAAATGCTGTTTCATATACCCCATAATTATTTAAAAATAAAAGACCCTTTGAGAAGACACTTTGTGGCCACTCACGAAGTAAAGGCCTGCAGCCAAGCTGCAGACCTATTTGTTTCACTTCTAATGTTGAAAAACAAAATTGAAAGAAAACCCTTCAAATTGCATGTGTCAACTCATACCTATGATCCCAGCACTGGGAGGATAAAAACCGGAGGCCCATCTGTTCATGGTCATCCTTGGCTACATAGTAAGTTGGAAATAAGCCTGGGCCTCATAAGACCAGGTCTCAAAAATAAAATAAAAAGGGCGGGGGTAGGAAACATTCAATTTCTTCCTGTAGGGTGTGAGCTTCCTCTCTCCTCCAGTCACCACTCCCTATTCTATTACACCTCGTCTAATATGCCTTCTGAAGCTATCTGCTTGGCTCACACAGGTACCTGAGGTTTTAGCCAGCTTCACGACTGTTTCCAGACCTGCCGGAGAGCAACTGCAAGTTTCCAGTTCTTTCCCATTTTAGTGCTTGTTTTCTCCAGCATTTCCTGGCCCCTCAGCCCACCTCAGGAGTCATTTCAGTTCTCTTCACTCTTGTTCAGAAGGAGAGCTTTCCTCCCTTTCCATCTTACAGTTTCACCACTGCAACTAAGGGTCCCTCTGAGCAGGAGTCAGGCAACCTCGCCTCTTTGAAGTAGCACTTTGGTCTCTACATCTTCTGAGACTCTCAGAGAGGTCAGGAGGTCAGTGAGGGGTGAACAGCGTGTGTTCTTCTTTGGGGGGGGTGGGTTGAGTCTCAGGGGCACAGGGGAGGGTTTACTCTCCCGGCAGGTAGAGAAACAGGGAGAAATCTCTCCCAAGCTCTTGCCACACATACTGAGTCAGACACACTACAGGCTTAATTTAATCCCCTACGAAACGCACTCCTGCCCTAAAAATGTTCATTGACTCAGACAGTCGCCCTCAGCTAGAGGTACACTGGGGCCAAGTCAGACCAGCTCCGGAGGCAACTGTTACACACCCAGCAGACAGTGTCTTGAAATCAACCAAGGTAAAAGTATTTACAACAGGGCTGGCGAGATGGCTCAGAGGGTAAGAGCACTGATTGCTCTTCCGAAGGTCCTGAATTCAGATCCCAGCAACCACATGGTGACTCACAACCACCCGTAATGAGATCGGACACCCTTTTCTGGTGTGTCTGAAGACAGCTATGGTGAATTATGCCATCCTGAGTCCTGTTCCCAGTAGCCACACACATGATGGCTCACGGCCATCTGTACAGCTACAGTGTACTCATACACATAAAATAAATTTTAAGCCGGGCATAGTGGCGCACACCTTTAATCCCAGCACTTGGGAGGCAGAGGCAGGCGGACTTCTGAGTTCAAGGCCAGCCTGATCTACCAATAATAATAATAATAATAATAATAATAATAATAATAATAATAATAATAAATTTTTTTAAAAAGTATTTACACCAAAGAAATCTGCAAAGTGGCATAAACAAAGACTTTCCAAGGAGCAGGAGTAGACAGTTTTCAACCTACTGTTACTGCCTCAAGCCTACTCAGCATTCCCTTCTGCCACAGCAATGGGGAGAAATTATCAATCAGCTTTGTTTGATCTAGTTCCATTGTGGATGCATATCTGTGTGTGGGAATGTGCACACGTGCATGTAGGTGCCCCTTAGAGTCCAGAGGAAGTCCAAAATCCTCTGGAGCTGGAATTACAATACAATTGTAAGCTGTCCTATGGGTGTTGGGAACTGAACCCCAGGACCGCTGAAAGAACAGCAAGCCATAAGCACTGAGCCATCTCTCCAGTCCAATTCTTTTTTTTTTTTTAGATTTATTTATTTATTTTTTATGTGTATGAGTACACTGTAGCTGTACAGATGGCCGTGAGCCATCATGTGGCTGCTGGGAATTGAACTCAGGACAGCCCTGCTCACTCCAGTGGATTATACTGTAGTTGTCTTCAGATACACCAGAAGAGGGTGTCAGATCTCATTACAGGTGGTTGACCTCATGGGTGGTTGCAAGCCACCATGTGGTTGCTGGGATCCGAACTCAGGACCTTCGGAAGAGGAGCTAGTGTTCTTACCCACTGAGCCATCTTGCCAGCCCTCTCCAGTCCAGTTCTGTTCCCTTTTAAAAGAACTATAGTTTGGGGTTTAAGATACACTGTAGGTCTTCAGTTTAATGGTCCCACATAGGTGTGTCAGTGAAGACATGCTGGGGCCATGTTTTACTCTTATTGAATTAATGGCACATCTTAGAGTATGAGAATTCGGGTCATAATTGTCAATATCAATATAGGACACAGGGCACCAGCCTCCATGTCCAGCGTCATGTCCCCCAGGTCACAATGTTCTGAAGCAGGCATTCTGAGCCATGTGTGTGGCATCTAAATTCATTCTTCTTTTCATTTAGAAGGAAAGAGTGCACTAGTTCAGCATTCTGAGAAGGCAGGCCTGATGTGTTGTGTTGTGTGGTTCTGGGAGGCAAACCCTAGACCTCTCACAGACTAGGCAAGCACTGTGTCACTGAGCTTAGTCCCATCGCCTTCGTCCTCCAGTCAAAAGCAGGCTGAACCATCCTCTGGGCAAGGGGTTTAACCACGAGAGAGGACGGCACCAAAATTAAGTGAAAATGAGTGAAACTGGAACCAGTCTCCAAACTGGGGCCAGGCCCAGCTGGCGCTGGGGGTTCACAGGCAGGGCACACATGGCTACCCCAGCGTCCTCTTTTGAGTCATCTTCCTGGTCCCACATGAGTGGTCTAACGCTTCACACTTTCTTTCTCTATGGTCTCAGTTTCTCCCACCCAGTTTCTTGCCTGAGCAGTGTGTGGAGATGAAGGAAGAAAAATCTACACCGGCCTTGACATATCTCTCCCTGTGCAAGGAAGAGTCGGGCGAGTATCAGAGCTCAGGCAAACTTCCTCCACGTTCCACCCCAAGCCAGCAGTGCAAAAGAAGAGCACTTGAGGCCAAACCTGTGAGAAGTCCTCCTGCTGACGCCCAGCTGCACAGGATGCCAAGAGAGCAGCAGCCCAAGCAGAAACCACGGTGCAGAGCCCTTTATGAAAACCCATTTGACAATCTGGCAAGTAACCCTGGCCTCTGCCGCTTTATTCCCTCGATTCATTGATGTTGAATCCTTGGTACCACAACAGCAGTTAGGCCAAACCCACAAGCCTGGCATGTTTGATAGCCTTCACCTCCTTTTCAGGGTGAAGGTTGGAGAGAATCATCTCAAAGGAGACCCACAATGCACTGCAGTAGCAAGGCTAATAGGCCCGCCCTACCCCCACCCTAGATGCGCTTCCTCTTCCTAGCTCTAGGGGCGCCACAGCCATGAAGATGCGCTGCTATGTCCTGTTGGGGAGAGAGCTGGTTGCAGGGCAGGGACTGCAACTCTGCACCCACCCCCACCTCACATATTCGCGGATGATGAGCGTGAGGGGTGCTGGGATTTCTATATGGCTTCTACCTGATCTCATCCTGAAGTGAAGCACTGTGAAGTGTTAGGAGGGTAGAAATTTAATCCAACTATGGGATTTATAGGTAGGGCCTTGGAAGGGCGAATGAGCGCATCCTTGTGGCTTTGTGAGTAGAAGACAGGCCCGTGAGATGATTCAGCAAAAGACGCTTGCTGCCAAGCCTGACTATTGCAATTTCATCCAGGGACCAATACGGCAGAAGAAGAAAACCAACTCCAGCAAATTGTATTCTGACCTCCACACAAACACCTCAGCATATGCATGCCCACACAGAAAACAAATCAAATAAAAATTCTTTTAATTAAAAAGAAGAATAAAAGGGAGAAAAGGTGTGGTCTCACGTGCCTGTAATCCCAGCAGAAGCAGGAGCATTGCTGAAGGCTTTTGCCTGATCTGGACAAGGTGTTCCAGGCCAGCCACAGCTACACACACATGCAAACTTTCTGTCTCTTGCCATGCAATGTACTGTGATGCCTCACAACTCTGTCAGCAAGAAAGTCATCACCATGGCCAGATATAGTGCCTGTAATTTCAGACATCTCTCCTCCTGAGGGTAGAAACAGGAGGGTCAGGAGTTCAAAGTCATCTTCGGCTTCAAAGCAATTTAAAGGCTAGCTTAGGCTACTTGAGAACCTGTCTCCAAAAAAAGAAAGAAAGAGAGAAAGAAAGAAAGAAAGAAAGAAAGAAAGAAAGAAAGAGAGGAAGAAAGAGAGAGAGAAGAAAAAAAGAAAAAGAAAAGAAAGAAAAAGAAAAGAAAAATATAGTTACCAGATACACCACTTTGACCTTGTCCTCCCAGACTCATGGATCAAATTTAACCTCTTTTTATTACAAAGTAGCCTGCCTCTAGTATTTTATTACAGTGATATAAATGGTGTGTGTTGGTAATGGTTGTTGTTGATGTTGATGATGATGATGTTGTTGTTGCTTATTAAACTCCCATTTCAGCGTTGAACTTGTTGGGGACACCTATCTGAAGAGACTGCAGAGATTAGTCCTTCCCTACTCTAACTTACTCCATATGGCATAACGCTGTAGCTCCTTGCCCCCAGTGATTCCAGCGGGCTCCGTGCTAAGTGCAAGTGCTGAGACAGGAGGACTCAACATCTCATTTACACGAGTGAACAATCACCGTCTGCCCAGTGCAGACCAGGGCACAGATGGAGAACTCGCTTGCACACACTCGGCAAACCAAATTAGGAACATGCGGACACATGGGCAGATCAAAACCAAGTCACTAAAAACAGACACGCCTCCCCCTTTCCGGATCACCTAAGAAGACGACTCCTCACACTGGGTCACAGCACTCACCCTGACTATCAGATCCTAGTCCCTGTCCCCAGAGCTCCCATCCAACACGATCCGGTCGAGGTGACCTATTCTGAACAGCCATTTGCTCTGAGCTAGCTTTGCATCTTGGCCCTGCTCTGTGTCTATCCTTGCCCAGCTCCAACAGTTCAGGCACCCGGCTCATTAACATTCAGCATCTGCAGTGACTCTCCTCTCTAGCCTTTAGTAAGGCCTCTTTAATCTGTAGCCTCTTTAACCCATTATTGTCATTCAGGAGCAAATATATAACACATATTACATATCCATATTATACATAACACACATATAAATCGTGTGACCTGAAAGTTAATACTGGTAATTAAGACTACAATAAAAAGGTTCTGTGACCACCAATGGTCATATCAAGTAAAATCGGTAGCACTTGGTCAGCTCAGGTTGCTGCAACAAAATAGCACAGACCACATAGACCGGATGGGATATAAACAGTAGAAATGTTTCTCGCAGTTCTGGGATCTGGGAAGTCTAAGGTCAGTGTGTCAGGAGATGTACTGTCTGGTGACAACCCACCTTCCAGAGAATAGTTGGCATCTTCTCATGGTGTCTTCGCCTAGAAGAAAGGATAAAGCAGCTGTCTGCCCCTTCTATGAAAGCACCAATTCCTTTAACTATGTTCCAATCCCGTGACCTAACCATATCTCAGCAGTCCCCTCTCCTAATACCTACAGGTAGTCACAACACAAGTGATTAGGTCCCACCGTGAGGATCTGATGGAGACAGACAACACTAGCATTCAGGCCATGGCCCTTCCCTTACTTAACCTGTAATCCTCTGTCCCAGCCTTCCATGGGCTGAGATCTCAGGTGTGCACCACTTCACTGGATGGATAGATAGATAGATAGATAGATAGATAGACAGACAGACATAGAGATAAATACATAGTACACAAGTACATAGGTAGATGTAGGTCTAAATATATATACATACCAATATATATTGATATATAGATATAAATATGATGTGTATATTACTCCTATTCTATTCTATTCTATTCTACTCTAAAACATGATTTTTAACTTGAAGTCTGAATTCTTCTCAGAGCACGCGTATCTTTAAATCTGTGCACTCTGTTAAACAGGGGTCCAAGGTAGAGATATTGTTTCCCGCTGTCTGGTTTCAGGACACCACACATTCAGACTTTCCCACGTCTCTGGCGCCTCACTTCTTGGTCATCTTCAGGTCTTTTGTGGGGGGAATCATCTCCCACTTTTCTGGAGTATGTCGTCTTCCCTCTGTGTAAAGTATTCCAAATGCAGCACTGCAGATTCACAAACTCTATTTGCTGTTTTTATTCCAAACCACAAGTAGAAGAGTTGATTCTAGCTAGAATAATCCAGCTCTTCCATAGACTGTGTGACTTCTACAACAGAACCTCCCATAAGCATCATCCTGGCTTTTCTGTGCTCTCACTAGCTTCCAGATAAAGACAGCAAGACCTTAAACTTACTATAAGCTTCAGTGCTAACCTGGCCAGATACTTATCTATTCTAACCTTATTCTAACCTGTCTATGGCTGCCTCATGCCCCACTGCTTGACACATGTGTTCCTGATCCATTGGTGTCCTCATGGCTACTCTCAGGGTGACCTGTTCATGGCAAATTCCTCTCTCTCTTGTCCCCTCTCTGGGATCAGAAGTCCCACCTCCTCCTCTCCTGCTCAGCTATTGGCTGATCATCTCTCTTCATTAACCAATCAGAGGTGATGGGAAACTTTTTTTTTACACAATATTGAGACAGGAGATGCTTGACAATAACAATATCTGGGAATGCAACCAGATCTGAATGCACAGTGCTCAAAAATATCCCCCAACAATCTCTTGCAATTGGGGTTGAGGGTGGTCGTGATGGAAGAGGAGGAAGAAAAGAAGAAGGAGAAGGTGGTGGTGGTGGAGGAGAAAGAGGAGGGGTGATGGTGGGAAGGAGGTGGTAGTGATTGTGGGGGGCAATGGTGAAGGAGGTGATGGTTACATTATTGTGGCACAAGATTTAAAAGGCAAGATGATTTTTATTGATCTATAATTTTCCTTTTTAAAAAAGATTTATTTATTTATTATTATTATTATATATAAGTACACTGTAGCTGTCTTCAGACACTTCAGAAGAGAGTGTCAGATCTCATTACAGATGGTTGTGAGCCACTATGTAGTTGCTGGGATTTGAACTCAGGACCTTTGGAAGAGCAGTCAGTGCTCTTAACTGCTGAGCCATCTCTCCAGCCCCATAATTTTCCTTCTTAAAAGGAATATGTTTAATCTACTTCCTACTAGTGGATATGTAACACAGGGTTTTCCTATAGGGCTTATTTTTGAAACGACTTGGAAAAGATCAGAGAAAGGGGGAAGAGGGAGAGAGAGAAGAGAGAGGAGAGAAGGGGAGGGAGAGGGAGAGGAAAGGGAGAGAGAGAGAATCAATATCTTCAAGACCTGACATGCTATTGTGACAGCTTAGGAGCATGTCTCTGGCCTCCCGGAATGATTTCCATCTTCTCTCCCTGGGCCAAGAGCAGCTTCCCCTCTAGAGCTGAGGCTGCCCTTTGACTAGAGCTGTTTCAAGAATTTCCTCCCTGGTGAGCCTTAAATGACACCTACTCCTTCCTCATACACTCCCAGAGACTCACCGAAGTCTGACTCTACTGAAGTTCGACCTGGGAAAGCAATGAGTTTATTGGGTTTGCTTACAGAGCAGAAGTGAGGGTTTGCCTGCAGACAGGAGGGTGAGTTCATCAAAGCTGCCCTGCAGGAAAGTCTTGGTGCAGCATGGATGATGGGTTCACCACAGCTGCATGAATGAAGTCTCCTTCAGTCAACCTGTCCCACTATTATGCTTTAGCAGGCACACAGCCCCCAAGACACGTTACGATTAGGGCAGAATTGTTACAGCACTGGCTAGGAGGCATAGAAAGGAGTCCTAGCAGCTCACCATGGATACTCTCTGCCTACTTCCTCTCTGAGGGAAGGTCACCATTCAACAGGTCTTGCAAGCAGACACAGCTGACAGAGATGATGGCTGCCCTGTTTGGAAGACTGCGTTCTATGACAGTGGCCAAACCCTGTGCCCCAGGGAAGTAACTACTGAGGTACATCTTACGCCAGCCTCTACTTGCCTCAGGCTTCAGTCTGAGCTCCAGACTGCCGGAAGCTGCCAGACAGGGACACATCCCAGCAGCAATGCTTTCCAAGGGGCAAGGAACAAGTGTGTGTGTGTGTGTGTGTGTGTGTGTGTGTGTGTGTGTGTGTGTGTGTGTGTCCAGCACCGTATAAATTCATATTACATAAATCAAAGTTTCAAGCTGCAGAGAGTCATCAGCTGAAGGTGGCCAGGACTGACCTAAAAGGGAGGGGGGAGGGGGAGTGGGGACTGAGACAGCC
>NW_022196912.1:92077173-92078025 GCF_008632895.1 Mastomys coucha | reverse complement strand
TGTGAGGGAACAGAATACTTTCTCCTGAAACTTCTGCCCAGTTGCCTACTACTTCTTGTAGCTGTCCGGTTGGGTTTCTAGAAGTCTTCCAATGGTGATAGAAATATGAGTTTCTCTTGAAAATTCAAAAAAGGTCAAAGGAAAGTGGAGTCAAGGATTCACCAAAGAAGTCGTTCTCTGGCTAGCGTGTGCTGATAATGTTTACCAAGAGGCGTGCCTGCCCTCATCTCCCTGGTATAAACATTCCCACAGGGTCTAATTTCAGGCATGTTCTTTCTCACACTCCTCATTCTTCCTCTCTCTCCCTCTCTAGTTTCCTGCCTACTGTGATGGGAGCTCTTCTGCTCAGCCACACCTGGCCATTCCCTTCCTTGCTATGATGTACAGATCCCTGGGAACCATGAGCCCAGATGAATCTTTCCCCCCTTAAGTTACGATAGCTCAGGGGTTTTTTTTTGTTTTGGTATCAGCCGCCAAAGGTGTGAATAATGCAATAGTTAAGTAACTGCCGTGTGAGGAGCTTTAAGTGCTTACCACCTTTTTAATATAATGAGGCTAATTGTAAATGTAAATACTTTAATTTTTAATAGTGGGTGTTTAAATATTGGCTTGCAAAACTCCTAGAAATGTAATAATCAGCTTGCAGCAGCTGGCACGAGTCAGCATTCTACCTGCCTCTCATTGTCCGCCATCGGCCCATCCTGTCCCTGCCGTGAGCCCCAGAGCACTCTGAGGATGGTGAAGGAACCATCTGGAATCTGTGGGCTTGAGGGTTTTGGTTTTGGTTTGTGTCATTTTGTTGCATTGGTGGAGTTTGGTAGGTTTGATTTGGGTTTGTCTGAGAGCTTTTTT
>NW_022196912.1:92071255-92077163 GCF_008632895.1 Mastomys coucha | reverse complement strand
GGGTCTCTCTATGTAGTCTTGACTGGACTCGAACTCCATGTGTAGACCAGGCTGGCCTCAAACTCATAGAGATCTGTTGCTTCTACCTCCGCCTCTACCTCCACCTCCTCCTCCGCCTCCGCCTCTGCCTCCACCTCTGCCTTGAGTGCTGGGATTAAATGTGTGCACTACATACCTGACAAGGTTTTCTGTTCCTTTTCTTTCTCTTCCTCTTCTTCTTCTCCTTCTCCTTCTCCTTCTTCTTCTCCCCTCTTCCTCCTCCTCCTCCTCCTCTTCTTTCTTCTTTTTTGGACAGTATCTAGCTCTGTAGTCCATATTGACCTCAGACTCATAGCAATACCCTGGGACTACAAGTGTGAGGCCATGGAACCAGGCCTAATGGTCCCATGTGGAATTTGAATGACATGAAGACTGTCATCATTTCCCATTCTCTAATGTGGCAGCTCTAGAGCCATTCTAACTATTGTTTTAAAAGAAATGAAGAGATTGTTCGTGATTAGGAGCATTTGCTATTCCTGCAGAGGACCCAAGTTTGGCACTCAGCACCCACACAGTAGCTTACAATTCTCCTTTCCTCCAGTTCCAGGGGATTTCTCATCTTCTCCTGGCTTCTACAGGCTCTATACATGCATGCAGTGCACATACATGCATACATACAGGCAGAACACTCATGTACGTAAAATAATAAGTAAATCTTTTTCTCTTCAGTTGACAAAATAGAACAATACACTGTCATTTTTGTTTTGTTTTTGTTTTTTTTTTCTGGGAATCCTACTTCTCATATTGCCTCTCTCATCCTCAAAAACAAAGATTATTGCCCTAAATTTGATGTCTACCATCCCCACACATACCTACTATTTTAGTTTAGATACATAGTGTATATAATATGTATGCTATGTGTAATATGCTACATAGTACCTATTAATATATATGTATATATACATATGTACAGTTGGTCCTCTGTATGTATGGGTTCTATGCCCATGTATTCAAACAACTTCAGATTGAATTTTTTTTAATTCTGTCTGTTCTTAACGTATATATTTATGAGGGCTAGAGAGATGGCTCAGTGGTTAAGAGTATTGGCTGTTCTTCCAGAGGTCCAGAATTCAATCCCTAGCAACCAACCACATGGTGACTCACAACCATCTATAATGTGATCTGATGCCCTCTTCTGGCATGCAGGTGAACATGCAGATAGAGCACTCATACATTAAATATAGATAGATTGATAGAAAGATAGATAGATAGTTAGATTTATTATTTATTTATAGAAAAGAAAATATATGTATTAAGATTTATCTTTTTTCTTTTCTATTAATCATTTTATTCATTTACATTTCAAATGATATCCCCCTTTCCAGTTATCCCTCCACAAAGTCTCCATCCCGTTCCCCTCTCCCCCTTCCCCTTTGCCTCTATGAGGGTACTCCTCCACCCACTCACCCACTCCTGCCTCACTGCTCTAGCATCCCCCTATGCTGGGCCTCAAGCCTCCACAGGACCAAGGGCCTCTCCTCCCATTGATGTCAGATAAGGCCATCTTCTGCTACATATGTATCTGGAGCCATGGCTCTCTCCATGTATATATACTCTTTGGTTGGTGGTTTAGTCCCTGGGAGCTCTGGGTGGTCCCGTTAGTTGATATATACTTACCTCTTATCATTATTCCCTATAGTACACACAGCAGCTACTTATTGAGCATTCACAGTGCATTAAGTATTACAAATGACCCAGAGTTGACTTAAAGCACACAGGGGATGTGTGCAGTTTACAGACAAATCCTATGACCTTTTATATAGGGACCTAAAGGTCTTTTGATTTAGAGATCTCTGTGTCCCCAAGAGATCCTGGCACAAACTGACTGTGGACCTTGAGGGATACAGAGAGTGTTAACTTCTGGTCCCTTTTAGCAGAAAGGAAAACAGAGAACCCTGAGTCTAGTTTACTTGAAGAAAACTACCTTTCATCATTTAAAACAAACAAACAAAACAAAATCAAAAACCCAAGCTCTAGCCCTGTGGAAGGAGCTCATAGAAAGGAGACTTGGGGCTGAAACTGACTCCACTGTTTCCAGCCGAAGGATGATGTAGAGAGACAGAGGGCCTGAGTTCCCATCTCAGTACTGAGGTAAATGCTGATGAACAAAGTGGAATTTGTTTTTTAAGATTTCCAGACGATGGATGGCCTGTGCTCTGTATCCCTGTAATGGCGCTGGTAGCCGAGCCCAGATGTCACCCCCCACTCCACCCTCTGCGCCTCACAGTTGGCCTTTACAGCTGCCACAATGAAGGCATCTAATTGAATTCTGGTGTGAGGGCCAGAGTTTCCATGTCCCTGGCTGGCCTGGAGCTCACCATGCACATCAGAATGATCTAGAACTTGTAGGGTTGCTCCTGCCTCTGCCTCCCATGGTTATGGAGATCATGGAAATGCATTGCCATACCTAGCCATTATTGAATTCTGTCCAGGAGGTAAGAGTGTACAAAGTCTTTCTATTTGCCCCTTTTTAAAAATGACGAATATTGACAAGCATCAAGGCTGGGAGATGTTGTTTACAAAGGTTGTTGTAAGCTAAACTCACAAGGTGGAGATTTGTGATTCTTTATTGAGCTTGATTATAAAAGTTTCTATCGAGCACTGTCAAACTCATGAGCTGGGGAGAGACTTCAGATTTATAACGCAGTCCTAAATGGGCAACAGCAGATATAAAATCTGGGATTTAATATCAGCTTTGAAAATGTTAAATGGAGAGTTTGAGCAGCTCTCACTTTATGAACTGGCACACCGTGGAATGAAAGGCTCTATTGATTCCTGACAGCAGAGACTGTCTCCAAAATGGATTGGAGTCTTTTCATATCCCATTTCCTTGTAAAGGCGCGTTTCAAGGGATGGCCTCTTCATTTCCATTCAGTGTCCCGGACTTAATTTGGAGAAGAAAGCAAACAGCTTCAGAGAGAAGAACCCCTCCCTGAGAGCCCACCGGGGTCACTGCTGGGTGGACTAAACTAAAGCTGCTAAAGCTTGAAAAACTCATGGGGGGTGGGGTGGGGCGGGGGGTCGGCAACAATTCCAGTGCAGGGCTAGAGAGCCAGCTCAGCAGGTAAGAGCACTACCTGCTCTTGCAGAAGACCCAGGTTTGATTCCCAGTCCCACACTGAGTGGCTCACAACTATCTGTAACTCCAGTTCTACAGATCTGGCCTCTCTTCTGGCTGCTGTTGGCATCTACAGACACATAGTACATACGCATAGTACAGACACATAACACATCACCTACACACGTTACACACACATATATATATACATATACGTTACATATATATATATATATATATATGTAACATGTATACATGTGATATAACGCACATATGCAATACACACATAT
This sequence comes from Mastomys coucha, assembly GCF_008632895.1. Taxonomy (NCBI): domain Eukaryota; kingdom Metazoa; phylum Chordata; class Mammalia; order Rodentia; family Muridae; genus Mastomys; species Mastomys coucha. The sequence continues at coordinate 92,073,776 of NW_022196912.1, read as the reverse complement.
ATACACATAACACACACATAATCTTTGTTTAAGAATTTTAATTCCAGTGCAAAACCAACCGAGAGCTGGTCCCTTGGGCTCTATAATGGAGGCCCAGGATGGGACTCGCTGGTGCTGTCCTTAATTTTTTTTTTTTTTTTTTTTAAGAACTGTCCCTATCTGGAGAAGCCTCTATAAGACCTTGCTTGCCTTTTTAGGAGTTCAAGGCTCTCAACTCAGGGCCTTCTGGATATGTGGGCCTCAGCCACGCCTGACCCACAGGGCGGCAAAAAGCAATCTGAGAACACTTTAGTACAGAGACCTGCTTTGAGCATTCACTTAACTTGCTACGAGGCAGGTACCCAGGGGAGATTTGTACTTAGAATCCCAGTCTGTCAATATCTCCAAAACCCTATGTCTAAGTTAGGGTTTCTACTGCTATGAAGAAACACCATGACCATGACAACTTTTATAAAAGAAAACATTTAATGGGGCTGGCTTACAGCTTCAGAAGTTTAGTCCATAGTCCTCATAGCAGGAAGTACGGCAGCACACAGGCAGACCTGGTGCTGGAGAAAGAATCAAGAGTTCTCCAACTGCATCTGCAGACAGCAGGAAGAAAGAATGAGCCACTGGGCCTGACTTGAGGTTCTGAAATCTCACAGCCCACCCCAAGTGGCTCACTTTCTTCAATAAGGCCACACCTTCTAATCCTTTCAAACAATGCCACTCCCTAAAAGCTGATGGGGGCCATTTTCATTCAAACCACCACACCCTCAAACTAGACGTTGAAAAGCCCGTGGCAAGATCTTTGTGTGCCCTCTAACCTTGGAGATCAACAAGTGTTAGATAGGAGCTTCTCTCTTCCAGATAGCTTCCAATTTAGTTTCCTGGGGTTTCTGTTACAAATCAAGCACCTGAAATGGCACAAATTGATTATCTAACAGTTCTAGAGGAGAGAAGTCCAGAACAGACCTGATAGGTCTTTCAAAGACCACATCATTCTGGAAGCCCTAAAGTGGAGTCATGACCTTGCCTTTTCTATTTTCTAGAGTAGCAGTTCTCAACCATCCCAGTGCTGTGACCCTTTAATACAGTGCCTCGTGTTGTAGTGACCCCCAACCATACAATTATTCATTGCTACATCATAACTGAAATTTTGCTACTGATACGCATCATCATGTGAATATCTGTGCTTTCCGGTGGTCTCAGGTGGGTAGACCACCTGCTCAAGGGGTTACAACCCACAGGTTGAGACGCTCTGTTCTAGAGCCCTGGACCTTATCTCCTCCCCTTCCATGTCAAAGTGTGTCACTCCAGCCTCAGCTTCTATTATCATACCAGCTCTCTATTCTGACTCTCCTGTCTCACTCTTCTGGTCCACACCAGACCAGAAAACTTGAGTAACACCCATATGTCAAGATCCCTAACAACACATCTACACAGTCCCCTTTCACATACAAGTCAACACAGTCAGACTCTGGAGGTCATGAGATGAACATACTGGGGAGAGCATTAACTAGATCCTCACACCTCTCCACAATTAAACTAAAATCTTCCATTTGGGAAGCTTTCCTTTGGGTTCTATACTTCCCATGTTTAAGGGATTTTTTTTTTTTTTTTACACATTTAGCCTGGGAGTCATAGGTCAATGGGCATTTGTCTAGCATGTGTGAGGTCATGGCTTTAAACCCCAGAACCAGGGAGTAAGAGATGGGAAGCAAGTGTTCCTGGTAAAGTGTGGAGAGCCGCTAGAGCCGTGCCCCAAGATGGCACCTGGTTCCGCTTTCCAGCCAAGAGAGTATTTGAGAATATTAGCTCGCTCAGGAGTTCCATTAGCTTTGAGTCTTCTGATGTGAGGCCAAGTTAAGCTGATTGGTGAAGGCCCTTGTACAATGTCCTACTCGGGCCCTAAAACCATGAGAAAGTGAGAAAATATGGTGGTAAGATTCTATTAAGTCTTGTATGGTGGTACAGGCCTGTGCTGCCTGTGCTGGAAGGACCAAGCAGGAAGAATATGAGTTCAAGGCCAGTTGTGCTACGTTTAGAGACCCTGCCTCCAAAATAGAGGAAAAAGAAGAAATGAAAGAGGAAGAGAGGTGAGCTGGTGACACGGCTCCGTCAGTAGTGTTTGCCTAGCATACACATGGCCCTGGGTAAGATCCCAGAACAACATAGATTTGGTATGGGGACACACACCTATGATCCCAGCATCCAGGAGATCAGGAGAAGGTTCAGAAGTTCAAAGTCATTGTCAACTACTTAGTGAGTGACAGGATAGCCTGGAGTATATGAGATTCTGTCTTAAAAGAAAAAAAAATTACGTAGTGTTGTGTTTTGTTTTGTTTTTGTTTTTTTAAAGGGAGAATCGGGGATATGTTTGGTAGGGGTGCGGTATGGTGAGGTGGAAGGGAGTGCCTCTGTGGGCCGATGCTGAGGCATCCCTTCCCCCTGAGGGACCAGCCGCAAGACAGGTATAGTATAGAATAGAGTTTATTTAGGGTGTGAGGAGGGAAGTTGAGGGAGTAGAGACAAAGAAAGG
>NW_022196912.1:92068783-92071188 GCF_008632895.1 Mastomys coucha | reverse complement strand
GGGCTGGTCATGAAACATGAAGGTGGGGGATGGGGAGAAAAAGGACAGAGAGGGAAAACCGTAAGAGAGCAAGAGAGAGGAGGAGGCAAGCAACCCCTTTTATACTGAGTCATGTATACCTGGCTGTTGCCAGGTAACTGTGGGGCAGAGCCCAGAAGAAATGCTAACAGGTAGTATAAAATCCATCACTCAACTGATCAAAACAGAGACACAGTCACTTTAAAGAGAGATGAGCTATAGGCCACAACATCCACCGAGTCTGTAAACTGAAGGAATTATTCTGTAAGCTCTTAAGCTGGGGCAAAGAGGTCTGGTATGAAAGCCAAGAATGAGGAGCACGAGGATTATAGACCAAAGCCCAATGTCTGTTTGCTCCTCCAAGTAGGTCCTCCCCCTCCTCTACCCTGGCTGTGATGGGAGCAGCCAGCATCTACTGACTGGGACAGCCCCAGATCCTAGAGCTCAAGTGCTGTTTCTGTCTTCTCCTTCTCTTCCTTTTCTTTTTCTTTTAGTGTGTATGTGGTATGCAGGCAGGGGGTTATATGCCACATGAGTACAGTTGCCCCTAGAAGTCACAGGGACCTGATATTCTGGTGCTAGAGTTATAGGCAGTTGTAAGCCATCAGATTTGGGTGCTGGGAACCAAACTCAGGTCCTCTGGAAGAGCAGCAAGTGCTCTTAACAGTGGGTCCATCTCTCCAGGCCCTGCTTTTCTCTTCTGAACTAGTGCTTCCTGCACTGATTCCCGGGCCCTGACCACCAGCATGGAGACTCCTCTCACACACTCCAGTTCCACTAGAAAAAGGCTCCACTGCAGCTGAAGCCAGCTTGGCTGCTTTGCCTCTTACAGTGAGGTAATCAGGCGGCTTTTTTGTTTGCATTTTTCTCAGAGCTTGTTACTATGAATCATCATCTCAGTATCCACTCGCATTTGGAACATCAGAAAACAATGTCTGGGCTTTCCAGGACAGTCCTGAGACCAGATGATGATTGGATGCCTCAAGGTAAATGCCACCATGCACAGGCTCCTCATGGCCAGGCCTTCTGACGCCATGTCAGCACACACATGCTTTCAGACTTCTGTAGCTCTTAATGTCCTCGAAGGGCTAACATTTGTGGTCCAATCATAGGCTGTTATCGGCTCACACGACGCAAGGCTTATGACAGTTGGATCAGAGCATAGCAAAGGAACTAGCTCAGTGTCTGGTGAAGAAGAGTGGAGGAGGGTGATGGGTGGATCTGAGGAGGAGACATAAAAGGATAGCTGGCTCTGCCTGCTTTACACTCAGTAACTGCCCCATCGGCTAGTGATTGTTCTTGTTTTCTCCATAAGTCTCAGTTCTCATCTTGACTCTTCTACTAACTACCTATCTTTGTGAGCCTTGATGTCTGGTATTTGTTTCTTCTGAAGAAGAAGGAAAGCTGACAATCAGAGTCTATTCTGGATGTTCATATGCTACTTTTAAAAAATACCTGTGCCATTTAGTTCTGTGGAATTACAATTTAGTCCAACAAGAGCTCTTTTTCAGCTTTACAACACAAGAGAATAAATGAACTCAGATTTGGAACCCAGCTTCGCTCTCACTATTTGACCTTGCAAAATTATTCAGCCTCTCTGAGTTTCAATTTCCTTGTCTGTAGAGAAAGAATTATGTCATTTACCTCCCATAGTGGTGAGGATTATATGAGACAATGTATATGTACCCCAGCCATAAGCCAGCATCCCATGCACTCAGTCTCTCAAAGTTATCACCCTCTCTCTCTCTCTTCTTCACCTGCTTGCCTTGTGGGACCGAATAACTGCTAGATCCTTAGACTTCCATTCACAGCTGCCACTGACCATTGTTGGGAGTTGGACAACAGACTGTAAGTCATCAACAAATTCCTTTACCAAATAGAGATTACCCATAAGTTCTGTGACTCTAGAGAACCGTGACTAATATAAGTACATATACTGGGGCCCATGCATACATGTAAAATAAGCAAACCTTTAAACATAATTTTGCTAGCATGTTTGTGTATGAGTCATAGTTCTGTCATTCCTGAGAGATTTAAAAGGCCCTGAATTTTTTAAAGTCGCATCAAAACTGAAATTTGAGGCAAAATAATTTTGAAAAAAAAATAAGAAAGAACCATCTTTACCACTACTAAGGAGAAGGACTGAAGGAAAGGGGCCATGATACGGTGAAAAATCTACACGGGGTTTGGATTTAGCTCTGAGATTAATAATTTTCTGACTTTTGAAAAATATAATCCGTCCTTCCTTCTGGTCTCTCTGAGCTGGTGCCCTGAGCAGACCTTGGGCACAAGCTCTGCAGCCAGTCCCACAACACCCAAAGGAAGCTCCACTCCCAGGTGATCTAACAAGCCCAGGATCACAGGATTCCAGAATCACAGGATCACAG
>NW_022196912.1:92053261-92066984 GCF_008632895.1 Mastomys coucha | reverse complement strand
ACTGTCAGAGCCTCTCAGGAGATAGCTATATTTAGGCTGGCTTGTCCTTCCTTCAGTTTCTGCTCCATTCGGTGTTCATCGTTGAGAATTCTTTGTTTAGCTCTGTACCCCATTTTTAATAGGGTTATTTGGTTCTCTAGAGTCTAACCTCTTGAGTTCTTTGTATACATTGGATATTAGCCCTCTATCAGATATAGGGTTGGTAAAGATCTTTCCCCAATTTGTTGGTTGCCATTTTGTCCTATTGACAGTGTCTTTTGCCTTACAGAAGCTTTGCAACTTTATGAGGTCCCAAAAGAAAGAATTTTAAAAGCAGTAAGGGAAAAAGGTCAAGTAACATATAAAGGCAGGCCTATCAGAATTACAGCAGACTTCTCACCAGAGACTATGAAAGCTAGAAGATCCTGGACAGATGTCATACAGACCCTACAAGAACACAAATGCCAGCCCAGGCTACTATACCCAGCAAAACCTTCAATTATCATAGATGGAGAAAAGAAGATATTCCATGACAAAACAAAATTTACACAATATCTTTCCACAAATCTAGCCCTACAAAGGATAATAGATGGAAAACATCAACATAAGGAGCAAAACTACACCCTAGAAGAAACAAGAAAGTAATCTTTCAACAAATGCACACAAACCTAATTTCACCTCTTACAACAAAAACAGCAGGAAGTGACAATTACTTTTTCTTAATATATTAATTTGAAAATTAATATTACCAACATATCCTAATCGATTGAAATCCAATAATATGAGGAATTAGAAATTTGTTGATTGTCATCCAATGCTCTCTCTAATTTGGTAATTGGAGAAATAGGTCCAACATTGTACAATCTATATACACTTTCAGCTTGTTTGTTCGTGACAGTGTCTGGCTGCATACAACATAAGGGTCTTGAAATCTTGCTTCTCCTATCTCAGCCTCTTTATTAGTAGTATTGTTTATTTCATGTTTTTACACTATAATATGGTTTTCAGAACAGCTTACATATTTCAAAAGTATTTATATACCCAAAAGAAATGTGGACAATTAAATTGGGAAGGGGCTTGTAAGAGAACAACAAAGAGTGAGTCTGAATGCTTTGCTTGACGTTTGTAACTCTTGTATCAAGTTTGAGGAAGAGAACTTTATAAGTTACTCTTTCTCTGAAATGAATGCTTTTCCAAATTATCACAGCTAATGAACCAGATTCTTACCCTCACCTAATGTCTGTGCCACTCCAAGCAGAACCATTGTTCATTGAAACAGTTGGTGAATGACTTTATGGATAGACCATCTTAACACACACCCCATTTCTTAAATGAATATAACCTGTTCTCTGTGGCCCAGGAATAAATTCTCTCACTCAAGTCAAATAGCTTTGACCATAGCAGGAAGTCTGTATCCAAAAATCATGCCTACAATTCATCCCTCATCGCAGCAGAACTGTCAACTCTCAGCTTAGCTACGATGGACGTAAAAATCCTTTGGTGAGATGTGGGTCATTGAAATACAACCTTATTTCAATGAAATCCAATGTCTAAAAAATGTTCTTATTTTGGGCTTGTACCACAGTAAGAGCCAAGATTTTTGTTTTTTGTTTTTGGTTGTTTTTTTGTTTGTTTGTTTTTCGAGACAGGGTTTCTCTGTATAGCCCTGGCTGTCCTGGCACTCACTCTGTAGACCAGGCTGGCCTCGAACTCAGAAATCCACCTGCCTCTGCCTCCCAAGTGCTGGGATTAAAGGCATGCGCCACCACTGCCCAGCTGTAATACTCATTTTTATTGTTATAATATTTTATAAATTTTAAAGAATATGACAAAAGAGATATTGTAGGTATTGAAGGGGGGTCTCTGGGAGGAGTTGGGGTACAAAAAAGAAACAAGAATGATACAATTCTATTTACTTAAAATATGTTTTTAAGCCAGGCGGTCAGACAAGGAACTGGAAATAACAAGGGTAGTGCAGTAACCTGATGTGAGTCGCCTGCTCTGCCACCCAAGGCCCTGGTGATGTTCCAAACCACAAGGCTGCTGAGAGCCACGTCTGAGTTCCTGACCCTCCAGAGATAGGGGTCAGTGATGGCCATGACTCATATTATCACCGAAGGAAACAATGGGCGAGGACTCCTTAAAGCTTCTGTGCTCTGTGAGTCCTATGAAAGAGTTAGTACTTGGAGTGGCAACCATTGGATGGACAGGGAAGGATGTTTATCTAACGATAACAACAAGGGCAAGGCCAGAACTTGGTCATTCTGTGTTTACCCTGCACAGCTGGGTAACTAAGTCCCTTATTTAGTATTGTGCGGGAGACTGGCTGGGTCTGGATCTCTGCAAGCACACAACCTGGTGCGCTCTAGGATAGGTCCAGGCTGCAGCACAAGGAAACCACAGGGAATCCCAGCATGACTCTGTCCCCAGTGTCTTAAGACTGGCCCTCCAACCCAGGAAGTTTAAGATTTCCAGACTCCCACGCCCCATGAGCCCAGGGTACCTTTGGGAACAGTGGCTTTGATTCCCTTGGAAGTTTTTTGGAGCTCCGTTCCTGATGGATATTGATGTACAGCTATTCCTCCATCTCATAGGCTACCCAAGGGAATTAAATTCCCATTACGAAAACAAAGCCCGCTGAACTGAAAGAGATGCTGAGAGCGAGGGCCCACAAGAGCCTTGCCTCATTCCCAAAGGGGTGCCGGGCCCATTAAGCTTTACACAGCTGGCTGCTCACCTGGTCTTCATTTTCTACTGCACTCAGCAAACTAAACAGTGTCCTGAAGGGAAGGGCCCTGCAGAACGGACTGATAAAATTGAACATTTCCCCCTCAGTCCCCTTTGAAGCATATCCTCCAGGCTGCCTCAAAGAAGGAGGCAGCTTCCTGTCTTTCCGCCCCTTTTTTTTTCTCTTAGAGTGGGAATACAATCTAGGACAGATCAGACGCAGGGCTTTTAAAAAACTTGGCGTCTCATTCATTCTGCATCCACCACTGCCTCTCCTGTATCAGAGCCACTTCCGGGAGGTGAGGGTGGGGGACACAGACTTAAAAAGGAAGTGGGGTGAGCAGCCAGCGAGGGACACTTCTTAATTTCAATTCACTCTAATGAACACCGGCTGTGAAGGAGCAACTCACCTCAGGGGCTGCAAAATAGGGTAGAGGCCGCCTTTGTTCTCTTGTGAGACTCAGACTTGAGTGCACAAACACAGGCCAGCACAGCCACGGGTGTAGTACGCCTCTGGAAAGAGCTGGGTTTTAAGAATTGATAAACAGCAGTAGTGCTGGGTTATCTGAAGCTCAGGCTGTCACATGGGGTCTCTCTGTCGCTTCGTGTGTATTTCTTACTTCCTTTACTTTCTCTATTCTTTTATGACCAAGCCTTACCCCTCCCCTGCTGGAGTGACCAAGTTTAAACAACCCTCCCCCACACACACACACGCACCAACCCCCCACCCCCCCACCCCCCAAACCTAGCAAGGGCCCTTCAACTCTGACTCTAGAGAAAGATATAATTGGTCTAGCTTTTTCTGTAGATCCTTTTGCAAATGGTACGGCCTGGCTTCTAGAACTGGGCTCTGGAAAACAGCCAAGAGCAAACCCCCTCCCACTGTCATGGAGCTTATAAAAGCAGGGACCCTATATAGAGCTTCAAATGGGGGCTAGGGATAGTACCATAGAGGGCCTGCCTAGAGAGCATGGGGGTTCAATCCCCAATGTGGCAAAATAGAATAATAATACTGAATGCATTGTGTAGAGTGGGATTAGCAGAACTGGTTTGTCTTACCATTCCTGAGACCTTCCTTAGGCCAGTCGAGTAAATGTGACTCAGTCTGCTGGTGTATAAAATAAGGACAGTAAGCCCAACCTCCCAGGCCTGTTGTGAGGTAGAAATGAGATGCGCAGAAGGACTCTGTGTGAGTCAGTGTTCACGGCTGGCTGAGTGGGATCTTAACACTGCACATTTTAGCATCTAGTGGCAGTACTGACTACACTCTGTGCCTTTCCTGTTTTCAAATTGTTTCACATACGTCTCTCTCGCTCCACGCACAGTTATCATAAACCTCTTGAGGACACAACAGCCCAGCATATCATAAGGATTCAATAAAGAGCTGGGTTTAGGTTGCAGGGGAATGTGGAATTTTTCTGCAAAGACACCGAAGTTTCCATTTGGGGCAAGAGCAATGAGAGTCTGAGAATTTCCAGGGCTGAAATGCCAAATGAACGTGTTTGCTCAGCAGATAGGGCAGAGGAAAAGATAAAGTGCATTCCAATCGGGCTGTGACGGGCTCCTGTAACAGATCGCCTGTGGAGCAGGCAAGAACACAGCTGAGTAAACCAGGGGCTGGGGAGAAATGAATGCAGCAGGACGATGCTCAGGAGGGCGAGAAAGTGGGGTAGTGTGAAGCTAGAACTGAGATCTCATGGCTGCCCAGGTGAGGCAGGGCCAGCTCTTCCTGTGAGGTGGTGTTCTGGAAATGCCAGAGGGAAGTTGCATCCGGACCATGTCACAAACCACCAACACAGTGAGTAGGGAAGCTTATGATTAATAAATGTGTGATTGGGTCCAAGGATGCTGCTTCTTCCCCCTCCCCAGCCCTTCACCCCCTAAAGCCGCCACAGGCTATAGCTGCAAGAGAGAAACCAGCTGTGACCAGAAAACGCTTCTTCTACCTGATTTTTACCTTTTTGTTACTTCTCTCAGCGTGTGTATCTGTATGTATGTTTATACGTGTATACATGGGTGTACAAGCGCATGGCACAGCACAGGTATGGAGGTCGGAGGACAACTTGCAGGAGTCAAGTTTTTCCTTCTACCACGTGGGTCCTGGGAATCAAACTCAGGTCATTAGGCTTGGCAATGAGTACCTTTCCTGATGAGCCATCTCACCAGCCCAGAAAAAGGCTCTTTTCTGAATGATCTTTGTAGGACCTGTCAGCTAGAGACCGCTAATACCTATCTTCCAGGCATGGGCGAGGCTCTCAGAATAAGAAAACTATTAAACAGATTTGGTAGTGCTCACCCATCCGGTTCAGCATTTAGGAGCCTGAGGCAGGGAGATCTCCCAGTCTGCCTTCTAAGTGTGGTGGTTCATCCCTTTTATTTTATTTTGTTGTTGTTGTTGTTGTTGTTGTTGTTGTTGTTGTTGTTTGAGACAGGGTTTCTCTGTGTAGCCCTGACTGTCCTAGAACTCACTCTATAGACCAGCCAGGCTGGCCTCGAACTCAGAAATCTGCCTGCCTCTGCCTCTCAAGTGCTGGGATTAAAGGTGTGTGCCACCACTGCCCTACTAGTTCATCCCTTTAATCCTAGCACTTTGGAGGTAGCAGAAGGAATACACAAAGGAAAGGGAGACAGATAAACAGACACACAGACAGACAGAGATCTACTGTGTAATATGAAAGGGAAAATACCTAGGCCAGTTCCATTAATTTTACCAGCAAGGAAAACTGAAGCGACTGAGGCTAGAAATGACAAGGTCATGTGGGTTAAGAAGAGGCTAGAAGCCGGGCGGTGGTGGCGCACGCCTTTAATCCCAGCACTTGGGAGGCAGAGGCAGGTGGATTTCTGAGTTCGAGGCCAGCCTGGTCTACAAAGTGAGTTCCAGGATAGCCAGGGCTACACAGAGAAACCCTGTCTCAAAAAAAAAAAAAAAAAAAAAAAAAAAAAAAAAAAAAAAAAAAAAAAAAAAGAAGAAGAGGCTAGAAATGATAGCTCAGCCTCTCTCAAGCCCCAGTTCTTAGCTCAGTCTTGAGGCCTTGAGTATCAGTAGAGAGGCCATCTCTGTTACAAGAGATTATTTTCCATGAATCCAAATCGACTTAAGCATGATGCTGTCCTCTTCCCACCCAGTAGCATGGTTAGTTTCCATTCCTCCTCTCTAATTCTAACCATGTTTTTCAAAACTGGAAAAACCTTAGCCATGAGACATCTTCCCTTCACAGAAGCCTCTGTGGAGATTAGCTCTCGGTACCATCATCACTTCGTTACTGTCTTGATCAACAGTATCATGTTGTCACCCACTACAGTGAAGGCTGAGCAGTAGCACTCTCTCTGGCTGCTTCCCTGGTCCCCAGTACTGAATGCTTAGATCAGGCCAGCTGCTCTGCCCCTGTCAGACACCACAGTCTCCTACAAGCTGCCAAGAGCCAGGCACAGGAAGAAAATAAGCAAGTTCACACTGGCCTGGGGCTGAGTCATAAAGACTTGGAAGGAGTCTAAAGGAAGGTGGCTGGCTCGCTGGCTTTGTGAGCAGACAGCTGAAGGAAAATCGCTTCCTGGGCTTCCTGCTGACAAAGCGCCAGCAGGCCAGGTGATTTTTTGGACCTGGGGGTGAGCCTCAAACTGGCATTTTATTGCTGATTTTTAAAAAACTGCCCTTCCTTGCCGATCCTCTGCTTTCTTTTGTTTTTAAATTGTGTACTCTGTAACACGGGTGATTTTAACACTGAGAGGAGCACTCTCTAAAGTGCTCAGTAGGGCATCACCTGTTTGCCTCTTTACAGGATGTAGGTGAGGCAAACCAGGTGGGGATAATCTGGCTGACCCCTGGTTCCCTCGCTGACTGTAAGATCTGAATAAACAGGGACATCTCAGAAAAACACCGGGAGGCCAGGAATTTCCTTAATAAGATAAGCTCAGGAACTTTGGGAAGGTAGTGGAACTCTCTGGAAGGGAAAGGCTAATTAACATTCCTCAGACCACAGGGTGAGAACCAACCTGAGGGTGAGGACACATTCCGCAGGGTGGACCTTTGCCCACCTTCAGACAAGGGAAGTCCTTGCCACCTCATTCAATGAAGACCAATCAGTTTAAAAAAATCACACTGTTTTACCAATCACATTGTGTCTAATGGCCACTGCCCTGAAGATTGTATAAAAGCTCACTGAACAAGCTGTACAGGGTTGTCATCACTTCTTCTTAGGGTCTGGGACGGCCCCAGTACACCGGAATCCTCATGCTTTTTTGCATCAGTCAGGCTCCATGTGATTCACTCAGGGGGTCTCCGGTAAGCTAAGGCTCGATAGGGTCTTAGACTTGGTGCATTGGCCGGGAAAACCAACTCCTTGTGGGAACACACTGGAGCTGTAAATCAGAGGTCTCAGGTTTTTACCTCGGTTTCTGTTTGTCTTTCTGTTCCTCAAAGTCTGAGTCTGAAGCGACTTGACCAAGGTTATATGGGTTAAGAAGAGGCTAGAAATGATAGCCTCTTCTTAAGTTTATTTGAACTTTTGCTTGCAGGTGTTGGGAGGCTCGGAGAGCCTACAGTGTCTGGTGAGGTCAAGTGGGACAGGCAGACGTGTCTTAATGTCACGACTGCTGGGGACTGAAGGAAGCTTCAGGCTCCCCTGGAGGGAGCCAGGAAGGCTCTGCTCCTTCTGGAAATGGCAAGACAATATTGGCAGGAGCAGAGTCTTGCTATAACCTGGTTTATCTGGCCATTAGAAATTTGAATCAGAAATTTGTTAAGGCAGGGAGTGGTAGCCAGTGTCCTTGGGAAATACCTCAGTTTTCCTACTGCTGTGGCCAGCCAAGTAGAGTCTGTTAGCATTCAGTCTAAGTTCTGCCCCACAGTTACCTGGCAACAGCCAGGTGTGCCTGACTCACTATAAAAGGGGCTGATTGCCCCCTCCTCTCTTGCTCTTGCCTCCCTGCTCCTGCTCTGTCCTCTCATCCCTTCCCCCCTCTCTCGGTACCATACCACCTCTACTAACTCTTTTCCTCTCCTCTCTCTCTCTCTCTCTCTCTCTCTCTCTCTCTCTCTTCCTCTAACACCCTCTTAACTCCCCTCCCCATGCCCTGAATAAACTCTATACTATACTGTCAGTGTCTGGTCCCTCAGGGAGGAAGGGATGCCTCAGCATGGGCCTGCAGAGGCACCCCTTCCCCCATACTTCACCACACATCCATAGAACATATCCCCTCCCCCTTTATCTTTTTATAAACACATCAGAGCCAGCTTAAGAAAGGTGGAAAAAACAGAGCAACTGAAGAGGTTATTATGTCCCTCATCAAGATTTACAGAACGTGTGATCCTTAGTCAGAAGGGGGAAAGTACAATTAGTAAGGAAAAATCTAGAATGCCAATGGCTAAAGGCCATTCAGCAGTTACTTGTGAGGTCAACATCAACGAGGAAGGTCACAGACTGCAAGAAGCTCCAAAAGGAGCTGTGGTTTAACTAGGAAATGTGCCCACATGTGCTCATGTGTTTAAACACTTGAACCCCAATGGGGTGGTTCTGTTTTGGAACATTGTAGAATCTTTTGGAAGGGAAGCCTCCCAGGAGGAAGTGGGCTGCTATGGGTGGGCCTTGTAAGTTTTAGGACCTAGCCACACTTCCTGTCTGCTCTCTGCTTCCTGTTTCACCAAGATATGAGGGGAAAGCACCAGCTGTGCGCTCCTTTGGGGACCTTCTTCTCCCAGACAGACTATACTCTCACACTCTTGGTTAAAATAGACCCTCTACTTTTAATTTGCTGCCTTTGGATGTTTTGTCACAAGACAAGTTACCTGATACAGAGAGGATGTCCAACTTTTTTTTTTAAATGTGGCCAGGGTTATTTTGATTCCAAAAGCAGACAAGGATATCATAAGATAAATTACAGGTCAATATCCTTTTGGATATACATGCAAAAATCCTCAACAGAGCAAATAGCAGATCAAATTCAATAACACATTAAAAGGATTACTCACCATGACCAAGTGAACCAAGTGAAGCCAAATGCAAGGATGCTTCAACATTAATAAACCAATCGCTGTGATATAATATATTAGCAAAAGGAAAAATAAGGGCCACATTGCCATCACCAAAGATGGAGAAAATAATTAGACAAAAGTCAGCCTCTTTTTAAGTGAAAAGCTCAATGAATTACATATGGATGGAATGTGTCTCAACCCAGAAAGGCCATGGATGGTAAATCCACAGCTGTATTTTTCTCAATAGTAAATCCATATATATATATACATACATATGTGTGTATATATATATATATATATATATACACACACACACACACTTTTATCTCTCAGAGAAGAGATTTCTCTGTATAGCTGTCTTTGAACTCACTCTGTAGAGCAAGCTGGCCTCAAATTGAAGATCCATCTTCCTCTGCCTCCTGAGTGCTGGGATTGAAGGCGTGCACCGCCATGCCCAGCATGATGGACCTTTTTCAACAGCAGTGAAGATGGAACATGTTGTCACAGGTACTACGCAAGTGCTCCATCTCTAAGCTGTAGTCTCATGCTTTTTGCTTTATGACAGGCCTCAGTGATTTCCCAGGTTAGCTTAGGACTTGCTCTGTAGATGAAGCTGGCCTTAAATATGCAATCCTTCTGCCTCAGCCTCTTAGTGATCTGAGATCACATAGCAGACCTATCTTCCCTGGTAAAAATATAAAGGTCTTTCCTCTAAGAAGGCAGATGCTCCCCTGCTTCTGTTCAGCACAGCACTGGAAGGACTCATGAAAGAGATAAAGACATTCAAATAGGCAAACCAGTCCAGCGACTCCATCTTCTAGAGAAAACCTTAAATTCTGCCAGAAGAAAATGTTAGCAGTAAGTACTGAAGGATACAGAGCCAGTATATAAAACTCAGTAGTATTGCTATATATTAGCCTTATTAATGATAACTTAATGTTAGTGAATATGATTAATACAGTTCAGCGATTAAGAGGGCTATGTGAAAATGTAGGGGAAACAGCTCATCAGTTAAAGCTTTTGTTGCACAAGTATAAGATGATATGGATCCCCTGAGACCTTTGTAAGTGCCAGGGGAACACGGCAGCCCACCTGCAATTCCAGCCTCAGAAGAGGAGGCTGCCTAGAGAGAAAGCTAGCTAGTATAACTCTAGTATTCTAATTTCCTTTCTTGCTGTGATAAAATACTCTAACTAGGACTGAAGAGATGGCTCATTTGTTAAGAACTGTCTAGTCTTCCAGAGGACCTGAGTTCAATTCCCAGCACTCATGTGGCAACTTACAACTGTCTGTAACTTCAGTTCCAGAGGATCCAACATCCTCACACAGACATACATGCAGGCAAAACACCAATGCACATAAAGTGAAAATAAATAATTTTTTAAAATTCTAACAAAAAGCAAATTGGGTAAAACAAAGGGGTGTTATTTGCCCTAAAATTCCTGGTTGCAGTCTATCACTGTAGAGCAGTCAAGAGGAGGGAGAGAGCTGATTACATCACATCCATAGTAAAAAATGGAAAGAGAATGAATGCTGCTCTCTTGCTTTGTTGTGCTCAGTTCAATTTCTCCACTTGTACACAGGCTAGAACACGCCATCTAGGGAGTGATGCCACCCAGAGTGGACTGGCTAGGTTTTCCACATCGATTAATTTAATTAAGATAATCTCCCCACAGGCACACCCACAAGCCAGCCTAGCACAGACAATTCCTCATTGGGACTCTTCTCCCAGGTGATTCCAGGTTGTGTCAAGTTGACAAAGCTGGTTGTCACACCTAGCCATATCAGTGAGATCTATATTTGCCTGAAAGCCCATGCCTTAATGACTAAGGGAGAAGAGCAAACAAGAACAATTTTTGATAGCTGGATATGGGGGAACATGGCTTTAACCCCTGCCCTCAGGAGCAGAGACTGGTAGACCTCTGAGTTTGAGGTCAACCTGATCTACAGACTGTTTCAGGACAACCAAGACTACACAGAGGAACCCTGTCTTGAAAAACCAAACCAAGGGGCTTGAGAGATGGCTCAGTAGTTAAGAGCACTGGCTGCTCTTCCAGAGGGGCTTACAACTATCTATGAGGTCAGATGCCCACTTTTTACATGCTGATATATATGCAAATAGAGCACTTATGCACATAAAATAATAAATAAATCTAAGAAAAGAAAGAAGAAAAAAGAAACAAAACCCAAAAAGAAAAACTAAACCAAAACAACAACAAAAAATTTCAGGAGTGGGGAGGGGGACCTGGGGAATGGCTCAGTGGCTAAGAGCACTGACTGCTCTTCTAGAGGTCCTGAGTTCAATTCCCAGCAACCACATGGTGGCTCACCATGTAATGGAATGGAACCATCTGTAATGGAATCTGATGCCCTCTTCTGGTGCATCTGAAGACAGTTACAATGTACTCACATACATAAAATAAATAAATCTTTTAAAAAATTTTTTTCTGGGGCTAGAGAGATGGTTCAGCAGTTCAGAACACTGGCTGCTCTTCCAGAGGACCCAGGTTTGTTTCCCAGCTCTGACATGGTAGCTCACAACCATCAGTACCTCCAGTTTTCAGGGGATCTGACATACTCTTCTGGTTAGTGAGGGCACCCACCCATGGTCTACAAACATACCTGCAAGCAAAACCCCCATACACATTAAATAAATAAATAAATAAATAAATCTTTTTTTAAAAAATTACAGAATGATTTATGACATCAACCTTTGTCATTCACATGCACACTCAAAGAAGTTCATGCACATTCACACATATGCAAAAATACACACACACACACACACACACACACACACACACACACACACACATGAGAAATGGAAAAAAGAGAGGACTGTAACTTCTTTGGGATCAGAGCTGTGTCCCGGTCTCACTGCCTCCTAGTTTCTGTGTCACTTAGGGAAAGTGGCCTTATTCTTCTCTGTTTTAGTGACTTCATCCTGGCTAAGTGGTGGTGATTGCAACAATGTCTTCCTTCTATGAACACTTAGTAAAGCAAAAGGAGCCGGACAGTCCAACAAAGTGTTTACTTAGCTCAATACCAAGTGTGTGCTAAGTGGTAAATATTAGCTATTGCTGCTGCTATTGTGGACTTAGTCTGAACTGGGCAATTACAAGAGAGACAAAAGAACAGAAAAACAGTCAGCAAGGAAATCTGCAGGTTCTCAAAACACAGACTTGGATAACCAAAATACTGAGAAAAAAACATAGGGTCTTAGTTAGGGTTTCATTGCTGTGAAGAGACACCATGACCAAAGCAACTCTTAGAAAGGCACATATTTACCTGGGGCTGGCTTACAGTTTCTGAGGCCTAGTCTATTATCATCTTGGTGAGAAGCATGAAGTCCTGCAGGCAGACCAGGTGCAGGTGGAAGGAGAGAACTGACTCCCACAAATTCTCTTCAGACCACTACTTATGGGCAGAACACGTAGCATATCCTCTTCTCATACACACTACAAATTAATTCATAAACCAGCTAACTAACTAAAATGTAATCTTTTGAGACAGGGTTTCTCTGTGTAGCCCCAACTCACTCATAGAGCAGGTTGGCTTTGAACTCAGAGTCTGCCTGCTCCTGCCTCTCAAGTGCTGAGATTAAAGACGTGTCCCACCATATCCTGGTTTTTTTTCTTGTTTTTTTTTTTTATTAGATATGTTCTTTATTTACATTTCAAATGATATCCCCTCTCCTGGTTACTCCTCTGGAAAAAAAATATCAAAAACAAAAACAAAAAACAAACCCTGTTTCCCCCCCCCCCATCCCCCTGCTCACCAACCCACCCTCTCCCACTTCCTGGCCCTGGCATTCCCCTACACTGGGGCATAAATCTTCCCAGGACCAAGGGCCTCTCCTCCCATTGATGACCGACTAGGCCATCCCATGTCCTGTTCTCTTAAAAAATTTTTTTAAATCAATAAAGCAAAACTGGATGTCACAGAGATAAGTGTGAGTCCAGGTCTGAAACCCAGCACTGTGGGTGGGGGGGGACATAAACTTCTTATAAGGAAGGAGATTAATCAACCTGCTGGGCTTTACACAAACTTCACCTTCTCCAGCCTTTTCTATACAAGAAAACCCACTCACACCATCCTGAGAGAGAATGAAAAAGAGAGGAGAGGGGGGCACTTTATTAGTCCATGCACCTGAGAGATCCAAGAGTTTACGCTGCAGCAGCTGGACCCATGTTCCCAAAAGATGACACTAAGATGCTCGCCTTCCCCAGCTGCCGACATGTGTGTTGACATTCCTCTCCGACATGCTTGCTCTAAGCAGTTTCACGTCGTCACGTGTTAACTTTACTCTCTAGCACGCTTGCTCTAAAAGGTCTTCTTTAGCTCTCAGCTCACAACCTACTGGCTCTGTGACTCAAATACCCAGTGCACCCTGGTTCAATAACTCCAGAGAAGGCCTAGAAATGAATTTCCTGACTTGGCTTCAGCCATATGCCTATCTGCTGCCCTTTCCCCCAAGACCAGAAGAATGGACTATGTTAGTCAGCCACATGGGCACTATCTGGAGTCTCTAACCACATGAAAGGAGCAGGGAGGTTCTCCAAGGAAATGAAGGTTTTCTCTCTTTTTTTTTCCCTTGGGTGAGGGATGTCCTTACTAGGTAGCCCAGGCTATCCTGTTACTCCCTATGTAGACCAGGCTGGCCTTGAACTCAGAGAGATCTCTTGCCTTTGCCCTCCCAAGTGCTGGCACTAAAGACATGTGCCACCACACATGGCTTGAAACAAGACAGAAGAGAAAAGAAGGTCATCTCACCGCCTTTCCTGGACATTGACTGTATGTATTCTATACATACAGTTTTTAAATAGTATCCCATCATTTCATAGTATATATGGGGAATATCACTTGGTACCTATAGACATCTTTCTACACCATCGATGTCCATTTATTTGTTTGTTTGTTGGGGGTTCATGTGTGGTGGATAGAGAATAACTGAGATGAAATTCAGGTCATCAAGATTGAGGTGAGCAACCCTCGCACCTTTACCCACGGAGCTGTCTCACTGGCCCCCTGTTTTTTTTTTTTGTT
>NW_022196912.1:92034436-92049436 GCF_008632895.1 Mastomys coucha | reverse complement strand
GATAGAGGAGCACTGACATCCCCATCCTCAGTAGGAATGTACAGAGAGTTTCCTGCGGGTCCCTACTCTTGTCTGAGAGCTAATCAGATCATCCAGGAACTGAGTAAAGCCTAAATTTAATAACCAGTCATCTAGGCCCTGAGTCCCCCTTGATTCATAAAAGACACCATTTTACACAGTATCTCTGAGGCAAAGTTGTTTTGAGGGGTGTGTTTGGTTGGTTGGTTCGATTTGGTAGTTTGTTTGTTTGAGAGGTATGTGATCAAATAGGTCACACAATTGGGCAAGGATTCAGATTCTCAATAATACATATGTAACCTTGGAGCCAGCTGTGGGACCACTTTTTCCCACAGGGTTAGACTGTGGCCTCTTTTAAAAGAGCTCACACTCTGTGTCTTTATTTTCACTCTGATTGGATCAGTTTGAGACTGACCAGCTCTTAAATGCTTAAATGTTTTCACGGCCTTAGCCTGAAGCCCCATGCCTACTTGATTTATACGATTCATATCTGGCTGGGTTAGTGGATTGAGACAAATATCTTTGCGGTACTGGAAATGACTCCATTTTCTTTCCTTCCCAAGGCCCCGCTGCAAGCACAAGCCAGCATCCTAAAAGCAGGGTTGAGTAGAGGCTTACTTCCGGGGGAGGAGTACTCTGCCTTGGCCATCGCTAAGTCTTTTCTTGGTATTGTTCCTGGACCCTTGGGAAGGAGTCAAGATGTGTTTCATTCAATCAGGATCGTTTGTAAACAACAGAACCTCTCTCTGCTTCACTGCAGTTCACAACACTGGGAATTCCAGCAACCAGCCTGCAGAGCAAAGAGGGCTGTGAAATGCAATGTCACACATGGCAAACCCTTCTCTGGAACCTTTTCATATCATGACCTTTGTGTGACATTGACGTGGTTTTGGAGCGTGACTTCCAGGTTGTACAAAGCAGCTAGACCAGCTGAGACAAGTGGGGGAAGTGCCCTGGGCCTCACATCATCTCCTCTGCCAAACCCCACCCACACTCTGTCCCTGCCTCTGCCACTGCCCTACCTTGAGACCTTCAGAGCCTGGTGTTAGCAGGTCCTACACACCCATTTTCACTCTCTGGCCTCAGAAGGAGAAAGAGAACCCGGCTGTGGACTGATTCATCCTTGATAGAAATGAACCCTCTACAAGGTACCAGACTGTTTGAGAAGGATCCTGGCAAGAGAAGACAGGGCAGGGGAAGAAGAGAACAGGAAAAGAGGGGAGAGGGAAGAAGAGGAAGAAGAGAGGAGGGGGGAGGGAAAGGAAGAGAGGGAAGAGAAGGAGAGGGAAGGGAGAGGGGAGGGAGGGAAGAGAAGGAGAAGGGACAGGACGGAAGGGGAGAGGAGAGGAGGGGAAGAGACAGACTCATTTCTTTTCTCATACTTTGCCAGCCATCTCCTAAAGCTGGGGGACATATCCCACCAAAGCCACTTGTACCCACTCTTACCTAAGAAACCTGAAAGGACTCGTGGGTCATTTAATTTCATTCCTACTCTGATTTGGCTTTGCAACAATTGTCTTTATCACAGCTTGATAGCCTTTTGTGACACTGACTTGGTTGCACTTGCGCACATACACACACGCACATACACACGCACACATACATACATACACTTGCATACACACACATGCACATACATATATATATACACACACTCACAGTCACAGGCACACTCGTGCACACACTCACAGCCCTCACATTCCCTTGTACAGGTCTTGCTTTGTGAAGGAAGCGCTGTGTGACTGAGTACAGCCTCAGAATGACAGACAGAAAGAATAGAAAGAACATTCACTCAACAGAACTTGAGTCTGCCGATGGGAACTTTTTACTTTGCAATAATCTCAGATTTAAGAAAAATCACAAAGTATTTCTCACATAAAAATGCAAAAAGTACAAAGAATTCATACCCCATCTGCTTGTCTTCTTTCCTTTTTTCTACTGAGCCACTTTTGAGGGAGATGCGGACAAGGTAATTCATTATCCCTATGCACTTGAGTGTCTATTTCCTCGCATCAGGACCTTTCTTTCTCACCACCCCAGTCTATAAATCATGAAATTAATATTGACCTAATAGTGTTGTGTAAGCTACATACCTTTTTAAAATTTCGCCAATTTTTCCTAATAACACCCTTTACAGCCAAAGAGGAAAGAAAAAATTGATCCCAAATCAATCTCATATAACGCATTGCCGTGGCCCCTGGGTCTCTTCAGATCGAATAGACCATCTGTGTGTGCCTCTCATGTCGCTGGCATCTTTGAAAGATAAAAGCCAATTATATATAGACTGCCCTTATTCAGAACTTGTCTGTTGTTCCCTCACAATGAGATCCAGGTTATACACTTATGGCAGAAATGGCCCAGAAGTGTGGCATTATGTCTCTAGTGCACACATTAGGAAACACCATGTCAGTGTGACCCATTTATCCCTTAAGATGTGTTTGATCATTTGGTTCAAAGAGTGTTTGAAGAGCCTCTCAATTGTATTATTTTTTTCTCTAAAAATCAGTAAATATTTTGTGAGGAGATCCTTTGAGATTGTGTGATTCTGACGTTCCCCATCAAACTTTTACTCACTTTTAACATCCAGTGGCATTTTTTTTTTGAGACAGGATTTTTATACGTAGCCCTACTGTCCTGGAACTTGTTCTATAGACCAGACTAGCCTCAAACTCAGAGATCTATCTGCCTGCTTCTGCCTCCTGAGTACTAGTACCATGCCCTGCCAATTCTTTAAGATTTTATGTTTATTTTTGTTTGTATGTGCACACATACAATGAGCACGTGTATTGTCCCAGATATGAGCAGTGGGCGTTCTTTGGGGCTGTCTCCTTGTCCTCTGGACATGTCCAGGCAGGGTTATTTGGAGGGAGGATACTCCAGAACTCTGGTCTGGGATAACCAGAGTATATTCCAATTATAAAAGTTTACTGCTATTCAAGAATCTCATTTGTGTCATGTATTTGTAATCCTGGCATTCTGGAGGCTGGGGCAGGAAGCTGGCACACAGATTCAATTCCAGCCTGGATTACATAAAAAGACTCTGTCTCAAGAAAAAACAAAAAACAAAAACAAAAGAAAGGAGACACAAGAATTTCCTCTGTACATTATGGCAAAGACCCATGCTCATGACACTTAGCACTGCAGTGAAAGAACAGAATGTTGGACTACATCCTTAACACCTTCCCAGACAGCAGGCTCATCTCCAGTCCTAAACACATCACCCTTTCTTAGACCATCTCACAAGGAATACACTTCAAAGAAAGGAGAAGAGAGAAAGGACTGAAGGGAAAAGTGGAAAGCTCTCCTCCTCTTCGCAGGTTTCATGCTGGCCTACCATGCGCAGCTCCTCACATCCCCATTCTGCCACAGTCTCAGGGAAATCCGTGAGCTTGAGAGAGCACAGATACTCTGTCAGAGGTTAGCAATGGTCAACACCGCCTCAGGAAGGGGGCTGGGTAATGACCTGGCCTTACAGAAGGAACCACTGTTTCCTGCCACAGAAATGCCATTAAAAGTCACCAAAAGGGAAAGCTCCATGTTTGGACAGGTCCCATCACCTTCATGGGGACTCACACCACAGGCTGGAAGAGCTTCCAGCAGAATGAAGGGCTGGGGAGAAAGCCTGTGATGAATCTGTGTCTTACTAGCCAGAGGTTGCTATGGCAATAGGAATACACTGTAGGTTTTAAGAGATGTAATTTTCTGTGATTCACTGTATATTTTTAGCCATTTTTTTCTCCCTGTATTATCTCCCCGTGGCAATTGCCTATTAATGCTGCTCCGCACCGTGATTGGACTAAATGGACCATTCTCCAAAGTGTTTCATGAAAACCCAGGAGATCAGTAAGTACAAGAGGGTTATGGCCTGTGGACCTAAGGGTAAGCTGGTAGACAAACCAAATTGGTTCCAGACGTGGATTAATTAGCACGGGCCATGCAACTCTCCAAGGACAGAGTGACCGGAGAACGAAAGGTTCCAGAAATGCAGCACTGGGCTGTCTGGAAGGGGAAACTGAGTCATGCTACTCATTGCAATTGGTGGCAGACCACACAAACCAAAACAGCATCCCAAGGAAGGCTATGCAACACCTGGTTTCTGAACAAGGAGCCATACAAACATACTAGCTTTTACTATGATTAAGCTCAAGCCTTACGATTCTTTTCACTTTTCTCTTTTTTTTTCTTTGATTTAATTTACTTATTATTTTTTAATTACTTGTTTTGTGGTGCTGGGGATTTAATCCAGAGTATCACGCATACAATCACCAAGCAACATCCCAAACCATAATTTTACATATCTTTCTGGATATTAAAAATTAAGCGAGCCGGCAGTGATGGTGCATGCCTTTAATCTCAGCACTTGGGAGGCAGAGGCAGGCAGATTTCTGAGTTCAAGGCCAGCCTGGTCTACAGAGAAACCCTGTCTCAAAAAAACAAAACAAAAATAAAAACAAACAAACAAAAAACAAAACAAATTAAACGAGGCACTAAGAAGTGCAAGCAGAATCGGCCTACTTGGCCATCTGTTAGTCCGACCATGTGTTGAATTGTTTGATGGTAGGGATACATCCTAAAAAAGGGTAGCACTAGGTGTCTTCATCCTTGTACAAATGTCACAACAAACCTAGATGTTGACTACATGCCTAAGCTCTACAGGAGAGTCCTAGGTTGCAAACCTATACAATATATTACTGCACTAATTACTAGGCAATTGTAACACAGTAGTGTCTGCATACCTAAGTGTAAAAAGCCGAAGAAACCCAGAATCCTAGCCTGCTTTCTGTTACTGTGATGAAATGCTGACCAAAAGCAACCTAGGGAGGAAAAGGTTTATTTGGCTCTTCCACATCATAGCTCATCATCTATGGAAGTTAGGACAGAACTTCATGCCAACGCAGGAACCTAGAGGCAGGAGCTGATTCCCAGGCCATGGAGGGTGCTGCTTACTAGCTTGTTCAACCTGCTTTCTTTTCTTTTCTTTCTTTCTTTTTTTTTTTTTTTTTTTTTTTTTTTTTTTTTTTTTTTTTTTTTTTTTTTTTTGGCTTTTTTGAGACAGGGTTTCTCTGTGCAGCTCTGAAGACCAGGCTGGCTTTGAACTCAGAAATCCACCTGCCTCTGCCTCCCAAGTGATGGGATTAAAGGCATGCACCACCACCGCCCGGCTCAGCCTGCTTTCTTATAGAACCCAAGATCACCAGACCAGGATGGTACCACCTACAGTGGCCTGGGCCCTCTCCCACCAGTCACTAATTAAGAAAATGCCCTTTGCCGGGCAGTGGTGGCACACGCCTTTAATCCCAGCACTTGGGAGGCAGAGGCAGGTGGATTTCTGAGTTCGGGGCCAGCCTGGTCTACAAGAGTGAGATCCAGGACAGCCAGGGCTACACAGAGAAACCTTGTCTCGAGAAACCAAAAAAAAAAAAAAAAAAATGCCCTTCAAGGCTTGTTTACAGCCCTGTCATATGGAGGCATTTTTTCAGCTGAAGCCCCATCCTTTCTGATGACTCTAGCTTGTGTCAAGTTCACATGAAGCTAGCCAGCACAGAGAGCATTATTGTGAGTGTGCTTATCCTTGACCACGATTACAACTTAGGCTACCTGAGCAGAATGAAAATGCTCCATAGCCAATCTGTGAAAAGGCTGTGGCTGTGGGCCAGTCTCAGCTACAGCTCCAGGCAGGATCCAGACGACACCAGGGACATCCGGGCTCTCTGTCCCACCACTAAGTTCCACTGATGTTTTGACTTTGAGGCTAGAGCAGCCTAAGTTGGCTAATGGAGACTTCAACAGGGTAGTTTGTTTCTCTCACACAGAGAATACAGAGACTGCTTTATTTCCACTCATATTTCCACTCATACGAGAAACCTAGAAGAAGCACAGACACCACTCCCAAAGAGCTGACAAGAGCCCACCTACTGTCCTCACGCTCATAGAAGGACTTCCCTGACCACAGCTATTCAAAGCAGGAAAAGGAGGCTGACAGCCTCTGACTCTCTTACCACCAGGTTTGGACCCTTCCTCGAAGCCCCCATCTAACTTCTGTCTCCAGTTGATTGCCTGCAAGAATGCCATATAGCCATTGACAAAGACTTTTAGGCTTTTCTGGCCCTCTCTGTGAATCTAGCCTTTTAAAAAATTCATCACATTCAATCATGTACAGATGTGGGTATGAATGTGCCACCGTGCCTCTGGAAGTCAGGGAATCACTTAACTATGTGGGTGGCATGGGTATAACTCAGCTCATCGAGGACAAAGGAAGTGCCTTTAATCTGTTGAGCCATCTTGCCAGACCCAAATATTTTATTTATTAATTTGTTTATTTATTTTAAGATTTATTTATTTTTTATTTATATGAGTACACTGTAACTGTCTTCAGACACACACCAGAAGAGGGCATCAGATTCCATTTCAGATGGTTGTGAGCCACCATGTGGTTGCTGGGAATTGAACTCAGGACCTTTGGAAGAGCAGTCAGTGCTCTTAACCACTGAGCCATCTCTCCAGCCCTATATTTATTTTTTGTTGGGAACTGAACTCAGGTCCTCTGCAAACAGAAGAGAAGCAGGCAGAAAGAAGCCTTGACTGAGACATCTATGGCATCCCAGCAGGTTTTGTACTAAGATTTTCTCTCCGTGGGCACAGCCCAGGCACCCACACCAAGCCTCCTGGACCTGAGACCAACACATTCTGGAGCCTTGAGATAGTCTAAGGCTCTTCCAACTCTGACCTCTTTCCCTCTGTATGTGATAAGTGTCAGGTCCACGCTATTGCTGCCCACCCCACTCTCTACCTTTGTCACTCACAGGCACACTCCACAGTTCTTCCTTACGCTGACATCCATCTTGGTATTTGGATCTTAACCCAAAAGGCACACTTTGGATTCAAGCTTTAACTCGCTCCAGGGACTTCACTACAGGCTTTCTTTTTTTCTTTTTTTTTTTTTTTAAGACTTATTTATTTTATTTGTATGAGTACACTGTAGCTGTACAGATGACCGTGAGCCATCATGTGTCTGTTGGGAATTGAACTCAGGACGGCCCCACTCACTCTGGCGTAATTCACTGTAGCTGTCTTCAGATGCACCAGAAGAGGGCAGGGCGTCAGATCTCATTACGGGTGGTTGTGAGCCACCATGTGGTTGCTGGGATCTGAACTCAGGACCTTCAGAAGAGCAGTCAGTGCTCTTACGCACTGAGCCATCTCGCCAGCCCCACAGGCTTTCTTTATGTGTCTTGGGTATTAAAGAGTAAGCAAGAATGAGATCCTGATTGAAATTGGAACTGAGAGGAACTACTACCTGTCAGCAAGGAGACTTCCAGCCCAATGCTCAGAGTGGGGATGGCTCCTCCAGGTAGGTTTCTGTAGAGGGGAGAACATTATGGCCCTTAAAATAAAGGGCGGATTGTGTGTGTGTGTGTGTGTGTGTGTGTGTGTATTTGTGGTGTATGTGTGTATGTGGTGTGTGTGTGTCTGTGTGTCTATGTGTATGTGTGTCTGTGTGTCTGTGTGTGTGTGTCTGTGTGTGTGTGTCTCTGTGTGTATATGTGTGGGTGTGTGGGTGTGTGTTTGTGGTGTGTGTCTATGTGTCTGTGTGTGTCTGTGTGTCTGTGTGTCTGTGTATGTATCTGTGTGTATATGTGTGTATGTCTGTGTGTGTATGTGTGGTGTGTGTGTGTGTGTGTGTGTGTGTGTGTGTGTGTGTGTGTTGAGAGTGAGGGAAGCAGATTAGGATTGTCTGAAGTTTGCCTAGTCACTCCACAGGTTGCAACAGATTCTAAGCATGCTAATTCTTCATCCAGAATTGACTCCTTCAGAAAGAGTCAAGCTCCTTAGCTCAGCTAAAGAGAGAAAATGGTCAATTGGAAAAAATTCACCGGCTTTGATAAAGATCTTTACACTGAAGTTGGACACTTTCATTGTCCCTAGGAATGGTAACAGTAGCCAGGAAATCTTCCTCCTCTCCCTCCCCAAGGCTCACACAGGATTGCTAACCTGTAGTGGCTTTTTGAGTATGCCCTTCACAGTCTTTTTATAAAGCTTAAAGGGGGGATATCCGTTTGGATATTTCACATAAAAATACATAATTCCTATTCTTGAAAAGCATTGTGAAGGGGGCAGGGTGCTGGGGAGATGGCTCGGTGATGCTTGCTAACTAGGCATTAAGGACTCAAGTTTAACCCCCAGATCCCATGAGGAAAAAAGTCAGGTGTATGTTGACCTATAATTCTAGAGCTGGGGATGTGGAGGCAGGAGGATTTCTGGGACCTACTAGCCAACCAGCCTGGTTGAATCTGCAAGCCCCAGAGCAGCAAAAGACCTTATCTCAAATAGCAAGGTGAAGAGTTTGTGAGACACAACCTGCAGAGATGACAGCTACACATACACGTGTACCTAAATGAACATGCACACACTTAAAAAAAAAATAACAAAGAAAGAAAGGAAAGAAGGAAGGAAAGAAGGAAAGGAGGGAGGGAGGGAGGGAGGGAAGAAGGAAGGACAGAAGGAAGGAAGGAAAGAAGGGAGGGAGGGCGGGAGGGAGGGAGGAAGGGAGGGAGGGAGGGAGGGAAGAAATCAAAACAGCTAACAAGGCTAGCTTTGTGTGGTAACTCCTTGCCAGAAGACCCAGAATCCCCACTACCCCTACACCACACCACCTGCTGGCCCTGAGGTCATTTGAATTTGTATAACCAGGCTTACACTGTCCCAAGCAGTAAATGGGACTCATTTTGGGCCTTCTGACTTAGCTCACAAGGCATGGTTAGCCCCTGACTGACATTAGCTGTGAGGGCTCTCAGAAAATTAAGTTACTAAGCAAATTAATGACGCTGGTGGTAGATAAAGGAGTCTCCAGCACTGGGACGGAATTGTCAGCACAGCTGGAAGCTCTGTCAGTGACAGCTGGGAGATAGCTGGTGGCCAGAGGCAAGGCCCCTCCTGGCTTTCCAGTTACTAAGGACATGGCCTGGGGCATCCTTTTCACACTCAGCTCAGGTGCCTGGTGTAGTATCAGTAGTAAGCAGCTGTTAATGTCTATTCAGTGCTTGGTACACTCAGAGCCGTGTGTTGTATGTGCTGTGTGTTTAATGTGTGCGTGTTATGAGTCATCATGTCACACCCCAACAGTTTCCCAAAAGCAATCTGAATCTTTGGTGCCCTGTCCAAAATCAGTGGCAGGACCAGGACTGACCCACAGACCCTCTCCCTCAAGAGCACACACCAGTACCTCCTGCTGCACCAATGGCCTTACACCTGTGCAGGGGATTGTCCGGATTAAAAGGTATGGGCATACGCCTTTGTAAATGGTCAATCGCTACCGATGTTTACTGTGGTCACAAGTGCTGCAATTTTTTTAAATTGATGCCTCACCTAAAAGTTACCACTTCAGTTTGGCCGCTTCCTAATTCTTTCAAATTAGGGTTTTTTTTTTTTTTTTGGTTGGTTGGCTTTTATTTTTCCCCAGCGTGTGTGCAACCCTGAGCTAGAACTGACCTATCCTTGGTCCTACAGTGCCCTCTGCTGGCATCTAGGAGAACTCAGAAATCCTCATAAGAGAAACTGCTGGCTCAGACGGGTTGGAGACCCATCAGGTGCTTGGCTTTACAGCAGCTACTACAGAGTACTAGGGGCACCAGATGTAGGAGAGTCCGTCCTCGTCAGCCTCGGCCTCTCCAGTTTAGGTGTAAGATAAGGAAAGTGGAGAGGGTCAAAGGCAAGGTGACCTAGATTTCATTTAAGACAATGTAGATCAAAATCTCAAAACCTCGTACTCAGCATTTGCTAGGCGAGTCCCCTTGTAACATCACAGAGATGAGGCTCGAAGTAGACGCCGTGGTCATCATGCTTCTCAGAAGGCCGTAGCGAGCCCCAAACCATGAGGCTAATGGTATTCCATGTCATAGAACATTCTGGTAAATACTTATTTACCATGGCTCCAGCAGGGCTAGGCCCTAATTTGTACTGTTTGCCAATGTCTGTCGTGTAAATACTCTCTCGTCATGGCCAATTACCAGCTACAAACATGATTCACAAGCCTTTTGAAGATTTCGCAGGTGACCTCTTGCAAGCTGCAGAAGCTAGATCTAACATGCTTTTTCTTTTTAACTGTGTATATGTGGGGGAGGGTGGGGGTGTGCATATGAGCACAGCTGCTTCTGGGGGTTAGGTGCACCAGATCTCCCTATGGCTGGCACAGGCAGTTGTGAGCTGTCTAGGATGCTAGGAACTGACCTCAGGTCCTCTACACGAGCAGTACACGTCTCAACCTCTGAACAATCACTCCAGCCCCGACTATTGTTTAACCCTAGAAGAAATGAAACTTTCCAATCAACTGGATTCCAGATGTTTGCAGCTGGGACACCTTCATGAGCAGACACAAGTGAGTCACTTCGACAAAGCTGACCTCGAATGAGAAATAAGGGATGCCAGCTGGAACATCTTCTATGACACATAGTCTATGCCATCTCAGGAGGCTATGTCCCAGCCAAAGGTCTTCTTCACTGTCCTGCCACTCCTCCTTCCTCCCCATCACTCCTCCTTCCTCCCCATCACTCCTCCTTCCTCCCTATCATCCCTCCTTCCTCCCCATCACCCCTCCTTCCTCCCCATCACTCCTTCTTCCTCCTCATCACTCCTCCTTCCTCCCTGTCACTCCTCCTTCCTCCCCATCACTCCTCCTTCCTCCCCATCACACCTCCTTCCTTCCTGTCACTCCTTCCTCCCCATCACTCTTCCTTCCTCCCCATCACTTCTCCTTCCTCCCCGTCACTCCTCCTTCCTCCCCATCACTCTTCCTTCCTCCCTGTCACCCCTCCTTCCTTCCTGTCACTCACTCCTCCTTCCCTGACTTCTTCTTGTCTAACCAGCTGAACAGGAGACTTGGGAACACTGTGACATTTCTAAAAGCAAGCCTCCTTCTGCCCTCTGCCTCCTTGCCTCAGTGCCCAATTCCCTGTTCTCCTTTGGGTCACAAGCCTGCCTCAGTGCAAAAGGCCCATCCCAGCAGAGGGCCTCTGTAGGAACCCTGAGGCTTCCTGATGGGAGAAATATGACCAGCCTTGACCCATACCCTTCTTACTTTATCCAGCTCGGGTCGATGAGACTCCTGCCTTTGTCCCAAAGGAAGGAGTGCATGGGGTCCAATCACAGCCTCAGGAGCAGTTTCCAACTCCAGAAACAAGTCCACTGAGCAAAACCCCCGCTCCCACAGCCCCAAGAGACCTGACCTACTGAGCATGTGCTTTCTAGTCAGCTTTCAAATCCAGGGCCTGGGGGGTGGGGGGCGGCGCAAGGGAACCAAGCCACAAAGCCAAAGGTATGATGACCCATGACCCCATGATGAGCAGCCCACCCCAGGGTTGGCATCTCCTCAGATTTCCCTCTGAAGACACTATTTACTCATCCTAATCTTCCACTGGACCCCAGATAAAGATGAAATCTGTGGGACAGTAAACCATACCAGGAAGCTTGATGGGTAGACCTGGAGACTTAGAGAACTCCCCACTCCCTGTCAGATCCCTGACCTGGAACACGGGCCACAGTCCCCACTCCCTGTGGTCACATAGGCCCAGAACAGAGTTCTGCAGGCTAATGAGGTACCTAGAGGCCCCGAGGGCCTAGCCAATAAGTTTCCCTTCCCCAGACATTCCTCAGGTTCACCCTGAGAAGTACGGTATGCATCCATTTTCCACCATGAACAGTCAATAACAGTTTAGAACCATGGACTGTCTCTTTCATCACAATCAGCCATGGGGAGCCATGGAAAAAGGACTTCACCTACCGAGCCACAAGTAAAACTCCTGAAGAAGGCCGGTCTGTGCTCCCAACCACAACAGCCACCAAGGTAAGGACAAGCTGAGACAAGCTGAGACAAGCCAGAGCTTCTTCCCCACCTCCATCCCCCCCTTCGAGCTGTCTCCTGAAGGACTGATGGAAATGCATGTCAGAACACCCTGCTGAAGCGAACACGGAGAGAAATTCAGAATCAGAGTGTTGAATACATGTTATCTTTCTACCTGAGAGAGACCTTAGTCAGTCTCTCTCCCTATCCTTCCCACCTCTCCCTCCCTCCCTTTCTCTCTCTCTCTCTCTCTCTCTCTCTCTCTCTCTCTCTCTCCCTTCCTACCTGTCCTTATACTCATTGTGGAAACTTTGAAAGGTGCATTTGAGTATATGAAAAATTAAATTGCCCACAGTTAATCCCCATTGGGATGTTTTTCCAGGGATAGGTTTAATTGATTAAATTTGTTCTTTGACAACTTCATACATGTATACAGTCCACTTTCTTTCCTCTCATCCCTTACCCTCTCTTAGTCCATGCCCTCCCTTGTCCTTCCCTCCCCAATCCCCCACTCCAACACTCCCCCCATGGGCCTTTTTGCTTGGTTTTGTCGTACACTGATTTTTTTAATGGATTTACTTATTATTTTATGTATAGCTGTACAGATGGTTGTGAGCCTTCATGTGGTTGTTGGAAATTGAATTTAGGACCTCTGCTTGTTCAGGTCAGCCCACCACCAGAAGAGGGCATCAGATCTCATTACTGGTGGTTGTAAGCCACCATGTGATTGCTGGAATTTGAACTCAGGACTTTGGGAAGAGCAGTCAGTGCTCTTACCTGCTGAGCCATCTCACCAGCCTCCCGTCCATTGATTTTTAACTGTGACCATCTGTGTGGCCACAGGTATGAAATATGCCATTGAAGCCTGGCGGGAACTTTCTCCCTGTATGAATGTAAATAATATATCCATAAAAATAAGAGAGATCAGGTGTGGTGTCACATGGCTGTAACCCCAGAAGCAGGAGGTAGAGAGAGAAACACCATACCCAAGTTCAAGGCCAGCATAAGTTCCATAGCAAGTTCTTGGGTAGCCTAGCCTGGCTACAGACTGAGGCCTTTGTCTCATGAAAGAAAAAAAAAAAAGAAAACAAAACAAAGGAAGAAAGGATGGACCTTTGAAATGGTATTTTTCTATGGATCACCTATGAAACTCTAAAGATGCCCAGGTAGATCAGCAATGCAAATTTGTATCTACAAAACATCTCAGTAGCTACCAAACATTTTTCTACCAATGTTACCAAGTGTCCTTGTGGCTGCCCTAGATCAGGTGGTTCTTTTTGGCTGTCAGAAATTGCTTTGTGAGTTCCATGTGGTAATGCGTGCCTACAACCCCAGCATTCAGGAGGTGGAGGCAGGAGGATTGCAAGCTTGAGGCCTACTTGAGCTATAAGTGAGACCCTGTATCAAAAAAGAACACACACATACACACAGCTCACAAGAACACATACAATGCCTGAGCCTCTTCCTCATTGTAATAATAATTGTGGACACACACACACACCTGACCTCAGTCTTAACCTCTCCAATATCCCAATTCAACCATAGAGAGGGCTAGAATTTGAGGGCTCAAACCCTTTGGGAAGGACAGCACATGCTCGCATTACTTTAAATGCACTATTGGGAGAACACATTCTAACAGTGAAGCCCCCTGGATCAACTACATTCGCTAAAAAGCTCGTGGCTGAATCTTGCCAGACCAGATGTTTCAGACCAGATGACAGTGGCACTAACGAGTGCTCCTTTCTCAAATGCCTACTGAGGACTTGCAGCCTCGTGCCCTGCTGCTTAGCCCTGATTCTCCAGACATTTGCAGAGGTCAAGGAGCAAAGCACACTCACGCCCTTAGTCGTCTCTGCTGCTGAGGAAATCTCTATGGCTTCTACCTCCACAGAGAACGGCTTAGCACCAACCAGTCCTGCCTGGTTCCTGCTGGCCATCTCTGGGTATGGAAAGTCATCCAGAGTCATAAAAACCTGGCTTTCAGGCACGGGTCTCCTGGGCATTGGAGAACATGAAACCCACTGCATAAGGAACCTACTCAAGTCACCCACCGTGGAAGGTAGAGGAGCCAGGATTCCATCCCAGGCTCCAGAGCCCATTCATCACTACCCTGCACATTATAGGCACAAGTGAGCAGACTAAATTGAAGTGATGAAAAGACTACATTCTTTCTGCCCTGGGACCCCAATGACTCTTGCCTGACCTTGCTTCCAGTCTCGTTTGGTTGTGTAGATCCAGTCATTTCTCAATGTACGTTACTGATTAGTCTCATTCCACCAGGCTCTGTTCAAATTCTGTGATACCTCCCTGAGATCACGCCCACCATGTGAGGGCCAAAACACAAGAAGTACATTTTATCCTCTCTTCAGTGACATTTTTAAAGTATATCCCACAATGGAATAAGGAGATATGGGGTTGAGGGAGCCTCCAGGAATCCATAAGAACTCAGCAAGTCTCTTGAACGTCCCTGAACTTTGGGCTACCCCCCCCCCATTATTCAACATGCCTAATTCATCGATATTAAATTTGGGTGAGTGAATTATTAAAACACGTATACACAGTCCTCAGACAGACACTCGAGGACTAGGGGTGAGAATATTTATTGAACAATAAGATGTACTGTGTAACCAAAAGACAGTCAGGGCTGAAGTCATTCAATGAAATTCAATTGTCTAAATTCAATTGAATTCTGCCATTATTCACAGCTGGAATTTATGACTCCGAGTGAGTCATGCTAGAACTCCAAGCTGCCGCTTCTTATCTGATAGGAGGGAAGGTTAGCCAGGATAGTGGGACAGGGAGTAGAAAAGGAACCTTGGGCATTAGGATTATATATAGGGAAACTGAAAGCCATCACAGATTTCTGGAGTGTAATGTGCTGTAACAAGAAATTGGAGCAGGGGCTGGAGAGATGGTTAGTCAGCAAAGAGCTTGGCATGCAAGCTGGAAGACCGGACAAGTTTGGATATCTAGCACCCAGGTAAGACTGGGAGGAAGGGCCAGGCAGTGGTGGCGTACATCTTTAATCCCAGCATTTGGGAGGTAGAGGTAGGCAGATTTCTGAGTTCAAGGCCAGCCTGGTCTACAAAGTAAGTTCCAGGACAGCCAGAGCTATATAGAGAAACCCTGTCTCAAAAAAAAAAAAA
>NW_022196912.1:92026565-92034384 GCF_008632895.1 Mastomys coucha | reverse complement strand
AAAAAAAAAGGAGGAAGGGGAGGGGGGAGGGAAGGAGAAGAAAAAAAAAAGAAAAGAAAAAGAAAATGAGGAAGGGAAAGGGAAATCGAGGCAAAGTGGGCTTGCTTGAGTAACTTGCATGTTAGTCCAGACCCAGAAGGTCCAAAACAGTACTGATTAGCCACAAATTGGCCTTTAAGTTAATTAAAATGAAGTGAAATTAAAACTTACTTCCACAACCACATTTACACTGACTGCTACATCCCAATTGCCCAGTAACCTCACAGCCAATGGCTGCCATGTTTTAGGCATTTCTGTTGTCTGGGAAACTGTTGGTCTTGCTGTTCTTGATTCTCAGGAGTCCTCGGAGGGATTTTTTAACAGAAAGACAGGACCACATATCTATTTTAGAAATACTACACCCAAGTGCCATGGGTGTGTCTGGACATAGTAGACTCCTGTCAACTGTCCTAATGGGAACTGTGAGCATCCTAACACAGGCATGGCAGTAGGCTGGGAAGAGAGGGGCAGCTACAAGGACACTTAGCTGGCAGTAGCTAGGTGGCAGGTGCATGGCGAGCTTAAAGACAAGTCTAAATCTGTGCGTTTCTGTGAAAGAGAAGGCAAGGTCAGCGGCTGAGACCTGAATGCGTGACTTGACCAGACTATCAGTCCTCTATAGTTGTTGCCTTTTTCATTCCGTGGGGTGGGGCAACATATGTGCGCATGAGGCACTAGGAATTGAACCCAGGACCCCACATGCGCATTCTACCACCGAGCTGCAGCCCCAGCCTCCGGGATGGCTGCCTTTCTGATGACACTTTTTAAAAATGTTTATTTTTTTTCTTCATTCCTGTGCTGAGGATTAAATCCAGGGCCCTGCACATGCTAGGCAAGTGTTCTGCTATTGAGCAACTCCTGTCCCGACAGTTGAAATGTTTAGACTTTTATTTCAAATCACCTTTATCTCAGTACCTCTTTATTTTAAACCACACGTCAGCTCTTAATAGCAAAGCATAAGCAAATTGTTCCTATAAGTTAGCAGCTCTAAGAGCCCTAAGATAGCTCTTTGTCATGTTAGCTGTCAACATTCAAGAAGAACGGGACTCTAAAGCTTCTCTCTAAGTACCAACATTTATTGAGTGACTGCTATGTGTAAGACACTGGTGATTCAAATGAGCCAAGTGGGGGCTGGAAGGATGGTTCAGTGATTAAGAGCACTGGTTGCTCTTCCAGAGGACCCAAGGACGTTTTCCCAGAACCCATACAGTGGCTCACAACTGCCTGTAACCCCAATTGGGGTTCTAACTCCCAAACTTCTTGACTACTAGACACGCATGGGTTACATAGATATACATGCAAGCTAAAAATTCACACACATAAAAAATAAATCTAAAACAAAAAAGATGAGGTAAGGGAGACCTAATATCAGTCCTTGAATGAAAAACACCTCGTCAAGAAGTGCATAGCATTGGTCGGGGGGTGGTGGCTCACGCCTTTAATCCCAGCACTTGGGAGGCAGAGGCAGGCGGATTTCTGAGTTCGAGGCCAGCCTAGTCTACAGAGTGAGTTCCAGGACAGCCAGGGCTACACAGAGAAACCCTGTCTCAAAAAAACAAAAAACAAACAAAACAAAAAAAACAAAAAAAACAAAAAAAAAAAACAAAAACAAAAACAAAAACTAAGTGACCTCAGAAAGTTCTGGATTTGTACATATGAGGGTAGCAAGAGTTTCATCTCTTGGAGAGATCCTGCATGAGCTGGATGTGACTGAAGAGGTTTGCAACCGGATGAACCTGGATGTGAAGCCTCCCTCGGCCATTTACAGCACGGTAACCAGGTGCGAGCACCAGCACCACTTCTCTGTAAGCTAGTTCACCTTGTAGGATCTGTGTGAAAATTAAAATAAGGTTAACTATTCGAGAGTAGCACAGCAAAAGGCAGGACATGGGGGCTGGAGTGGAGGCTCAGCTTAAGTCTACATGATGCTCTGACAGAGGACCAGAGTTCAATTCCCAGCACCCACATTGGACACACCTCAGCCTTGGATTTTTGTTTTTCCTATGGAAGCTGTGCTGTGTGCTCTCTGGAGCTTGGTGGGAGTGTCTGTTGGCACACAACCTGTTTCTCCACCCGGCCTGCAATGGCTGGGCATGCAGAGTGCATTATCACCCCCATCTGCTGATGCCTGCCACCGTGGCTAAAAGTAACAGATTAGAGGATCACAAGACTGCGGCCCGATTTACTTGTAGCGAAGAGAAATGTGCAGAGTAAAAATAGATTACTAGCTAGCCTCAGATTATTTTTACATATTTTTATGTATCCCTCACACAGCTAAAAATCATGCTGTGGGAAACCCAAGTGTTGGCCATCTGGCTGTCTCCAAGCCCTCCAGCAGGCACC
This sequence comes from Mastomys coucha, assembly GCF_008632895.1. Classification (NCBI taxonomy): domain Eukaryota; kingdom Metazoa; phylum Chordata; class Mammalia; order Rodentia; family Muridae; genus Mastomys; species Mastomys coucha. The sequence continues at coordinate 92,032,002 of NW_022196912.1, read as the reverse complement.
GTTCCTAGCATGGTTGAAAACCCAAAGTGTCTACATGTTTCCATGGCTAGCTCTCATCCAGCTTCTTGCTTATGATGAAACTTCTTCTAGGCTTGTTTTGTGATAGTTGCTTTGTCCCTTCAGCTGGACAAAGATACCTGTCCATTGTGTTTGGAATTTGCCACTGCCAACTGGCTCAATGTAAGACAATTCATGTACCAGCCTTTGGCCAGGCGTGGAAATAAAGGTGTGGGGATAGCTTCTAAAAACTGAGTAGAAGTATCCAGGTGTGGTGGTGCCTGCCTCTAATCCTGGCACTCAGATCTCTGAGAGTTGAAGGCTAACCTGATCTACATAGCAAGTTCAAGGCTAGCCAGGACTGCAGAGTGAGACCTTGTACCAAAAAATAATAAAGAGAGAGAGAGAGAGAGAGAGAGAGAGAGGTGAGAGACATCAGCGAGGTTGGATTCAAGGATCCAGTGTAATCCACAGGGCTCCAAATTACTCAATTTACCGTCAATGTAATAAAATAAGCTATATTTGTTAACACATCACTGTGACAAAATATCTGATAGAAATGACTTAAGAGAAGAAAGATTCATTTTAGCTTGCAGTTCCAGAGGGACTCAGTTCATCATGTAAGGGAGGTATCACAGAGTCTGCGACAGCAAGAGTGTGTGACAGTGGCTGCTCCGTGTTGTGACAGATCAAGAAACAGAACAACTGGGACTAGGTACAGATATAAAGATCAGAGGCCTAGCCCCTAGTGGCCCACATCTTCCTGGGGTTCCACAGACCCCCAATACAATGCTATCAGCCTGGGAAGATGTAGTCAAACATGAGCCTAGAAGGGAACATTTCAGATGTCAATCATGACATTCTATCCCAGCCCACAAAGGCCTGTGGCTATTCCATTTTGCAAAATTTGCTGAGTCCAGTCTCAGAAGTCTTGATTGTCTTAAGGTTCCAACACTGTTCAAAAGGCCAAAGTTTGGGGCTGGAGAGATAGCTCAGTGGTTAAGAGCACTGACTGCTCTTCCGAAGGTCCTGAGTTCAAATCCCAGCAACCACATGATGGCTCACAACCATCCATAATGAGATCAGACACCCTCTTCTGGAGTATTTTAAGACACCTACAGTGTGCTTGCATATAATAAATAAATCTTTAAAAAAAAAAAAAAAGGCCAAAGTTTCCTGAGACTCAAGGAAATCTCTTAGTTGGGAGTCCCTGTAAAACCAAAAGGAAGCCAAGGGATAGTGCTACACACTTTTAATCCTAGCACTTGGGAGGCAGAGGCAGAGGCAGGCAGAAATCTCTGTGAGTTCAAGGCCAGCCTGGTCTACAGATCGAGTTCCAGGACAGCCAGGGCTACACAGAGAAACCCTGTCTCAAAAAAACAAAAACAAAAACAAAAAAAAGAAAAAGAAGTAAAGTTATACTTCCAGTATGCAATGGCACTGGATAATCCCTCCTACTCTATATGTAAGAAACAGGAGGATCACAAGCAGCTATTGGACCAAAACAAGAGAAAACACGGCAGAACTCACATGGGCTCCTACAGCTCTACAGCTGACATTTGGTCGGCCTGCTGCAGCAGCCTACAGCACACACGGCCTCCCTGTGAGCCAGCCCCACTCGTCACCTGCAGCTTTCCCCAGCAGACATCCTGCATCCCTGATGTCACCAGCATCCTGAGGTCCTTACTGAAACTCTGGCTTCACCTGTAACTCTTGAATTCACTCTGAATGCCTGAGAGAGCAGCCCCACAGGGATGATGCCGAGGTCTACGCACCACCGGCTTGAGAGGAACCTGGCTCCTTTAGATCCTATACGAAGCGGATTCTGAGTACTTGTATAGACAGACCTGGGAAAACATTTCCCTAGGGCAACCACTTCTCAGTAGGGCACCCCAGCAATGCTCCTCTGGCACTGGCTTTCCAAAGAAAGACCTTTCAAATGATGTTTGTGTTACTTTTTCATTGTGATAAAATACTATGACCAAAATGAATTTATAGATGAAAAAATTATTTTGGCTTATGATTCTAGTGCAGTGTTTCTCAAGCTTCCTGATGTATAATTCTTTAATTTAATTAATTCTTTTTTAATGTTTTTTTTAAAGATTTATTTATTTATTATATGTAAGGACACTGTAGCTGTCTTCAGACAGTCCAGAAGAGGGTATCAGATCTCGTTATGGATGGTTGTGAGCCACCATGTGGTTGCTGGGATTTGAACTCAGGACCTTTGGAAGAACAGTCAGTGCTCTTAACCGCTGAGCCATCTCTCCAGCGCTAATTTAATTCTTTCATTTAATTCCTCATGTTGTGGTGATCCTCCATCAAGAGATTATTTCCATTGCTACTTCATAACTGTAATTTTGCTACTGTTATGAATTGTGATGTAAATATGAAGAGGGTCTTAGGCAACCCCTGTGAAAAGGGGTCGTTCAACCCCCAATGGGGTCAGGACCCACAGGCTGAGAACCATGAGAGTCCGTAATGGTAGTGAGGTGTAGCAGCAAATGAGTGTGGAGCAAGATGCTGACAAGTAACATATTTTATCCACACACAGGAAACTGAACATAAACAGGAAGTGGAAGGAGACTATCAACTCTCAAAAGTTTGTTCCCAACAAAGACAACAAGGAAGCATCAGACCCCAAGAACTGGAGTTACAGATGGTTGTGAGCCATTATGCTGGGAATCAAACCCAGATACTCTGGAAGAGTAGCCAGTGCTCTTTAACTGCTGAGCCCTCTCTCCAGCCTCTGGTATTGATGTTCTGAATTAGTTATTTTGTGACCAAAATATCCAGAAAGGATGAAAGGCTTGCTTTGGCTCACAGTTCTGAAGAGCATCAGTTGATCGTGGAAGGAAAGGCATAACTGGGTTCATGGCAGCCTTGAGGCATGTGGCAGCAGCTGTTCACACTGCAGTAGAGTGGAGGCAGGGAACATCTAGAAATTCAGAGGATTGGCCTCAGTGGCCCACTCCTGACTGCTAGGCTCTGTCTCCTAAAGTTTCCACAGCCCTCCCCCTAACCTGGAAACAGTGTTATTAGATGGGGAACAGTGCTCAAAGCATGAGCCTTCGGGGAACTTCTTAGAGTCAAGCCATGCCCAGGCTCACTTCATAAAGAAAAGAGGCCTAATTAGTTCACAGTCTGAAGATTGAAGGTCCTGCAGCAGTAATGCTGACAGACTCCTAAGGTGACACAGGGCATGAAGTGGCAACAGATAGAGAAGTGGGTCCTAGTGTGGTTTCTATTTGGGTACAATAGAGCCTGAGTTGGTTTGAGCAACTCAGGAGTGAGAGGGTTAATTCGGTTTACATATCCTGGGTCATGGTTCATTGAAGAAAGCCAAGGCAGGAACTAAAACAGAGGTCCTGGAGGAACACTGCTTACTGTCCGAGGAAGGCATCTCCCACGGTGGGTGGGGCCCTTTCCCCATCAATTACCAGTCAAGAAACTATCCCACAGGCTTGTCTACCAGCCAATCTGATGGGGGAAATTTTCTCAACTGCAGCTCTCTCTTTTCAGATGACTCTTGTTTATGTCAAGGTGACAAAAAAAAAAAAAAGCCAAGACAGTGGGGTGAGGGGGATGGGGTCTCCATAATTCAGACATGTGGATTTCACCAAATACTTTTACTCCTAGTCGTTGACTATAAGTTCTACTCTCTCACTAGCTCTCTATGGGGATGGAAATCAACACAGGAGTCCTCAGAGAACCCCATTCCAGGCTTTCTTCTCAGAGGGCCTGATACTCTTTTACATCCTGGGTTCACTACCTTGAAACATTTCTTTGGTGAAGGAGTGCCGTTGAGATCAAGTCCTTACTCTGTAGCCCAGGCTAGCCTTGCATTTACTGCAGTCCTCCTGTCTCAGTCAGTTGAGTCATGAGTCATCGAGCCCAGTTGTCTTGACAGTCCTACCTTTCTCCTGGAATTTTCTTTTTGTGGGTGAACTCTGATAGGGCAACGAGACACACCTCAGAGACTCGGAGCCTAGACTCTGCCTCTCTGCTGCCAGTTCGTGGCTATCCTGGGCTATGTTCTCAAATGTTCCCACTTGCCACCCACTTCTGCCTACTGTCCTCTCTCTCTGCCCCGGGCTCTTCCTGGTCCATTATGTGTTGGGATAGCAGTACCCCAGAGAGAGGATGTATCTGTCTGGTCAGGCTTCTCCAACCCTGGCTTGGGCAAGGTATAGACTAGGTGACTGTAAGAAGGGAAACTCAGCCAGTGAACTTTATCCGAGTGTACCTCCAAGTCCCAGAGCACCCCCTCCTCGACTACATCCCTCACCCTGCCTGTTAAGGTCTGCATATGGGGACCTCTTTATACCCAAGGAACATGACATTAAATAGTAAATTATAAACAGTATGACTGACCAAAAGAGAAAGACTATGGCTACGCCTTTGACATTCCCACTGGACTTTGAATATTTTCCTTTCTAGCCACACTGGGCTCCACACCATACACCCTAATCCAGATCATTGTTCTATTCTGCAGTCCTCTCTGCAGCAGGGAATTTCCTCTGACCAGCTGCCCCACTGGGTAACTGGCTCTTCTTTAGCTCCCTCATACCCTTGCCATCTCCCTCTTTTCCTGTCCTGTGTACCTCAACCCATCCAGGGCTGGAATCCCATATTTCCCACACAATATCGTTGAGAAATAATAAGCTTCCTGAACTTCCACTTTCCATCTTCTAGATGCCCTAAAAAGAAACCCACTGTCTGAGGTTGTGTTTGGTTTTGTTTTTCAAGAAATGGAGTTTTCTCTTTCCACTGTGTATGTATATAAAAATCACAAGTTGGTTTCAGCAGCATTAACCATTAAGTAAGTCTGTCTGGAAAACTAGTCCAGTAAAGATTCCCTTAAAAGACAGAAATATCCCACAGTGTTTGAGGAACATGACTCTGCCTCCCTCTTCCTCTCTTTCTGTAGATTACATGTTACTTTAGCTTAGTGAAGAACTTGGCCTCAGCCTACAGAATAGAAGAAAACTCATTGCCGTAGTCAGAAGTCTAACGTCTTCTGAAGAGGACTAACCCAGCATGTGCAAAGACCTTAAAAGTTAAACTCCAAAAGAAGAAATAAACCAATCAATAAGTGGACAAATAAAAAGGCAAGTTCTTGAAAGAAGAAGTGCAAACAGCCACTGAACACTGAACAACATCCACAGGGAGGTGGAGATCAAGCTCCATGGTAGAACTCCATTCCATCACACCCATCAGAGAAATGGTACAAGGAGACACACAACAGCAAATGCTGGTGAGGAGTTCTCTGTCCTCACCTTGTAGCTAATGATCCCCCTGGCACCACCTCCCAAGTTCTGGAATTATACATCCAACAACTTCTCTTCTGTTTCTCCATAGATCACTATACATGTTCACTAAAGCAATCATATGCCTCTTTCCTTCAGGTTTTCCTCCTCCTCCTCCTCCTCTTCCTCCT
>NW_022196912.1:92024281-92026395 GCF_008632895.1 Mastomys coucha | reverse complement strand
CTCCTCCTCCTCCTCTACCTCCTCTTCTTCTTCTTCCTCCTCCTCTTCTTCCTCCTCCACCTCCTCCATCTTTACCACCACCACCACCACCACTACCACCACTTCCACCTACTTCTCCTCTTCTTCAGACAAGGTCTTACCATATAGCCCACATATAGACATAGAAATGTCCATCGTACATAGTAAGACCTTGTCTCAGAAAGAAAGAAACATCCAACTAAGAACTGTTGGCCAGGGAGAGCCCTAAGATCACCCAGATAACACAAATTATTGCCATTGCTATTAGATACCCACAAAAACTAGATGGTAAAACCCTCTTGCTGAGAACACTGAACACTTTGGCTACAGTATGTGGACAAATCAAGCTGGGACAGAGGAGGAAGCTTGCTGGAGGTTTGAGTGCTTACGTAAGTATGGGGGCATCCTCAAAAAACAAAAAGTAAAGCCTACCCTATGATCTTGCTATACCACTCCTTAGGCAGGTGCCAGAAAGTCAATCTATGAAACAGGTACCTGCCTACCTGTTAATTTCTTCACTATTCACAAAGGCCAATGTAAAGAATCAGACAAGGTGTCCATTAGCAGAGAATGGATAAAGAAAATACAACATATATGTGTGCACGTGTGTATATATGTATGTGTGTATGTATGTATACGGAGAATCAACTAGCCACAAAGTAGAAGAAAATTATATCATTTGCATGAAAATGGATGGAACTGGAGATCATCGTGTTAATAAACTAAATATGGAAAGACAATTATTTGTCTCATATTTACAGTCTAAATTGTTGTTACTGTTTTGAGGTATTGGGAGATAGAGGACAGAGGATAAATTTGGAAGCTTGCAGCCAGCTTAAACTATGTTCAATCCTATCTCAAAAAACAAAAACAAAAAAGATAGAGAGAATACGTGGAAGGGGAAGAGGCTGAGTGGAAAGGGGTCAGGAGAAGGTAATGGGGGTAAAATTAGTAATGTATACTACATGTATAAAATGTCATGCTGGGTAGTGGTGGTACATGCCTTTAATCCCAGCACTTGGGAGGCAGAGACAGGCGGATTTCTGAGTTCGAGGCCATCCTGGTGTACAAAGTAAGTTCCAGGACAGCCAGGGCTATACAGAGAAACCCTGTCTCAAAGAACCTAAATAAATAAATAAATAAATAAATAAATAAATAAATAAAATGTCGTAGTGGAAGCTGAGTAGATGGATAACCAGGTAAGAGCAACGTAAGCATGAAACCCTAAGTTCAAGTACCTGTGTAAGAGAGTCTGGGCATGGCCACACATGCTCCTATAACCCTAGAACTGTGGGGGCAGAGACAGGATTGCCAGGGCCTGTGGATCAGTAGCCTAGCTCCAGGTTCAGTGATTGACTCTGTTTCCAAGGGCATAGGGTACAAAGTGATACAGGAGGGCTCCCAACATCCTCCTTGAGCTTTCACATGGTACACACGCCTGCCCATATATACAACCATGTTCTCTCTCTCTCACACACACACACCTCACACAACCACACACATTAACACACATACACAAATAAAATGTCATAATGGCACCCATCATACGATTAATATATGAAGAGAGATAGCATACTGGGCATGGTGGTACATGCCTATAATCCTAGTGCTTGGAAGGTACAGAGAGGCAGGAGAATCAGAAGTTTAAGGTCATGTTTGGTTATATACCAAGCTTGAGACTAGCCTGGACTATATGACACACTGACAAGAGGAGGAGGAGGAGGAGGAAGAAGAGAAGGAGGAGGAGGAGGGAGAGAGGAAGGAAGGAAAGAAGGAAGGAAGGAAGGAAGGAAGGAAGGAAGAAAGAAAGGGAAGGGGAAGGAAAGGAGAAAGGAAAATATGTGAGGAGGGAGGGGAGGACAGAAAAAGGAAGGAAGGGAGGAAGGGAGGGAGGGAGGGAAGGAGGGAAGGAGGGAGGGAGGGAAGATGGAAGGAGGGGAGTAAGGAAAGAAGGAGGGGAGGAAGGAAGGGAGGGAGGGAAGTGGGGAGGGAGGGAATAAGCAACGGACAAATGCTGTATGGCACACTCCTTTAATCCCAGCACTTGGGAGGCAGATGCAGGCAGATTTCTGAGTTTGAGGCCAGCCTGGTCTACA
>NW_022196912.1:92013671-92024197 GCF_008632895.1 Mastomys coucha | reverse complement strand
CCATGTCTTGAGGAAGAGGAAGAGGGAGGGAAGGACAGAGGGAGAGAAGGAGGGACAAAGGAAGGAAGGAAGAAAAGAAGGAAATGGCCAAGCCTGGCACTCCTATCATCCCAGCACTTGAGAAACTGAGGCAGAAGGATCATGACTGAGAGGCCAGCCTGGGCTACATAACAAGACTCCTCCATCTTGGAGGAGGGGGGAGGGATGAAAGCTCCTTCACCTTATGTGAAGGGATAGGAAAGAAAGTACTGGGGAGATGGCCCAGTGAGTAAAGCAATTTTATGTGTGAGGACCAGAGTTCAGATCCCCAGAAGTCTCATAAATGTCAGACAGGTATAATGTCTACCTGTGATCTAAGAACTCAAGAGTTGAAGACAAGGGATCCTTAGGCAAGCTGGCTAGCTGAACTAGCCAAGTCATCAAGTTCCAGGTTCAAGTGAGAAGCCCTACCTCAATATATAAAGTGGAGAGCAACTGACAACAACCAACATCAACCACTGGGCTACACATACACAAACACACAAACACACCAACACATATGCACGCAAGCAAGCTCGTACACACACAATATGGGAAAAGATCTAGGAAGCCAAGCCCAAGCAGGAATGACGTTATAAGGTGGGGGGTTGTAACCTCACCGGTAGCAGTGAGACCCAGGGTCAGGGAGGCCAGGCAGAGCAAGCAGAGGAAGTCGATGCTTATTGGAAGCTGATGGTGTCCCAGACACTATCTTGTGCATGTGTGTTATAGATATAACACAGCCCTGCGAGGGCTTGCTCTTCTTGGCTCTGTTCTGCAGACTATTAAATTAAGACATAAAAGACAGCAGGTAAAATTTTCAAGGCCCCAGAGCTGGTGAGGAACAGAGGCAGCAGTCCAACTCAGGCCCCTACATCGTGGATGAGCATACACAGTAAGGTGCTATGGCTATGTCCATCAGTAGAGAACTTGCCTGGCATGCACAGAAGCCCAATAGGCACTGTGGTATACACCTGTGATTCCAACATTCAAGAAGTGGAGACAGAAGTGTCACAAAGTCAAGTTCATCCTTGGTTACAGGGAGGGTGCAGGGTCAGCCTGAGACACATGAGAACTTGTCAAAAAAAAATCATAAACACACACACACACACACACACACACACACACATGCACACAGCCTGCAAATAAACTAAAAAGCAAAGTGCCAGAAAGTTGGCCATTAACTATTCAGTGGATCCTGACGTTCTGTTTAGGGTGATTAAAAAAAAAAAGCCTCTTGAAATAATAGTGATCATCACACAGCGTTGTGAAAGTAATTAATGACACTGAATCATATTCTTTAAATGGCTAAAAAACACCAATTTACATTTACATTCCACATATACAACCAGAGGAGGATGGTGGTTCCCCTTAACTCCATGAGGTCAAAGGCAGACAAGGCAATCAGGACCAAACTAGGTGGGGGAAGGGCACTGCTGGGGGTAGGGGTAGGGGGGTGGCGGTGGTGCATGCCTTTGATCACAGCAGAGGCAGAAGCAGTGAGTTGGAGACCAGCCTGGTCTACAGAGTGAGTTCAAGACAGACAGGGTTACACCGAGAGAAACCCTGTCTCAAAAAAAACAAAACAAACCCCCTTGTCCCTCCCTTGCAAAAAAGGTAGTTTGTAAAACTCAGAGCAATAATACAAATGTTCGTCCTTTAAAGAAAGCACTGAACACCTTACTGGGCACTGGCTCAAGCTTGGTGATCTAACCCCACAGTTTCTTAGAGAAAGTGCTTAAAAGGCTGGGGACCCACCCTTCTAAATGCAGGGAGCCTTAATACAGTAAGGGCTGGAATTGTTGGCCAATATTTCTTTCTTGTGTAATTAAGACTTGAGAATAAAAAAATGTTCTCCCCGAATAATGGATGAAGTTAAATAAATGTGTGAAAAACGCCAGGCAAATAGAACAGGCGACACCTCTGTAAATCCCCCAAGAGAGATTTACGATAAGCGGGTTATTTCTAGTCATAAAACAGTCTATAAAACAAAGGCATGGGATGAATGCTGGTCTGTTTCATCGAGGAAGCTGTAGAATATCTAGGAATGTCAGCATCTCTCACAGCGTGTGCAGGGGCCTCTTGGCTCTGTCAGATGCCAGCAGTTTCCTAAACCGGTGTGTGAGAGGACTGGAGGACGGGGAAGGCAGGGGTAGCCCAGGATACCCTGTTGAGTGTTTGGCTTTCCAGAGAGAAAAATCATCTGAAGCCTGGTGGGCCCAGACACAATGTAACAGCGCTCTCCCTGCCTCTCTTCAATACATGGACTTTGGCAGGATCATAAAAGGGCTGGAAATGTCCACTTTCCACTGGGTAGTGTCCCTGTCCAATGCATTGGTCATTAGGCGTTGCTAGAAGCCTGGAAGATGATAAGAAGTCTGACCAGCTCATTGGAGCATTGTTTACTGAATTCCTTGTAAGCAGGTCCATGTGGCACTGACCTCTGGCCCACAGCCTCCTGACAGGCCTCCTCCCTGTTTCCACAGGATGAACCTGTGTGAGGGAAGACTTAGAGAAGGCAGTCTCTATAAAGGAAGGCAGTAGAAGAATGGTTTACTCCAGTGCTTGCCTCAGACCCAGGCAAGAGGTACCCTGGCTCAAGGCTTACACATTAAAAGGCTTCTCTCTGACACTTGCGATCCAAGCACTCAGGAGGCAGAAGCAGGAGAATTGTTGCAAGTTTGAAGCCAGCCTGATCTACAAGGCAAATTTCAGACGAGCCAGGAATACAAAGTGAGGCCTCACCAAATAAAAAAATAAATAAAGTCTCCTCTCTAGCTCGTCACTGGCAGCCACCCTCCCTCAGGGCCAAAGGATGTCCCTGTGCTTCATCCTCTTTTCCTAAGGACCAAACTGTATAAGTACAAGCTCCCCAAACCCAACAGGGAGCCCACGGGTGAGTATGGGGAAGGAGATGCAGCGTGGGGCTGGGTAGGTTGTTTCTAAGTTGCATCCCTTTCTGCCAGTTGACACTTCAAGAGAGTAGAGTGTTCAGTGTGCCCCCTCCCTTGTAAATTAGGGAGGGAAACCCAAGGCCTAGAGATGTAGCCCCCATGGAGGACAAGGCTTTCATGGACAAGGTAATGAGTCACTCTCTAGCACTCTAATAAATAAGCCCACTCATCTTTGATCTGCAAAACCCTGGCTGTAAGCACAAAGGCTAAATAAAGTGTTTGTCCCAAACTGAGCAAGTTCAACACCCCACTGGCGGAGAATGAATAACTCAGATACAGCCCACAGGAGTTCATGGGTAACAGAAGTCCCAGATTTCCCTTGGGGTGGTCATTGCAGATCTAGGGATGGGGCAGGAGGCCTGGTTTCTCTCTGCAGCTGGGAAGCTGAGCTGGCTTTTGTTTTCAACAAAAGAAGCATGTGCGGAGCACCTGTTGGCTGGCAGCTCAAAGCTTTCCTTTTTCTCTCCCAGAGGTACCTGTTTGCTGCCCCGGAGGAAACAAGAGGCAAGCTGCTCAGAATAACAAGCCTGGTGAGACTTAATGGGGCCCAGCCCGTGTTACTTGCTGAAGGACCAAAGGGAAAATAAAACCTGGAGTGGAGAAAGGCTTGAGAGTGATCTGTCACCTAAACGGTGGGCACCAGGCAGACCTCCTTCTTGGTCTTAAAGATTCTCATACCTCACAAGGAAAGGCCCTAGGTCAGGTTGTTGACATTTACAGTGAGGAGGAAGGAGAGAAGAGGCCAGTGAATCAGGCTGAGCCGTCAGGCCAGGTTAGCCTATGACTCAGCTCTAAGAAAGCTGAAGGCTGCAGGAGGCTAGCTCCTGACCACTCCCAACTCCAGGGCTGACAAGTAGTCAGATGTCACTACCGAGCAGCCAGAGCTTTATGGAAGGAGTTAAACACGGGTGGCATATGTGGAACATGGTCTTTCGTTTATTGCCCAGTCGCCCCGTCTTCTGGTAGTAGAGTTTGGATCCTAGACATCCTTGCTTTATCATGACAGATGTGCACTGTAACTTGGCAGTTAGAGAGCGCAGATCGAAGTCCGCCTGTCTGGGTTCAAATCTCGTACTCAGTTGTGAGACTTCTGTGCCCAACTACACAAGACAGGTATCAGAAAGCTGTCACCAAAAAAGGTAAGACTACCTATACGATACCAGGGCACAATAAGCACGGTAAAAGTCTGTGAAATAAACACGTGAGTACAAGTCTAGGCTGGAATATAGCTAGTGGTCAGATATGTACTTAGCATACACAGGGTCCTGAACTCAATCAATCTCCTGCACCAGAAGAAAAAAAGTTTATTCACTTTCTATGCCTCCACAAGAAGGGAAAGTCATTACTTGCTAGTGTTAGAAGGCCCCAGTGTTGAGCCCCAGAGAGGGTTTTCCAAGGATTTCTCATGAATAAAGAAATACGCATAGTGTCAACTTGTAAGAACACCATGGAACAGAAATCATACTCCATCTAGGTTCTTACTGTAGAAAAGTTGATGCAAACATCCTCAAGGGGCTGGACAAATGGCTCAGTGATTAAGAGAACTAACTGATCTGCCAGAGAACTCAGATCAGCTTCCAGCACCCACAATGGGCAACTCACAGTTGCCTGTTAACTCCACCTCCAGGGCATCTGATGCCCTCCTCTGGACTCCGTGGCGCCTGCACTCATGCAGCATACATTCAGCATACACATAGATAAAATATAATCACTCTTCAGTAAACCCAGTCCCAACTCCAATTACTCCCTGGAACTATTATAAACAGTAATTTTCTTAGCCAAAAGTGCTTATGTTCCTTATCCTTTAAGTAACATGGATTTTACATGCATCACTAAATTGAGTTGGATTGGATACATGTTTTTTAATTCATTAAGCTGGACATGGTAGTATACACCTGTAATCTAAGCACTTGGAAAGTTGAGGCAGGGGAATTACCAGATTACTCAAGATCGGCCTTGTCGACATAGTGAATTCCTAAACATCCTGAACTACAGAGTGAGGGATCCAATCCCTCCCCCAACCCTGATAAATACACAAAAATGTAAGGATAGCTGGGTGTGGTGGCATGTAATATGTTAGAACAGCAGCTCTCGTCAGGACATACCACACACTAGGCCCAAACAGTTCCATGTGTAAGAGGTTTAACTGAGAGGGAGAGGGGGGCAGTGGCTCAAAGAGAAGAGGGGGAGAGAGAGTAAGGGAGGAGCGCTCCCCAAATGGGTTCTAACTTAGTGGCCACAGGTAAAGGTGGGAGGTGAGCCCAATGGATTCTGGGAATATGGCGGCTGTTGCCTTGGCAACATGTCTGTGAGGCCCGCCTATGTGACTTCTAGGGCTTCGGAGGCCCCGATGCTAACAGCATGCTCTTGTAACCCCAGCAAATTCCAAGTGAGGCTTAGTTATACATCAGTTTTAGGCCAATGTAAATTCTGTGAGACCCTGTCTTAAAACACCAAAAATAAATAAATAAATAAATGGAATGAATTTTAATAAAAAATATTTGACTGAGCTCTACATAATTTTTTGTTATATTTTTAAGCCATCGTGTTTTGATAAAAACACAAGCCAGGTCCAGCAGGTCACACCTATAATCCTAGCACTAGGGAGGGGGGCGGGGTAGATGGGAGTTGGAAGCCAGTCTGGACTACAGTGTTAAGTCTCAAGTCTGAGCTAGAGTGAGACCCTGTTAGAAGTAAGAAGAGAGAAAAAAAATACCTCAACCTAGTTCTGAAAAAAAAAAAATCTCGATTTAGTCCTGAATCCATCCAACATGCCCTCTAGACAGATTTTACCACTGTACTGGGTAAATAAATATGACCTTCCTCATACCACAACTGTAGCAACTCATACTATGCATGGCTGGTATGCTTATTATGTGGTTATTATACTTTGAAAGAGTAATATAGGCAGAATTTTACAAGACCCTTGGGTGTAAGGATCTCATGTGAGTGAATCATCACAGAATGTTTCCAAAGTGGGTGGAACAAAAAACCCTGCCTGGCAAGGGATTAGGAACGTCTGGTCCACCCTCTGTATTGTTCAACAGCTCAACTGTGGACTTAGGTGTGCCCTTTGTATTAACTGCACTAGGAGAGAATGAAAAAATTCCTAGAGATTGCAGAAGTTGTGTTCAATGGAGCTGGAGTTTTCTCTTTTAGCGTCTCAGTACCAGAAACCACATGGCTGAAAATAAAGGTGTATGAACTGATGTAGGCCTATGAACTGATATGGGTGTATGAACTGATACAGGTATATGATGAACTGATGCAGGCATATGCTGAACTGATGCAGGAATGTGAACTGATAGAGGCATATGAACTGGAGGACATTATGCTAGCTCAAGGGCAGAGCAGCTAAGTGTTGTCCCTGAAGGCTGCACACAGAGCACACAGAGCTCTTTTTACAGAACACAGAATTAATTTTTTTGTTTTTGTTTTTGTTTGTTAGTTTGTTTGGGTTTCTTGTTTGTTTGTTTTGTTTTGTTTTTTGAGACAGGGTTTCTCTGTATAGCCCTGGCTGTCCTGGAACTCACTCGAACTTAGAAATCCACCTGCCTCTGCCTCCCAAGTGCTGGGATTAAAGGTGTGTGCCATCACTGCCCAGCTAATTAATTATTTTTATTTTGTTGGCAGAGTCTCTTGGAACACAGGCTCCCAAATATTGGGATAATAGGCAGGCACCATCATATCTGGTTTTGTGAGGTGTTGGGGATCAAACTCCAAGCTTCATTCATCCAAAACAAGTGCTCTACCAGCTGAACTGTCTCCAGCCCCTTCCCATTCCTTATCATGTGTGTGAGTGTGTGTGTGAGTGTGTGTGTGTGTGTGTGTGTGTGTGTGTGTGTTTTTACAAGGTCTTTCTGAAACATCCTAACTAGCCAGAACTCACTATAAATTATCGACCAGGTTGGTCAATCCTCTATCTCTGCCTCCTGAGTTCTGGGTTTACAGCTGGGAGCTATCCTGCCCAGCATAGAATCTTAAAGAAAGAAGAAACTGAAGAGCCAGTGAGATAGCTTAACAGTAAAAGTACTTGCCATGCAAGCCCAACAACTTGAGCTCCATCCCTCAAATGGTGGAGGAAGAGACAACCAAAGTTGTCCTCTGGTTTCCACAGACACTCTATGGCATACACAGGTGCAAGCATGCACACACACACACACACACACACACACACATGCGCGCGCATGTGTGTGTGTGTGTGTGTGTGTGTGTGTGTGTGTGTGTGCGTGCATGAGCTCTCACACAATAATAATAATAGAGGAAAACCTCAGGACTAGCTTAAGCATGTTTATATTATCAAGCATCGTCTTCTTTACATAGTCCTTATTCCTTCATCTATATTTTTCTTCCTATAAACTCTTTAAGTTCTGTTAAGGGGATTCGCCCATGGTGTCCTTGAGGGAAATAAGGAGTACATTTTACCCATAGGATCCTAAAGAGCAAAAGAAGAGGAGGAACTAAAAAGAGGAGCATTGCAGCTGGGGAGATATAGCTCAATAGATAAAGTGCCTGTCATGTAAACAGGAGGTCCTGAATTCAAGTCCTCAGTAGCCATATTAAAACCAGGTATGGCAGTGCATGCCCACAATCTGCATAGTTCAGTTCAGCCAGTATAGCCTATTAGTGAGCTCTTCGTTCAAAGATCCTGTCTCAAAAAATAAGATGAAGACCAATAGGAAACCTGCAGCATCAACCTCCGGTCTACACATGTATATGCACATGTGCAGTGCACCTGCATGGCACACACACAAACAACAAACATATGTTACACATAATGCATGCATTAAAATGGTTTTAACTGAGAAGTTTGGCTGGTGACACAGCTCAGCGACAGAGTATGTGCATAGCACATATGAGCGCATGGTGGGTTTTGGTTGGTTGGTTTGTTTGTTTGTTTGTTTTGAGACAGGGTTTCTCTGTGTAGCCTTGGCTGTCCTGGAACATGGCTGTGTAGCCCAGGCTGGCCTTGAATGCAGATATCTCCCTGCCTCTGCCTCCCAGGTGCTGCAGATAAAGACCACCACTTGCCTGAGAGCACGGGTTTAATTTCCAGCACTTACACAAAGGGGAAGCAGAGATCCTTGGCAAGTGTGAATGTAGAACACTTACCTGGGCTCAGTTCCCAGTGCTGCAAAGAAAGAAACACTAAGGGTGTTGGAAAAATCATGAGGAATCATATTATTTTTTTCTTCCCTAAAATTACATATAAAACATAGAATTGTATGTGCGTAAGTGTAGGGTTTATATACTTATAAACTATAAGTGTATAACTGTATAGTGAAATTTCACCTGCCCCCACCCCCCACACCTTCGGAGCAACAAGCGCCAAAAACTAACAAAGCTCGAGTATCAGGAGTGAGTTATTGGCCAGGGGTTCTAACAGACTCAAAAGCAATGTAGGCTATTGCCATTGGGCTTGGTTTCGTTCCAAAGGTTGAAGGTAAGTCCATACTGCTGAAGATACGCCATGCTCTTTGGACTCTGGACTCTGAGGATCAGTACTAGATCTGACTTGAAAGCCTCCTCCCTAAGGATGAGCTGTCACAGAACCTTCTGGTGCTATGCAAGCTTCCAAGAGAAGTGAGCAACCACTACTCAGCTATGACACCCATGAGCCACAACAACGACCAACTTGGCAAGATATCCTTAGGAGTGCAGTAGTGGCACGCATATCTTGGTGGGAACCAACAGCTCTCTAATTCAACTTAAGGCCTGCAGAACAAAAGGGAACTCAAACATGATCCTGGAAACCTACCCAGCTTCTCAGAGCTTAGAGAGGTCATGGATCTTAAAGCAAAAGATTATACCACTATTTGACTAACTCAGCATAATTCCCAAGTGCATTCTAACACGTATGCCCGCAGATAAGTGTATTTCTCCTTATCAAAGAAACATCTCTTTAAAAGAGATGGAGACCAATTCAGAAAAGCACAAGAGGTCAATACAGAACAACTGATCATGTGGTGCCCAGCCCCAACAGATAGCTGTAAAACATAACCCCTGCATCAAAAGCTCAGGGACAGTCAAAAAAGAGGAGATAGAGAAATTGTAGGAGCTAGAGGACTAAGAAACCCTTTGTGAGGTTGTGCCTTCTAGAAATGACGGAGAAGCATCACCCACGAAACTTCAACAGTATGGCTGCCTCAAGCAAGACCTGAACAAGTACAATAGACATACTAATGTGGAAAGGGAAATTTCACAGGTCCTCACCCATAGACAAGGAAGGATAAGCAACTAAAAAATTCAGGAAGTGAGAGAAACAGAATTCCCAAGGGTTGAGCCTAATTGGTTATCCAATACCAATACCTACAAGTAATGCTAAACAGACTGAGAAGGTTGTATTTATATATTTATGCATGTATGTATGTAAAACAATTAAAAAATAGAGCGTGAATTTGAGAGGGAACACAGGAGTAATAAGACATGGTAAAGGTTGGAAGGAGGAAGGGAAAAGGGGAAATTATATAATTATATTTTAATTTAAAAAAAACTTGAAAAGAAAGAGAGAAAAGAAGAAAGAAAGGGAGAAAGGAAGGGAGGGAGAAAGGGAGGGAGGGAGAAAGAGAGCATACAATCTGGGAAAGGAGAGAGAAAAATGTTTTCACATGTGTAGAAAATTACCAGCCAGACACAGTGTTGGATGGACGCCTGATGTCCCAGAATTCAGGAGACTGAGGCCCAGATGGGCTTCAGAGCAAAAATTTATCTAAAAAACAAACACATAAGAAAAATAATCCTAATAATATGCAAATCCATAAATAGAACTAACAATGGGTTTAATTAAATTACAGACTATAAGATCAATGTACAAAAGGCATTTCTAGCTATTAACAAAACATGGTTGAAAACTGAAAAATTAAAAATAAGCAGGAGGCTAGTGAGGTGGAGCAGCAGGTGAAGTGCCTGCCATCAGCCTGATGGGTTTGATCCCTGAAGCCCATAATAAGAGAAAACAAACTTCTGCAAGCTGTCTTCTGACCTCCATATGTGCATCTGTGTACACACATGCACACACACACACATATACACACATGCCATAAATAAATTTAAATATGTTTGCAAACGTGTTTTGCAACAGTATTTTCTTTAGCATCAAAAGATTAAATTCTTGGAGCCAAAACTAATGAGATACATGCAATATTTTACACTGAAAGCTACAAAGTATTACTGAGAATTAATTAACATCTAAATAAATGGAGAGGTATACTATGTTCATGAGTCAGAATATATGTTCATTGTTAAAATGCCATCTCTCCCTAAATTAGCCTAAAAATCCCAAGCAATCCTAATCAAAATTCTAGCAGACAAGGGTAAGAATGTAGCTTGAACAGTAAAAATAAATGACTTGATGTACTAAGTCTTAAAAAATAAACACAAAGAAAAGAAGCATCGCAGGGTACTCCCTTACCAGTAGGAGTCATAGAGCTTACTGTGTAGATCAGGCTGCCTTAAAACTCACTTGTAGACTAGGCTGGCCTTATGCTTATGGCAATTCTCCTGCCTCTGCCTCTCTGCCTCTCTGCCTCTCTGCCCCTCTGTCCCTCTGCCCCT
>NW_022196912.1:92011533-92013517 GCF_008632895.1 Mastomys coucha | reverse complement strand
TGCCCCTCTGCCCCTCTGCCCCTCAGCCTCTCTGCCTTTCTGCCTCTGCCCCATAAATGCTGGGATTATAGGTGCGAACTACCACACCAGCTGTGTTTATGGTTTGAATGGAAATATGCAGGACCTAGGAGAGTCACAGCTATTTGAAAAACAACCGAATTAGAAGGACTCACCACACTGCCAATCTCTCCTGTGTTTGTAAGCAAGATCAAGATGGGGTGGCTTTGATGTACAAATAGAAAGATGGGTGGAGGCTGGAAATGGTGGCATAAGCCTTTAATGCCAGCACTTGGGAGGCAGAGGCAAGTGAATATCTAAGTCCGAGGCCAGCCTGGTCTATAGAGTAAGTTCCAAGACAGCCAGGGCTATACAGAGAAACCCTATCTCGAACAAACAAACAAACAAGCTGAACGGAGCTCCCTAGGCAGATGCTCTACCAACTGAGCGACATCTTCAGAAGCCTCTTTTCTTGTTTTTATTTGGCTTTGATTTTGACAGATTCTTGCCCTGTAATTCTGGCTGGTTGACTTACTTGGAACTCAGTCTGTAGATCATAGTGGACTAGAACTTGTGGCAATCCTCCTGTCTCTTGAGTACTTGGGTTATAGGCATGTACTCTCACACCTGGCAAATATAGTCTTCTTGACAAATAGTAGTTCTGGAACCATTGGGCATACATTGTTTTTGAAAATGTCCCTTGGTCTTTAATTTTGTGCCCTACATATAAATTTAACAGGCAGATCTGTCGTGATGGAAAGCAGATGGAAAAGTGACGGCTGATAACTACTGTGAGGTTTCTTTCAGAGTTGATGAAAACCGTTGATAATATACATTAAATGAATTTGGTTCGTGGGATAGGAATTATATATCAATAAAGCTGTAAAAAAAGAAATTAACTCAAACTGAATCATACACCTAAGGTCTAGCACAAAGACTATAAAATTCTAAAGGAAAGATACAAGGGATCACTGTTTGATGGGCACACATGTAATCCAAGCACCAGAGAAGAAAATTCAAGGATATCTCAGTATCCTCTCCGTGGGAAGATCCAGGCTAGTGAGGGCTACATAGCATTGCCCTGTTTGAGGAAGAAACAAAAGAGAGGAAGGAAGAGGAAGGAAAAATCTTGGATTAGGCCAATGGTTCTCGACCTGCAGGTCAAGATCCCCCCATGGGGGATCACATATTGGATATTTACATTACAATTCATAACTGCAGCAAAATTACATTTGTGAAGTAGCAACAAACTAATATTCTGATTGGAGGGGGGAGGCCACCATGACATGAGGAACTGTATAAAGTTTGCAGCTTGAGGAAGGATTAGAGCCATTGGATTAGGCAAAGAATTTTAGTTTTGTTTGTTTGCTCGCTTGCTTGCAACAAGGTCTCACTAATGTCGTCAGGCTAACATTTGTACCCACATTCTTCCTGCCCAAATTCCAGAGCACTAGAATAGAGATATGTACCACCAAGTCTGGCAGGAGGATCAGGAGTTCAAGGCCATCCTCAGCTACTTAGGAAGTTTAAGGCCAACTTGGGCTTTGAAGTGATGCCGTTTCAAAACCAACCAAGCGACAGACAAGAGGGTTGGTAAATACTCTTTTGCTTGTTTTGAGAGATAGTCTCCTGTTTTACCTTACTGTTAAGTCTGTAGTCACCAAGATTGGACCACTTTCCTGAGCTTGCCACAAAATGAAGGACTCTCTTTTCTTAGCGTGGCTTCCTCTCTTCTTCTCCACCTGATCTGGGGAGTCTGACCCCCAATCTTCTATCTAAGGAATGTCACATAATCTTTGGTAAAATTACAAGTTCAACTTCCTGGAATGCCTCTCCATGCAAAGGAGGTATCCCCAAAACCTTAAGCCTCAATTGATGAAACTTCACGAAAAGAACCCCTTCCCAGTCTCTATATAGCCCTTGATTCACCCCGAGTAAAGTATATACACACAAGCTGTTTCGCTGAACCTCTGTTTCTTTGAACCTT
>NW_022196912.1:91939879-92011523 GCF_008632895.1 Mastomys coucha | reverse complement strand
CCCTCCCACTCCTAAATCCCCTCATCCCTCCACCCTCTCAAAGCCCCACCTCCCTACCACTAAGCATTCACTGTCCGATCCTGCTAACTGGTCCGAACTTCGCTTCATCCTTCCCTGCCTGGATACAGCAGTGCCTGGATATCCCAAAGGAAGAAGGGGAAATGGAACCACAGTCTCTCTTTGCATCTCAGGCTGCTCTGGAACTCCAGAATCCTCCCACCTCCTCCTCCCTGGAGCTCAGGGCTTGTATCACCTCTTTGAATCACCTTTTCTCATGAGCATCTTCTCTTCTTTTATTAGTAACTGTCAAGGATGCAGTGGACTTTCTATAAACATTCTGACTGTCTCCACTTGCCACGAGTTAAGTGGCCCGAGGGTCAGTCTGACCTACGGGAACAGACATGCGAGCAGCTATCTTTTCTTGCCCAAAGAACACCGTGTTCTTTGGGCCTGTTACTAAACCATCCAGGTCAGTTTCTCCGCCTATTTCTAATGTCCTCCCATTTTCTTGAATTGCTGCAGAATTTGGACTCTAACTTGACCAAAGGAGTTAGGGAATGTTGGAGAAGGTTGTAGCTTCGAAGGAAATATTTCTAAACGTACAGAGCTTCTGATCACATATCGTTATTGTTTCTGCCTTATTTTCTCATTTAATTATTTTAAGCAAGTGCTTGAAGTTTAAAGAGTCCTCATGAATCCAGTTCAAGGTCACTTAAGCCTCTAGCAGCAATGGAGATGGTTATGCTGTTTCCAGGGAGCCGAAGAGCTGTGCCAGGCACTGCCATCCCTACCAAGCCCAGGCTGGCATGCTAGAGCACGTGGTTTAACATTAGCAGTTGAAAGTGCCAGCTGAATTTTGGAAAGTTCCATGACAGCTCTGGTGGCATTTTCACATCTCACCCCTAGAGAGGACACCCGAGTGCTCTAAGCACCCGAGTGTCTTCACCGCCTTGCGAGCCCCCAACGCCCCTTGAACTCCCAACAAGGTCAAGTGCACGATGAGTTCAGAACGGGGCTGATTACATGGGGGCGTTGATCCACAGAAGGAATTCATAAAGTGGGGCCTCCCACTCCATCATACAAACTGGCAGTCGGCAAGGAGGATAAGCGCGTTGATGAGATCCCGTGTACTGAGTCTGATCAGAAGCAGCATCTCGCAGCTCCCATGAGTAGGTCATTTCCAAGAGCTCTTCATGGTCTGAAGACCTCTACTAGATTCCTGAGCCAAAGCAGCAGAGTTGTAGTGACAAGCACACACTGACATCAGAGAAACATGGGCTCTTGGTTGGACTGCTTCTGTGCCTACTAAGTGATAACGGGGAAAATTTGTTTTCTTTTGTTGGCTTTGCTGTTGTTTGCTGTTTATGTCATGGTCTCACATAGCCCAGACTAGTCTTGAACTTGCTATGTACTCTGAACGGATCCTTCTGCCTCTTCCTCCTAAATGCTGAGATTAGAGGCAGGCGTGGCCACACCTGGCCTTAACAGTCACCGATTTGTTCATTTTAGACAGACGTGATATACCTCAGACCACTTTCAAAGTCAGTGTAGCTCAGTACGACCCTGAACCTCTGATTCTTTTGCCTCTACCTCTTGACTTCTGGGATTACAGTCATTTATTATTATTAAGCAACTTACTGAGCTTGGAGGTGGCCCAGCCATTAAGAGCTCCTCCTGCCCCTGCAGAGGCCCTGACTTCAGTCTCCAGCACCCACATCCACATTGGGTAGCTCAAAACCACCTGTAACTCCAACTTCAGAGTTCCTGACACCCTCTTCTGGACTCCAAGGGCACTTGCACTCACACATGCACCACACACCACAGAAACAACCCCCCCCATACACACACTTTTAGTTTCTTTTTTGTACAAAAGGGATTGTATTAGATTGGAGAGATAGCTCAGTCAGTGGTTAAAAGCACTTGTTGCTCTTGAAGAGAATCTAGCTTCAATTTCCAGTACCCACATGGCAGCTCATATCTAATTGTATCTCCAGTTCCAGGGGATCTGAAGCCCTCTTCTAACTTCTTCAGGTATCAGGCATACACATGCTGTACAGGCATTCATGCAAGCACAACACTCATACACATAAATGATAAATACATCTTAAACCTTTTTTTAAAGAAATAGCTTCTTTAAAAAAAAAAAAAAGAAAGAAGTACACTGGGAGTACAGCTCAGTGGTAGAGTACCTATCTAGTATGTGCAAAGCCCTAGGTTCAAACCCCAGCATTACACATAAAAGAAGTGTAGCATTCTGGGACAGATGGCTCAGTGGGTAGAAGAGCTTGCTGCACAGGCCTAACAACCTGAGGTCCCTCCTTGGAACCCATCATGAAAGGAGATAACCCTAAAGGTTATTTTTGGACTGCTAGTGTGCACCATAGTATGAAAACATGGTAAATACAGATATAGAACTACTGCTTAACTGGATAAACTGTGAATTCTTGTGTGTGTGGGTGGGGTATGTGGGATGTGTAGTATATGGAATGTGTGGTGTGTGGGTGTGTGGTGTGTATGTGCGGTGTATGGGATGTGGGGATGGTATGGGGGGTGTATGTGTGGTGTATACGTGTGGTATGTATGTGTGGTGTGTAGTATGTGTGTATATATGTGTGGTGTGTGGGATGTGTGTGTGTGTGGTATGTGGTGTGTGTGGTGTGTGTGGTGTGGGATGTTTGTGTGTATGTGGTGTGCGTGTGGTGTATATGTGTGGTGTGGTGTATATGTGTGGTGTGGTGTGTGTGTCTGTGTGTGTGTATGTGTGGTATATGTATGGTGTGTGTGTGTGTGTGTGTGTGTGTGTGTGTGTGTGTGGTGTATGTATGGTATGGGTGTGTATGTGTGTGTGTGTGTGTGGTGTGTGTGTAAAGTACATTCTACTGTATAACAGTACAGTAAATGCATAGACCACATTATTAACTTCCATATAGTACATAATTACATATGCTATCATGCACTGGCAGTCCAGTCAGCTTGTTTACACCAGCACAGTCATAGCATATGAAAGACACATTGTACCACAGCACTGCCACAGCTGGGTCACCATTTGGTGATGGCATTTTCCAGCTCCATTCTAATCTCAGGGGGCATACACAGTCCATCCCGCTGCTGAAATGCCACTTCGTGGGACACGACTGCTTCCATTCTGCTTAAGTGAGGCACTGAGGAGGCTAGGCCTGCTCTTGACTTCTTTCTCCCTTTTTGTTCTCATTCTCCTGAATGTCTGCTTTGGGGTATATTGTTATTGTTGTTGTTGTTGCTGCTGCTGCTGTTGTTGTCATTGTCATTTTTGCTGGGTTTTTTTTTTTTTTTGGTAGAATTTGTTGGGGAAGTTATTTATTTAGTTATTTAGTTATCTATCTTTGAGACAAAGTCCCACTAGGTATCGTTCACTGGCTTAGAAGTTGCTATGTAGACAAGGGTGGCCTCAAATTCACAGAGATTCACCTGCTTCCTGAATGTTGAGAATAAAGAGGCGTGCTACCACCCTTGGCCTTGGTTTCCTTTCTTCTTTTAAGATTTATTTTTATTTTTAATTGTGTATTCAGTTGTGTTTCTCTGTGTAGACACTAACATATGAGGGCAGTGACATTAGACAAGGAGGCCAGAGGGCCCTGGATTCCCTGGGGCTAGAGTTACAGCTCATTTCCAGTCACCCCCACATGGATGCTGAGAATGGAAGTTGCAAGAGTGCTGTGTGCTCTTAATTTAAGCCATCACGTTGAATAACACCAAGGAAATTGAAAAAGGGTCGTGATGCTGCCCACAGTCCTCTAATCTCTGCTACCTGGGAGACTCAGGCAGAGCCTCACGACTTCAAGGCCTGCCTGGATTACAGAGTTCATGCAAGGAGAGCCCGGTCAATTCAGTGGGAGCTTGTTTCAAAATGAAAAATGAAAAAAAAAAAAGGCTGAGGATATAGCTCAACAGCCCAGCATTTGCCTAGTATTGTAGAGGCCCTGGGTTCAGGCTCTCGTACAGAAAAGGAAGTGTGGTGAGAAAGGAAGACTGATAAATTAGTTAATGAAAGGTTCAGTAGTGTGAGTGTAAATTGCAAAAGGCCTCTCAGAGCCACCTTCCTTCCAAATTCCTTAGAAAACCCCAGTACCCCAGGGCATGTTCCTCCGGAAATAAGAACGTCTTGGGAGGCAAAGGGTGTGGTGCTCCATGTGCTCCGTGTGCTCCGTGCCCTGGGTTCAACCCACGGCAGCAGGAAAGAAGCAGACAAACAAGCAAAGACTGACATTGGGGATTTACGTCTATAACCTCAGAGTTTGGGAGGAGCAAACAAGAGGCGCAGGAATTCCAGGTTAGCCTGGGCTATGTGGTGATTTTGAGGCAGGCACAGGCTACATGAGACTCTGCCTGAAACACAAACATACCAGCACTTGGGATTTGAAGGTAAAAATGTCCTTGCTGTAGTAAGCAAGGTGCTGGGCCTTGTCTACCAGCTCTCGGCAGTGATTTCTATTTTGTCTTTTGGGGACAGACCATCAGAAGGAAACACTGAATGACTTTTTTTTTTTTCTCTAGTGATGGAAATTGAACCTAGGGTCTCAACCAGGCTAAGTAAGCACTCTGTGATTAAGCTGTATTCTCCGCACTGATTTTTTTTTTCTTTTCTTTTTAAGTAAAACTTGTTAAGTCAATGAGATGGCTCCAGGTCAAACAAAGCACCTGTTACACAAACCTGACGACTTGGATTGCATCCCTGAAATCCAGGCTGGAAGGAGAGAAGCTATTCCCAAGCATTGTCCTCTGACCTCCACGTTAGCTCCATGGGGCATGTGTGACCACACTCACACACATGTATCTATCACACACAGTGCCCATCTCTCTCGCTCTCTCGCGCTCTCTCTCTCTCTCTCTCTCTCTCTCTCTCAAGGTCATTGTTTAAAATAAATAAAAGCTGTTGGAGAGCCATGGTGGCTCACAACTATAATTCCAATGCGTGGCTGAAGTAGGAGGATTGCCACAAGTTTGAGGCCAGCCTCCACTACAGAGTGAAATTCTATTTAAAAAACAACAACAAAAAAATTATTGTTCATTCAACTTCAAATGTATCCACTAAGGATTTGTGATGTTTATTTTTTTTTCTAATTCTGGTTTGAACAGTATTTGAATATTTGACCATGATGGTCCCATGATGGGACAGGACATTGGGTGTCCTGTTCTATTATGTTAAAATGTTATGCCAGGCGATGGTGGCGCACGCCTTTAATCCCAGCACTTGGGAGGCAGAGGCAGGTGGATTTCTGAGTTCAAGGCCAGCCTAGTCTACAGATTGAGTTCTAGGACAGCCAGGGTTACAGGTTTTGAGAGAAACCCTGTCTCAAAAAAAAAAAAAAAAAAAAAAAAAAAAAAAAAAAAAAAAAAGAAAAGAAAAAAAAAACCCAAACAAATAAATAAATAAAATGTTACATACATACATACATTTACATTATATAAAATTTTGTCTATTACTAGCAGTTGCCAGAATGATTGTTGGAACAGCTCCTATCAACAAACTTCCAGTTTGTATTGAGTTAAGAAATTCATCCTGGGGCTGGAGAGTTGGCTCACCAGCTAAGAGCACTGACTGCTCTTCTGAAGGTCCTGAGTTCAAATCCCAGCAACCACCTGGTGGCTCACAACCATCCGTAATGGGATCTGATGTCCTCTTCTGATGTGTCTGAAGATAGCTACAGTATAATTACATATAATAAATAAATAAATAAATAAATAAATAAATAAATAAATAAATCTTTAAAAGAAAAAGAAAAGAAATTCATCCCGGTGTTAACAGACAAAACATCTTCAGCTCATTTTGAACTTTGGGTTTCAGACAAAGGAGTCAAATTAAATAAAGGACTTCAAGTAAGATGTCGGTTAAACACAGATGAGTCCTTGACACCAACGACCCTCTCACCATGACCTCTGAGTTGTCAGGATTGTTGAAACAACATTTACCAATATCTCAGAGCCAAGCATACTGTGAGTAGGGCCTCAACAAATACTTTCATTATCCTCCATCATCCCTGGTTGTTAAAGTAGAGAAACTCTTGTCAGGCCCATCTCCCAACAAGCTTCACAACTGACTTCCGAGTTCTTCAGAGTGGATGTTAGAATTTATTCCCGTGGCCTACACTTCATACAATGCTCTCCAGATTCACCTACGTTCCTGAATTTTTCTGTTTTTTTCTTTACAACTGAATACAATTCCTTTGTACCTGTATAGCACATTTTCATTTTTCACTTATCTGTTGATAGGCATCTTAGGCCAGCCCCTTTCCTTGCCATTGTAAATAGTGCAGCAATAAACGTGGACTTTAGGATGCAAAGCCCTTTGACTGGACATCCTGGTAGAGCTGAGTCACATGGAAGTTCTACGTTTAACTTTTTGAGAAACTTCCTTATTGATTTCCATAATGGCTGTACTCGTTGACACTGCCACTATAAGGGCTCTTCTTTCTCCATATCCTCACCAGCATTTGTTGCTAGTGTTTTACAAAGTTTCATTAAATTTTTTTCTACTGTACTGAGGATTGAACTTGGGCTTCATATTTACTAGGTACAGGCTACAAGCCAAGCCCCCAGCTCCTGCAGGAGAGACCTCAGTGGTCTCTATTTGAGTGTGCTAGCAGCTTGCTGTAGAGACCCTGGTGGTCACATTTACTCCCCTAAAACAAAGAGAAAGCAAGCTCCACTGACACAGGGAGGAATGGGCTGCGACTTGAAACACTCGCTGCTTAGGAAAGATAGCTGACTCGTGGAGACAGGGGGTGGGGGCTGTCTTTTAATAGCTCTACTGTTTTGGCAAGAATGATGCTGCACGCTTTAAAAAAAATTGGAAGAAGAAAAAGTCATTGGAATTTTCCACTTTTTAAGGATATATGTTTTTGTTAAAATGTTATATACTTCTCTACATATTTATATTCATATAGATACATTGGATGTTATTACTATTAATTAATTAATTAAGAGAAGGAGCCTTGTGTAGTTCAGGCTCTCAAGCCTACTATTATAGCCCAGGTTAGCCTTGGACTCTTATTTGTTTATTTATTTATTTATTTATTTATTTATTTATTTAGAGTTCTGTGATATGTGTATGCACTGGCATATATGTGCATGTGTGCAAGTGTTAAGAACAGAAACTGACACTGAGCAGTCTCTTTCCTTATCTTTGTCATTGTTGTCTTCCTCTTCCTCCTTTTTCTCCTCCTTTTCCTCCTCCTCTTCTTCTTCCTCCCCTTCCTCCTCCTCCTCTTCCTCCTCCTTTTCCTCCTCCTCCTCTTCCTCCCCCTCCTCTTCTTCCTCCTCCTCCTTTTCCTCTTCCTCCTCTTCCTCCCCCTCCTCCTCCTCTTCCTCCCCCTCCTCCTCCTCTTCCTCCCCCTCCTCCTCTTCTTCCTCCTCCTCCTCCTCCTCCTTTTCCTCCTCTTCCTCCTCCTCCTTTTCCTCCTCTTCCTTCTCCTCCTCGTCATCTTCCTCCTCTTCCTCCTCCTCCTCTTCTTGAGGCAGGGTCTCTCACTGAATCCTGGAATTTGCCTTTTTGGCTAGACTGGCTGGTCAGTGAGCCAGAGATCTGCCCCACCCCCATTGCTGAGGCTATAGATGTATGTAGCTGTGTCGAATTTTTTCATGGGTCCTGGGGGATCAGAAATAAGGTCCCCATGCTTGTGACAGGAGTATTTTACCCACTGAAACATCCCCTGTCTTAGGGCCTTGAACTCCTTCTTGATCTTCCTGCCTAAGCTTCCTAATTGCTGGAGGTCATACAAATGTTACACTCTGTCTTGCTGAGATTCAGTCTTGATGTTGTTTTATAAAAAATAAAGAGGAGAGAGGGAATATGTTTGGTGGATGTGCAGTCAGGTATGGAGGTAGGGGGTGCCTCTGAGGGCCCATGCTGAGGCATCCCTTCCCCCTGAGGGACCAGCCACATGACGGTATAGTATAGACTAGAGTTTAATCAGGGCATGGGGAGGGGAGTTGAGAGAGTGAAGACAGAGAAAGGCACAGAGAGAGAGAGCAGAGGAGTATAGGCTGGCCATGAGCACATGGAGAGATGAGGGGAGAGTAATGGAGGGAGAGGGGGTATCAGAGGCAAAAGGACAAAGCAAGAGCAAGAAAGCAAGAGAGAGAGGAGGGGGCAAGGAGCCCCTTTTTTGGTGAGTCAGGCTTACCTGGCTGTTGCCACGTAACTTTGGGCAGAGCCTAGACTAAATGCTAACACTCGGACACCATTGGAGAGCTAGTCAACAAAGTCTCAGGCAGAGGATTCCACCAGATAAAAGATGGAAAAAAAGGTAAGAGTCTAGCCAGAGGCATAGATATCTCAGTGGGTACAGGCTCCTGCTGTTAAGTCTGGTCTGAATCCAAGCTCAGGGGTGTGTGTGTGTGAGAGAGTGTGTGTGTGAGAGAGAGTGTGAGTGTGTATGTCTGTGTGTGTGTATGATGCAACAAATAAAGGAGAGATTTTTTTTAAAAAGAGGATTCAAGGGTCAACGTCCACAAAAGTTACACAGGGCCTAGGCAGGAAAAACCAGAGACACAGAGAAAGTAGGAGGGAAAAAAAAAATATATATATATATATATATATATGAATTCCTTAATAAAAGGGGAACTCACATCCAGGTACAATGGTTCACACCTGCATTCCCAGCACGTGGGAAGCCGAGGCAGGAAGACCACAAATCAATGACGGCCTACGCTGGACTCCCCAGCACCGCACACAAACATAAGAATCGGCGAAACAGAACAGAAGGTCAACAAGTAAGATAAAGATTTGGATTTAACAGTAAATGTGTAGCACAGGATCTAAAGGAGAGTGGTTTTAGTTGAGCGGAAAGATGGAACTGATCTCTGGAAGAATCAGAAACTGCGGCACTGACAGCTCCCACCTGCCCCAGCCAATGCTTCTTATCAATTCTAAGGCAGATGTGATTTCCTGGGTCTGGCTGCAGCTGCATTTCTCTGAGGCCTCCCAGAAGAAGGTTTACTTGAACCAGCACAAATTAGGTAAGACTGGCAAATACAATCTTGAAAGGCTCAAGGGCTTGAACATTTTTAAAGCTTTTCCAAAGACTCACCTGTGGAAATGTTAGATTGTTAGTCATCTCAGAAAAACAATAAGAAGAGACTATAAAAGACATTGCTGCCCCTTGTGCACAGTTCTCTCAGCAAACGTCTTGTTCATGAAAATCTCCATTTGGGTCACTCAACTCCATTTCCTTATAGGACAGAAGAGGACCATACTTTTTTTTTTTTTTAATTCTGCCTCCATCTTCACAGATTACAGGCAGGTGCCACCATGTCTAGCCTTTTACTTTTTTTTTTTTTTTCTAGAGACAGGGTTTCTCTGTGTAGCCCTTGCTGTCCTGGAACTCACTCTGTAGACCAGGTTGGCCTCAAACTCAGAAATCCAACTTCCTCTGCCTCCCAAGTGCCGAGATAAAGGCGTGCGCCACCACTGCCGGCGAGCCTTTTACTTTTAATTTATATTATTATTACTATTTTGCACTGCTAGAAGTCAAACCTAAGTCCTTATGCATATGAGCCAAATAAATTTAAATTTATGCCCATTCTGGTATTATTATTGCTATTATTATTATTATTATTATTATTATTATTAACTTTCATTTTAACTCTATTAGATCTAAGAATATGTTCTCCGAGATCACATCTGTCAAAACTTACTGAGATTCGTTTTATGGCTCAGAACTCGATCAGTTCTTATAAATGTTCCATGAGCGCTTCAAATAACATTCAATTTCTGGGTAGGTTTTTTTTTTTTTCCTTTCTTTCTTTTTCCTATTAGATCAGAGGTACTGGCCAGACTGACAGATCTGAATAGTCTGTCAATTACTATGAAAAATCTGGAATTGGGCGGCACACACCAGTAATCCTGAGCCTTGGCTGAGGCAGGAAAATTATTGAGGGTTGGAGGGTTTATACTGAGTTCTAGACGCTGAGACCCAGTGTTCACTGCCCCCTCTCTCAAAAAAAAAAAAAAAAAGTCTTATCAAGAAGAGATGTGATAAGAACTGTGGCCTCTCCTCCTGGAAAGCCTTTATTCCATTTGTCCAGATGGCCTTCCAACATGTGGAGACTGTGGTGAGCAGAACCTGGTCTGGTCTTTGTAGGTCTAGCCCTTGTCCTGGCAGCCTCACCCCCTCCCCACCCCTGAAATCTGGTACTCCCCTCTAAATTCATATTGCTTGCTGCTGTACTATCTGCTTGACATGTCTGCCTTCCCTACAGTGTTTTTATAATTTACTCCTTAGTTAGATTTTAGCCATGTGAGTGAAGATTATCTTTAATGTTTAGTTGATCTAGTGATTGATTTAATGTGTAATGTATCTTTGATGTATAATCATTAACATATGATAAAACCCACTCTTTCAAAGTCTTTAATTCAGTGAAAGCTTGTCCTTATCTTGGCATCCTCTAGGTTGCACATACAAATTACCCGAAGACCATTAAACACTGTCTTTCGTTGGTTCTACTCCCCTCCCAAAGGTTTTGACTTAATTGAGCAAGGGCATGGAGCAGGCATGAAAAAAAAAAAATATATATATATACACACACATACACACACACATATACATATACATATATATATATACATATATATGTATATGTATATAAACTTTTTTTTCGAGACAAGGTTTCTCTTTGTAGCCCTGGCTGTCCTGGAACTCACTCTGTAGACCAGGCTGGCCTCAAACTCAGAAATCTGCCTGCCTCTGCCTCCCAAGTGCTGGGATTAAAGGCATGTGCTACCACTGCCTGACTGAGATAATTTTTAAAGTCCCGAAATAAACTAATTTGCAACTAAGGATGTCTGATAACACTCTGCACACTGCAGGTAGATATATAAGGAGGGTTTGCTGTGATCATCCATTGTCTCTACTTCTGGTATCCAGCTAACTCTGTCTTTGTCTATCTTACAGTCCCTGAGTCCTTAGAGTCAGTGTCTGCTTACGACTGTGTTCTCAACGCTAGGCTTGGCCACACAGTCATTTTAAGACCAGCCTGGACTAGGTGTCACAAAGATTGTATTACACCACCAAGTTTCTGCACTCAATAGTCAGGGATTAAATGATTTTTTACACAAAAACCAGTAAGTCATAAATCAAACTCAAGCCCATACTCATTTTGAAGACCAGTTGTAAAACAATAGTTTGTTAATTTCTCAGATGACGGAAGTGCCATTATATTACTGGGGTTTTTTGTTTGTTTGTTGTTTCATTGAGGATCTGGTGCACACTGAAAATGGTGACAGGGTAGTCCGGTTTTGGCTTCCACAGCTGTGAGGTCTTTGAGACGACACATCATGCCATACATTAGATACTTAGTTAAATGCTGGTGGGGTCAATGTAGTTACACTTCATATGTATACAACTTCATACCTCGTTGTATAAGTATGACCGTAACTGGACAGGGAGCTGCACAATTTTCCCGTTTTGATTCTTTTTGCAGTTAATTAAGGTTCTCTAAACTGAGGCTAACCTGCTCCGGCTACACAAACAGAGGTAGGTTTTACTTGCACCTACGAGAGGTTTTGTAAAACATTCAAGCCCAGCAAGGACAGTTCTCTCGGACAAATAATAAAAGCAAGATTCTTGAGATGAAGGACACCCCGGCGAAGTCAGTCCTTTAACACCTTAAACCCAGATACAGAGGGTCCGCGTGGGCAACTCGACCGCGCCCCCTGGTCAGCCGCTGCGTGATTCCTTCCCGGGAGGGTTACGCCCCAGGGCGCAAGTGGAGCGACTCAAGCATTAAACAAGACAATGTAAAAGCAGTCTAGCCAAGAAGAGACAGTGTTATTTTGGCAGCCAGTTTCTCCCCCCCAGCCTCCACCCAATCCCTTGGGCCGGGCGCCCAGAGCTCGGAATTGTGGCCGGCTCCAGGAGCCCAGCTCCCTCCACGTGTCCTGTCTTCCCAGCAGCCCCTCCGCCGCCAGGGGAGGAAAATCTCCTGACAACTCGCGGTCTGTGGACTACATCTCCCGGGAGGCACCGCGCCACTTCTCGCAGCCAACACCCGAGGCGCAGGCGCCCTGCGCTCTGTCAACAAGCGGGTCGGGCAAAGCCCGTGTGCGGTTCCTGATGGGATTTGTAGTTTCTCTGGCTCTCTCCTACTCGCCCATCAGACGCTCGAGGACTACAAGTCTCAGCTACCCCGGCGCCGTGAGCCCGGTCACGTGTTAGGGAGCCGATCGGGCGTGCGTGCCGCCGTTGATCCGGTGCTGCAGTGAGGTGGTTGTCGCCCGTGTTGTGTGTGTGTGTGAGTGTGTGTGAGTGAGTGAGCGAGTGAGTGAGTGAGTGTGTGCGTGGGGGCACTCGGCTTGTTGTTGTCGGTGACTTCCCCCTTCCCTCCACCCCTCCCCTCCCCGGCTGCCGCTGCAGTGGCCGCTCCCTGGGCCGTAGGAAATGAGCGATAACGATGACATCGAGGTGGAGAGCGACGTGAGTCCCGGGGCTTCTTCCTTTCCGTTCGGGTTGTCAGGCAGGGACAGCGGCCAGGGCTCTCAGCCGGGAGACGGCGGGAGGGGGGCCTGGTCGCCGCCGCCTCCGTCCTCTTCCCCCGGGGCCGGGACCGCCTGCGTCGCGCTCCAGGCTCGCTCCCCTCCAGTCCTGTCCGGAGAGGCCTCCTGGGATTGAAGGTGGGAGCAGACACGCGGCCTCTGGGACCCCCACATTCTCCCGTGGAGGAGGGTGTCGAGGCCTCCCTCTCCACTCTGCCCGGCTGGGGATCCCATTATCCGTCCGGATCCTGGGCAAGGAGACCAGCGCTCAGCTCTCGCTCCTTGGGTCCATGAGCTCCCTCCTCCCGTGACCGGTTGATCCTGGGGGTGAAGGGGCTGGGAGTGCTCTGACGCCCGAGAGGGACCGGGGGAGAGCAGACAGTGCTCCGGTTCCCCCTTGTCCGGTTCGGATCCTAGAAGGAGGGGCAGCGCCTGGGACCCCCCACTAGGCTACGGGATCTCGCTGGAGAGAGTGGAAGGGGAAAGAGGGAGGGAGGGGTGTCAGACTGACTCCCCACCCGCTGCTTCCTCCGCCGCCGGCATTTTCTTTCTTATTATTGAATTCGAAGTGTGAAAATAACTTCTATATTTTCTATTTTTTTCTCTCTCTCTTATTCCAGGAAGAGCAACCGAGGTTTCAATCTGCGGTACGTCTCCTACTCTCCATTTCATTTTCATTTCCGTTCAGTTTTGGTTCTTTTTGGAGTCAGAGAAAAAGAGATCGTTCTATTCCTTTTAATATTCTTGTAAACTCCTCTTAACCGCTAAGGTGAGGTGGAGTCTCTTGGGGTTGGAGGAGGGGGGCGTTGCAAATCCTCACGATTCTTGATTCTCAGGTGATAGATTCTAGGGAGTAGGTAGGTTAGTAGCCTGTGCTGTGAACTGAGTTGTTCTATAGTGTTCAGTGAAGGATGCAGCGGAGGTTTGTGAGAAACGGAAGGGCGTTCTGAAGTGAATGGTAGTGTTATTTCAGAGCAAACTGGTCAGGGTTTACTTAGGAGCAGGTAAACTTTAAGCAGTATCTCCACAGTTGTTGCAAGCACATGTAATAATTGTCTTTAGCCAAAGTCATGAGACTGCTGCAGACCCCTGGAATCTAGAAAAGCATGGTATTCCCCCCTCCAAAAAAAAACAATGGAAAAGAGAGGCACCAGAAGTTAGATATTGAAAGTGGCACAGCTTTTTGTGGTCTTGACTTTCCATTTGAGAAGAAAAAAAAAATGTTGAAAAGTGGCACTGTTAGAGACAGCTTTGCTGGAAGGTGGTGGGTGCAGCCGTAGAGTGTTATCAGTGACTTTTTAGGGTTTTGATATTAATGTGGTTTTTGTAGGTGTTTCTGGCTTTGGGTTGACCCCATGTTCTCTTGTCTTTGGAGTCTGAGACTTAGGAGTAAATGGGGATAGATTAGGGAGAGAGAAGAAAGACAAATGTAAGATTTGATGGTTGGAAATGGTAAGGAAAGAGAGTACTTGTGCGGACCAGATAATGAGATAGTCCAGGACGGAGGGAAGAGTCAGGGACTGGCGCACTAAAGTACCTGTGAGAACCAGGTAATGAGATGGTCCAGGATGGAGGGAAGAGTCAAGGACTGGCGCACTAAAGGATGTACACCCTTCTACCAAGTCAGTAGCTACCTACCTCCGCTGCTTGCTACCTGATAGTGAGCTCAGTGTTGCCGGGTCTTTTTTTTCCTCCGAACTGAGCCATATCCCTGGAGCTTCTGGCCTTATGAGAAATGTTAAAACACTAGAGACACAGATTCTTGCTTGTTGGGTCTGTTCATGTGTGTTTCACTTTTGACTGTGCTGGGAGTTGAACCCTAAGCATGCCATGCAACCCCTCTGCCACGGAGCTACAACCTCAGCCTACTTAATTGATTTTTTTTTAATTACATTTATTTAACACGTGTGTGTGTGTGTGTGTGTGTGTGTGTGTGTGTGTGTGTGGTCACGTGTATGTCATGGCTCATAAGTGAAGGTCATAAGAACAACTTGGGGGAGTCAGTTCTCTCTTTCCAAAACATGGGTCTAGGAATTGAATTTAGGTTCATCAGGTTTGACCACAATGCCTTTTCCCACTGAGCTATCTCTTTAGCTTCTAGTTATCTGATTTTTAAATGATATGTGAAACAGTAGTTTAGGAACTTGTAAAGAGTTTGCAGAATGCAAGTAGACTTGATTGTTCAGACCCGTAAACTCAGTTACTCAGGAGGCTGAGGTAGGAAGATCAAACATTCAAGCCTGCTTCTGCAATTTACTGAGACCCTGCCTTAACATTCAAAACCAGCACCACACAGAGTCCAGGGTTGTGACCCAATATGTAAGGCCAGGGCTTCTGAGGCTTTGGCAGAAGGGTTGCCCTGAATTTTAAGCCAACCTGGGATATAGAATGAGTTCCAGCCTGGACACAGCATGGGATTCTGTCTCAAACAAACAAGAACTCTCTGCTCTAGTCTCTTCCTAGGGAACAACAGGTTTGCAGGATGCTACATTGATAGCTCTGGTGTGGAACCTTCCAATCAAGGGTGAAAACAGGTTCTTCAGTTGTATCTGCTCATCACTAGATCATCAGAAATTGTACAGATTGCCTGAACGCTAAGAAAAACTTTATTTATTGAGAACTGATTGATTATGAATGCAGTTATCTCAGGGGTTTGGTTTGGTTGTTTTGTTTTGTTTTGTTTTGTCGAGACAGGGTCTCTCTGTATAGCCCTGGCTGTCCTGGAACTCACTCTGTAGACCAGGCTGCCCTTGAACTCAGAAATCTGCCTGCCTCTGCTTCCCAAGTGCTGGGATTAAAGGCATGAGACACCACTGCTCGGCTTATCTCTGAGTTCTTAAAGATTGTTCTGAGATCCTCACTGAAGATAATGTTTTATTTCTTAATGAAGCGTTACACATACTTCCACAGAAAGTCAAATTCCTTTTTTGTTTTGTTTTTCAGCTATTATTATCTCTTTTTTTTCTTTTGAGAGAGAGAGGGAAAGAGTCTAAGCTGTCTTGGAACTCACAGAGATCAGTCTACTTCAGGTTCCCCGGATTAAATGGGATTTAATCAGCTGGAATTAAATGTGTGCACCACCCTGCCTGGGTACTATTAGTCTTAATAGTATAGACTTGGTTGTTTTCTTTTGAACCTGTTCTACCAAAACAACAACAGCAAAGCAACTTCTTTCCCCCCTCCAAGTCTCAAGTTTTAAGATCTGCTGCGGGGCTTGATGGGGGTTAGAGGGCAAGGGTTGGGATGGCTTGTTTTGAAGACTCAGCCTTGAGCTGGAATTAGGTTTGCCTTTCAGTGAGATGTTTTCTTACTTTATGATAAGCAGTTCTTGTAGGCTTTCTACTTTTGAAAGCATCCACTTGAGTGGTAGTGTAAATTAGTTTATTCAGTGCTTCCACTCCCGTGAGGCTGGTCTTACTTTGTCTAGGTGTTTTGACTTTGTGCTGTTGTTAAGTTACTTAGGAATTTTTTCCTTTCACTTTGGGATATAGACAATGAAATTTTTGTTATTGCTGGAGGTTGAACCTTTGAGACACTTTGTTTTGATTTAGTATGCTTACTTATTGAGATTTTTCTGGTACAAGTTTATCATAGCATAGCATGTACATTAGAGACAGTGCATCATACAACTGTCACAGATGGGCTGGGGACATGTATTCCTTCCTTTATCCTTGTGAATATATCCATTTGCTTACTGAAATTTAGTATAAATAATGCATTTTTTTTCTAAAATGTGGGAAGCTATTAGGTTTTATCTTTGGAAAACCATTTTTAAAATGTGGACTCTGAACAACCAGATGTTTAGGACTGCAGAAAAACTTTGAAGAAGTTATTTGGAACCCAAATGTGTAGCTCACACTTGTAATCCCAGCACTCAGGATAACTGAGACAGGAGGATTACCATGAGTTCGAACTGAGCGGTAGAGTCTCTCTCTCTCTCTCTCCCTCCCTCCCCCCATTCTTGTGCGCACACACACACACACACACACACACACACGTTATTTGGAAAACGTTCTGTGGGTCCTAACATGAGAAGGTGATCATAGTTTCTACAATTCCATACAGTATCTTACTTGTGAAGAGTGCAGGCCATTCTGATCAGTATGGAGGGAGGCTAACGGAAAGTGAAACTGATCTGCCGAGCGAGAGCTGCACACGGAAGCAGTCTCCAGTGAGCAGCAAACTGTTAGAGGAAGTCACCCTAAACACTAGTTACTAAACTTAATGGCAGAATTTCACTAGTACTTTGGGGAGGGGCGGAGTAAATTGTATTTTTAATGTAAGTTTCTGAGGCAGTTCTTTATGTAAGAGGTCCCTTTTGCTTTATTTCTGTTGGGATAATTTCTCTGGGAAAGAGTGAAAGTGTATGTGAAATATAGGATTCCTGAGTTGGTCAAGAAACCTGAGGCCTTTGTCCATACACTGTCCTTCGGCATCTGCCGAATTCAACATGTTGCAGTTCCTATACTGGCTGGAGGTTTAAAATAGGTTGGCACTGTTCCACTTCTCATCCTTTCTGGTTTACAGCATTTTTAACTCCTCAGTTTTTTGCTTCTCTGGAGATTGAAGTGTTTGGGAGGAAGGCAGTTTGACCGCTTTGGAGGTTCGAGTTCAGGGACTTGTGAGTCTGGGATCAGCTCTGTGACAGAAGTGTTGCAAGTTATATAGTCCTTGTTTCTGCTCAGTGCTTGGCTTTTCTCCCTGCGTGTGCTGTGAAGAGAAAAGATGGTGCCTAGTTTTTAAGAGTTGTGTTGCTTTTTCAAAAGACTGATAGGATAAAAGAGTTGCTCTAGGAACCCTGTCTGATCATTTTTGGGGACAAGGGAGGGTTATGACAGGGTTTTGCTATGTCGCCTGGCTTCCCGCCTGCAGGGATTCTCCTCCCTCAGCCTCCTGTGGAGCTTACAGGTGTGTGTTGTCAGGCCTGACTTCAGTGTCCTAACCAAGAAGTTCTTCCTCTTCTTAAACAGCTAGTGTAATGGCACGTGTGGGTTGTAGTGTTCCCAAGTTCTTTTAGACGCCAAAAGATGGTAGAAACCTCAAAAGCAAATATATTGACAGAAATGTGTATCAGCCATAGACTTCACACAGAAGAGCTAGGAAACTGGAGTTAATATCTGCCTGCTAAAGATGCTAGTGAGTTTATCTCATCTCAGGTGCCAGTTGTTTCATGTTGCAATTTTTGTGTTGAGTACTTTTGAGTTGCTTAGAAATTGTTTATTTTATCTAATTCACCAAATAGAAGTAATAAGTATATTGCATGAGAATTCGGAACCTTTGTATTCAGCATTCTTAGTGTTTCAGTGAGACTAGCTGGATAATCCTGTGACTCTCTTCTAAAGAGACACCTTTAAATTTCTGAAACTAAGTACTAAATAGCCACTAAGGACAGCACATATTCCCTCCACATTGGCACTGAGAAGATTCTCCCTATGTGGTAGAACAGTTAGGTGCCAGACAGCTTGCAAGAAATGGCATTCTGGAAAAACCTTATACATCCTTTACAGTAAGGCACTTCTTTCTCCATGCTAGGTCTTGCAGGAAATTGGGTTGCTGATTGGTGAGGTGCATGAATGAAGATGCATTTTCTGTGCAATAAGTTAGAAGGAAATACTCTTGAGAGAGTTCCTCAATTCTGAGCACATCTCCTTAGCTTCCATGCCCTGTCACGTTAGCGACTAAGCTTCCTTTAGCACCAAGATACACATGCTTGTTAGTGTGAGAGTGGACAAATTATAGGTGACACGTTTGCTTCTGTCTGCCAGCGTGGAAAGGTTTGGTGGAACTACAACTGAGACTGAGTAAAAGCTTTGGCGTAGACATCAAAGCTGGAAGCAATTTGGTACTGTAGTTCCTGGTGAGCAGCTGTGGTCCACTCTCTGGTATCACAAAGCCCCTAGTACTTCTCTTAGTCTGGGACATGCTGATGAAGAAGGGCTTTCTGACAGAAACTGCAGTTCCTGTGTTAAAGAGCAAGCAGTGTCCAGCATCTGCTCCTGAGGATGTATAGGGGAGCCATTTGGGAACCTGTGACCTCTATGATCTATTCCAAAAGGATACCACCGGTCCCAGTGTTGGTGTGACCAGACACTTTTCAGTATAGGCAAGAGAGTGTATACTCATCTGAGTTGTGTTGTTCCACTGCCGTTAATCGCTATGCTGCTTTAAAAAGACAGTTCACGGGAGGACCTCCAGCACCTTAAGCTGAGAGTTTTACCTGGTTTTTCTTTCCTCAATTCTGAAAGCTTGGCCTTTTGGGAAAGAGCTGTCAGCAAGAGAAGATGGCTAACACAGCAGTATAGTAGCCTTCCCATTGGCCCATCACACAAAGCTAGGGGGTATCAGCCTTGAAATTCTTTCCTGAGAACTCTCAGCCTTGTGTGAAGGTTGTGTCAGGTTTTCCTAGGCTCTGTAAGCACTTGAAATGGCACTTAATTCAGAGGTGCCTGGAATTAAGCATGTGAGTTCGGCATGTTTTTCACGTGTGCTTGCAAATGAGGCCTAGGGAAGGAGAAAAACAAATACATCCTTGTGGCTGTCTCTGTTTAGGCATAACAGCTGAGGGGTAGAAATGGCAGGAGAGCTTGGTCTAAGATTCCCCCGTTCTGCGAGTTAAATTGGGTCTGGAACCACCACAGAAATTCCATCCACTGCTTGGAGAACAACAGTCCCCAGCCCAGGCTTTCTACCAGGCAGTGGCCTGCCGCCTTTCCTAGCCAAGCCAACTTCTAACTTGGCTGGCTCCCCAGATGAGAAGCCGAGATTTCTGCTCATGGTCTACAGCCAAGTTCACTACAGTCTTCCAACCAAGCGACTTGTTGTCCGTTTGAGTCCTTTCAGTGCTCAGCAAATGGAGGGGGTGGTGCATCTTGTGGGGATGATTTTGTTGTTTGGCTAAACTTAGTTCCTTGCTTGCAGCACAGGCCCACAGGAAACCGAGTCCAACTTAGTTCTAACTGCTTGGGATTTTCAGGGTTCTCCCAGAAAGAAAACAGACAATTAGGATTTTATTTGTATTAACAGGAGGGATTGTGGGTAACTGGGGTCACTGCTTCCGTGCACAGCTCTTAAGCTGGGAGGAGGGCCAGGAGCCAGGGTGGTTTAGTAGACCGGAGGATCTTGGGCTACTGCTGAAGACCCATCGATTTGCATGTAAATAAACCATCTTGGAAATTAGAGTAAGCACCAGAAGGCTAGTCCATGCCAAATGTTGGTCCTAGCCCTTGGGCTCCTCAGGTATGGATTGTGACAGGCCAGTTTACCTCAAGCTGTCTCACACTGCCATGGAGGGTGGCAGTAGTTATCTTGCCCAGTGTTGTATAATATCCTCTAACCTCAAGAACCTGGTTTTCCAAGCTTAATTTCCCTGTCAGATTCCTCATTCTATTTTCCATATAACTAGTTGAGAAAATATTTTGCTTTACAGCAAACTGAGGATTAAGAAGGGTTAACTTTACAAGTCCTGCAGGACAGTGGCTGTGATGGGGATTTGGATCTGATTAACAACCATAGATGAGGCACTTGAGGGATCAGGAGGAAAGTGCAGACCTCAGGGAGTCAGACATAGTAGAAGAATTTCAAATCCTTTCCTTCTCATGGCTCTTGTCTGATTTCTGTCTGATGATCTTTTTTAATACAAGGATTCTTTGGAAGCAGGATTACACCAAGTTTACCTTGTTCCTGCATTTTCAAAATTCCTGGCACTCCTGACTTAATGGCCAGGTCATTCTAATGCATAGGTAGGTTCTTTAGGCTAGT
The DNA here is from genome assembly GCF_008632895.1 of Mastomys coucha. Taxonomy (NCBI): domain Eukaryota; kingdom Metazoa; phylum Chordata; class Mammalia; order Rodentia; family Muridae; genus Mastomys; species Mastomys coucha. The sequence goes on along the minus strand of NW_022196912.1, from coordinate 91,991,254 downwards.
GGACAGGGTAAATTCTCAGGAGAGTGTGGCTCTAATGCCTGAAGTGTAGGTGTGGTGAAGTTCTTGCTGAAGTAGGTCCTTGTGTTCTGACGGAGATGGAAGCTCCTTCACAGTGCTCCTCAGCACGGAGCCCTGCTCTCTCACCCTTCCTCATTGGTTGGCAGTCCTGGCCCTCGACAGCTGGGCAGAAAAGGTTAAAGGCTGGTTAGGGTATTTAGAAAACTGCCAAGTGGGCCTGCCCTGCTGCGAGTGCCTGAGGGAATTTACCAAGAGCATGTAGGTGTCAGGAGGTCTGCCACCCAAGGACTGTCCTTTCTGGCTCAGTCTGTGTGAGAGGAAACACGGCTGTCAGCTCTGCCATAATGACCTCAGGTGCAGCTGTGTTTTCTAGAGCTTTGGGGCTCTCTTGTATGACTTGCTAAGAGGATATGCTAGTGACCTTTATCAGGAGGGTGTCAGAGCAGAGCCTCAGGATGATGGGTTTCCTGTGGCCAGAAGCACCCCCTTCCTCAAGTCTCACAGTAGACGTAACCACTGGAGCTTTCCTTAGTTATGTTCCAGCCACAGACTGGCAACTGCTCCATCATGTACGTTTTGGGGACACTTACTGGAGAGTCACACTTTGTCCCCTGAATAACTTTGATTTTACTTGTGCATGAGCTGGATTCATCGTGCTACTTTGGATGTTCCTGTTGCAAGCCTTGCTCACCCCTTTCTCCCCTTTAACAGAGCCTAATTCTGGAGACTCCTTCCTAACTGCCCACCTCACTCTACAAATTTTCCCAGTCCACTTGCCAGGGACAGCGCTGACTGCACACACTTCCAGGCTTTACCACATCTACCTGTAAAAGAAGTGCGTTCCTGACATGCTCTTTCTTCATTCTCCTAGGCTGACAAGCGGGCTCATCATAATGCACTGGAACGAAAACGTAGGGACCACATCAAAGACAGTTTTCACAGTTTGCGGGACTCAGTCCCATCACTCCAAGGAGAGAAGGTGAGTTTGACAAAGCCAGTTGGCCCGCCAGCAGCTTGGAACTTACCAGGGCATCCCTTCTGTAAAGAGACACCACAGTCAGGTGGCATGGTCTCTTTCTTTTTTCATTTTTCTTTTTTTTTTTTATTCTCTGGAAGATCTCCACACATCTCAATTGTTCTTGATTATCTTTAGCAAAAACAGTGTCAGTTCTAACAGAGCTGTTTTCAAGACATCCCTTTCAAAATTGGAGATACAGTAATTTACTACTTTTTTATTTGGTAGTGCTGGGGATTGAACCCAGGGCCTTATACATGCTAGGCAAATAAATTAGTCATATATGATATTACTATAACTATATACTATACTATATAACATGGTCCATAATTAGTTTGGGATCACTAAAGATTCCCCGGGCCAGCAACACCCTAAGCCTCTGTGGGAATTTCTCTTGTGCAGTTCAGCATTAGTACTTAGTGTAAATGAACACTTTCAAGCAGGTCTGTGAACCTGCCTGGGCACCAGTGATTTCCAGTTCTGATAGCTACTCTTCCCAACATACGTAAAGAGGATTGTAAGCTGTGGATCAAAAAGTTGAGACATGTTCATATGAAAGAGAAGTAAACCAATCGTTCGCATCCTTCCTAGTGGCCTTTTGAAAGTTGTAGTTTCCCTGGAGAGGTAGGAGCCAGCTGTTCCTAGCTTCAAAAACCAAAAACTTTGAGCAGAAGCCTATGGCTTAGGATCGCTCCTAAGAAAAACAGACAAAATATTTGTTTGCATAATTAGTTCCCCCCTTGACACAGTGTGACAACAGGCTGCTTTTTGTAGCCCCCTTGGTCAATTTGTTTGAAAGAGCCTCACTGTATAGTCAGACTGGCCTGAACTTGGGACTCAGCCAATCTTGCCTGTTAGCATTACACCTAGCTTAAGAAACACTATTTAATAAACACAGTGTTTACTCTAGGTATACTTTAGATGGCTTTACTGCTTTGGTTCTGTGGTAAGGGTCCTGAATTTGCTTTGTTATCCAAGATTTAGTTTTTCATGTTTATAAAAATTTAAAAAGCTATGCTTTCTTTTTGTCTATAATGTGGCCTTCTGTGTGGTTGAAGTATCGAATAAGTCTAAGCTTACAGGAAAACACGAATAGGCCATGTGAATGCCGTATTACAAAACCAGAGTTTGCTGTGGGTTAAGCCCACTTAGTATATACTTGATTTAATGGCCTTGAACCAAGGTACTTACCGGAATAACAGCATTCCTGAGTATAACACTGAGCACCACAGGAAATTTTTATGACTGAGAGACGCACCCTTTGTGCAAAAGATTTATCTCTGATGCATGCCTGACCTGTTGACACTTGGTGCTTATTCCTTATGCTACAATGTCAGTTAGCATCACTTGGCGAGCTTCTGGGCTAGAGCTGCCTTCATCTAAACCTCACATGGATTGAGACATACTGAGGATGTGCTTCTCAAAGGGTGGACTGTGACCCACCTACTTCCAGTACCACATGAACTCCTGGGAGTAAGCCTGGAGCGGTGCACCTGCAGCAGTCAGTCAGGCGCATCTGAGAAGTTCTGAAGAGTGGAAGCAGTAAAGGCATAGCTCATGAGCCTCAGCTGCCTCTCTTCCTCACTTGGCCTGTTTTACCTTGTCAGTCCTTACAGTCTTAGTATACTAAGTCCTTTTCTTTGAGGAAGTTGAAGTTTGACTTTAGTAGCTTACAAATGAGATGAGTAGTTTGTCATTCGTGGTCCTTTCACTTACTCCATTCAGCAAACATTCATGCAGGGTCTGCATATACCAGCCACTGTTCTTAGCAAGAATGAATAGATGTTTTATTTTAGCAAGGAAATAATAGAAATTAAGTAATCACTAAAAATATGAATACTGGCTAGGCATGGTGACCTTTAATCACAGCAATTGGAAGATCAGAGGCAGGTGGATCTTTTTAGTTTGAGGCCAGTCTGGACTACATATTAAGTTCCTGAATAGCCAGGGTTCTGTGTGTCCTCAAGTGTGTGTGTACACACTATGGCGAAAATTAAAGTGGAAGGATTGGTGGAATTTTAATTGGAACAGACAGATCTCATTGGCAAGATGGCTGGCAGATTTCATGGAAGTGAAGAATTATCTGTCTGGTGCTGGGCATTTGAGGCAGGAGGAAGGCCAGACTGGGTAAGGAGTGGGTGAGAGAATGACACCAGGCTCTTTGTTGTAATTTCTTGTGTTTGCATGTTTGTTGAGATGGGGTTTTGCATCTCTGGCTGACCTGGAACACACTGCATAGTTACGGCTGACCTTGAACCCCTCATCTTCTGCCTCTACTTAAGTGCTAGGGCTTGGCTTAGTCTTTTTTTTTTTTTTTTTTTTTTTTAAATTCGGGAAAGAGAACCAGATTTAATGAGCCAGTCAGCAGAGCCCTAACCTGCCAGTTTCAAGCTGCCGTTCTTCCTTCAGAGGCCTTCCTGTCCTGCTTGGTCTTGACTTTGGCTGCACGCAGTCCCTGCGTCTGTGAAGGGCAGGACTTTTCATTATTCTTCCATCTGCCAACAGGCTCACAGGTGCGGGGAGGCCCAAGTTCAGGATCCTTTTTCAGTCTCTCAGACTGACTTCTCACCAAATGTCACAATCTTCTGAAAATGTCGTATTGGAACCAGAGGAAATTGACTCATTCTTGATTTGAATTGCAATGGTTAATGTTGTGACATGTAAGTGGTCATGAAATGAACGTTCCATGTGAGTTTTGGAGAGCTCAGCTCAGATTGTTGAAGGAAAGCCTTTGATCTGAGTCTCTTTTGATGTCCGCACCCTCATGTGCCAAGTGACTCTACAGTTAACATTTCGATTATGTGATATGTGTCCAAGCCTTTTTTAAGATTTTTGTTTATTTGTTAGGTTTGATTTCTTGAGATAAAGTTTCATTTGGTGGCTCTCAAACCGGCTTGAATTCACAGTAATCTTCCTATTTTAGGTTTCCAGATATTCACTTGAAAAAGTGAAGCCTCTTTGGGTTTTTGTTTTTGTTTTTTGTTTTTTGTTTTTGGTTGTTTCTGTTTGTGTATGTGTGTGTGTGTTTTTGTTTTTGTTTTGTTCTCCTGGGGTGGGGGAGTTCTGGTTTTTGAGACAGGGTCTTACTATGTAGTCCTGGCTCACTTATATAAGCCAGGCTGGCTTCAAACTCAAGAGAGATCTGCTTGCGTCTGCTTCCCAAGTGCTGGGACTAAAGGCACTTGCCACCAAGCCTGGCTTTGTATGTGTGCGTGTGTCTTTAAATATACAAAGAGTTTCTTCATGAGCATCATATTACATTTTACTTTGTTCTTATTTATTTTTGATACGGGGTCTCAATATGTAACCCTGGCGTCCTGGAACTCACTATATAACTCAGGCTGGCCTTGAAATCACTAAGATCCTCCTGTCTCTGCTTTTTTCTTTTTTTTTCTAAAATATAGAGGAAAAATTCATATTGATTCAGTTGGATCCTAACCAAGATATCTGGGGAAAGAAAACGGTCTTTTTAAAATGTAGTGTGGAATTTTGTATAGCATGATTAGAATTCATAATTCTGCTTAAGCCTCAAGTGCTTAGACTGCAGTCCTGTGCCACTGTCTCACAAGGAGAAACATTTTATTTAGTTGTTTGTTTGTTTATTTACTTTTGAGAGAGGGTCTTATAACTGAGGCTTGCAACCCCCTAGGTAGTCTTTGTTGACATAGAATTTAAAGTGATCTTCCTGCCTTGGCTTCCTAAATGCTGGAGTGACATGACATGTGTCACCACATCTGGCAAGAAAGAAAACTTGAAATTAAGATGCAAACTCCATTTATTCCTTGTTTCTTGTATTTGTATGATAAAATAAGCATCATAAAGAATGCCTTTCTTCCCTAACTCCTATAATCCTAGCACTTGAGAGTTTGAAGGAGGATAGCTATAAACTTGGGGTGCTGCCCTTACAGGGTTCAATTCCCATCATCCACATGGTGACTCACAACCTCCTATAGCTCTAGTTCCAAGAGACTGACCCCTTGTGAAAATAGTTTTCTTTAAAAAGAAAGACAGACAAACAGAAAAGGCCAGTAATCTAGGAGTGGTACTGAACACCTGTAATCCCAGTACTTAAGAGACAGAGGCAGGAGGACCAAAAGTTGAGAGTCATTGTCAACAACAGTGAGTTAGGCCAGCCTGGGCTGTGTAAGGTCCTGTCTCAAATGCAACCTTTTTTTTTTTTTTTTTTGAGGTGCTTACTGTCATTGGGCAATCATTGTTACTGCTCCTACTCTTATCAGAAATGAGGGGCCTGCTCAAGGTCATGACCCAGTCTGAAGCAGAACAGGACTTAGAACGGGGACAGCTGGGTTCCACATTTCTACAGTACTGGATGATAAGCAGTCTGAGGGTATTTTAAAGAAATCCAGCCTGTATTTCTGCAGGCAGACATCACTGAAAGGCTGAGGCAGGCAGATTGCCACAGGTCTGAAGCCTACCTAGGCTACCAGCGGCCTCTCTCAAGGAAACCAAGTCCCCCTCTGCTCATGCTAGCAACCGTACTTAATGCAGTAGGGTTCACAAAAAGGACAAAATGAAAAGATGTGAAAGTAGAGGGGGACATTACTGGGAAGAAGAGGGGTTCAGTGGAAGGGGTGGGGAGGGTAATGTGGGAAATATGCTCAAAGTTCATTATATATGTCTGAAATTACAACAAAGGAAATCTAGCTTAAGTGCTTAAGTCTTGTCATTTCCTGGGAGCTTTCTTGAGATAGCTCCATTAATCTTAGCAATGTGAAAATACTCGTCTAAAGTGGTTTATTCAGGGTACACCAGAATGCAGAGTTGAGAGTCACTTCAAGTCTATGGATTTTTTTCTGACTTCACATCTCTCTACTCAGCTCTAGAAAGTGGCTCATTCCAGTCAGTGGTCACTCAGATTTGTCATCAGTCCTGGAGTGGGGAGTGGACCTTCATACTCTGTTGTTTTAAGGTGTTGTCTTCTCTTATAGTTTTTGGTTTTCTCTTGTAGTTTTTCAGTTGAAGGTGTATTTTTGAAGACTGTTGTCTGTGCTGTGTCACCATGAGAACCCCCAAGTCAGGGAACCTGTCGCCCAGGCCCAGTGGAGGAGTTCTGTGTCTGTTGTGGTTGTAGTATCTAGGAGATGCCTCTTTAGGGTAGGTGCCCTGAAGCCCAGCAGCTCATCCTAGCCACACTGGGCTGTTGGCGGGTTGTCTTTGAAATGGAATATAAACCGTAGCTCTGTCCATTTCACCTCATCCATTACCCAAATTCCAGTTTGGGTTAGTGTCGGCTTCTGTTAAGTTCCTTATCAATTGTTTCTGTGTCTTACCTCTAAGGTCTTCTCATGGACCAGGCTGGTAAGAACTCCGCATTGCTTGCCTGCTTTTCTCTTCTTTACATCTCTTACATGCGGAAGCTATATTCACTTAATCTGTTTGTCCAGAAATGCCATTGTCAACTTCTCTGAGGTCCTCCTCCAGGTCAGACTCTAGCCTCAGGAGCCAGATAATGTCTGACTCTAGGGCTTGTCAAAGCATTATCTCTACCTGCATTCCACCCTGCCAGCCTCCACTTCCTGTCCTCTCTTGTCCTTAAACACTCTTGTTCCTTTAATTCCAGTGGCTCCGTAGGCTCTCCTCTATCTAGAGTAGTTACCAGGCCTGGCCCTGCTCAGCTTTCAAAGTCAGGTGGGATCTATTGTTTCTTTTTTTTTAAAAGATTTATTTATTTGTTATATGTAAGTACACTGTAGCTGTCTTCAGACACACCAGAAGAGGGTGTCAGATCTCATTAAGGATGGTTGTGAGCCACCATGTGGTTGCTGGGATTTGAACTCGGGACCTTTGGAAGAGCAGTCATTGCTCTTAACCTCTGAGCCATCTCTCCAGCCCGGGATCTGTGTTTCTAAGCTTAATTCTATAACTAAAGGTGGTAATTCTTGAGGAACATCCCAGTCCTTACAGAACCAGGGTGGGACTTTCCCTTGGGAGGACCAGGGGACTTATTACCATTCTCGTTTCCTGAGATTGAGAATGGTAGAGACTGACCTAGATCTTCCCTTTAGCATTATTTTTTCTTTTTTGTCTTTGGACAAAATTGTAAAAACTTTAGAAAAATGGGAATTAAAAAACAGGTCTGCATCTTTCTCTAAGAAAGCTACAGCTTCCCTTTGTCCTAAGATTCTTTGATAGTCACTGTCTGGTAAACATTTAATATGAACCATACCTATATCTAAGTAGAGCTTAATATAAGTACAGTTGGCCTTTATAGACAGTACTACTAAAACTGACCAGTGCGGTCTGGAATGGGCCCAGTCGGTAGAGCAGCAGTGTGAGCTTGGGGTGCCGAGCTGGATCCCAGGAGCCGTGTACAGCCATAGTAGTAACGCAGGTCTGTGATCTTTGCACTCTGACTGGAGATGAGAGGCAAAAACAGAATCTATAGACAGAGGCCGTGAATATGAGGGTGGAGGGCAGGCAAAGGAGAGGTTGAGAGTGGGGGACAATGTGTTATATTTTAATTGTTGAAAATAAAATTTAAAAATTTAAAGCAATGAACTAAAATATACAATTTCTGTATTCAAAATTATTTAATACTATTTTTTGTTTGCACTGTACTTTTTTATTTTTTTTAAAGATTTATTTATTATTACATGTAAGTACACTATAGCTGTCTTCAGACACACCAGAAGAGGGCATCATATCTCATTATGGATGGTTGTGAGCCACCATGTGGTTGCTGGGATTTGAACTCAGGACCTTCGGAAGAGCAGTCAGCACTCTTAACCGCTGAGCCATCTCTCCAGCCCCCTTTTTCTAGAGAAAAAGGTGTGGCAGGGTGTTGTGTTGTTTTGTTTTGATTTTGAGGCAGGGTCTCAGTCAAGCTGTCTTCAAACTATGCTGTATAGCTAAGATTAGACTTGAACTCCTGATCTTGCTGCCTCCAACCTCCATATGCTGGGATTACAGGTATGTCCCACCATTATTTATTTACTTTACTAAGAATTAAAAATTTTACGTGCACTCACACACTTGTGGTTACTGCAGTTCAGATCAATTGTGTGTGAGCTGTGTAGCTAATATGGGATCACACCAAGTAGTGTAGTAAACTTTACTCCCTCTGTTGCCCTTTAGTTTAATGTGACTGAAATGGTTGCCACCTTAAAGTAAATGTCAGACTTGTCTCATTTTTTTTTTCCACTATAAGCTGTTTTTTAAATTTTCAACCCAGAGGCTATAGATGTGGCTCCATGTTAGCTTACCTAACATGCCTGACATTCTGGGTTCCATCCCCAGCACTGTATAAGCAGGTGTGATGGTGCATACCTGTAGTCCCAGCACTTGGGGATGAAGTTCAGGGTCAGCCTGATTTAATGTGTTTGAGGCTATCCTGGGCTACAAGAGAATCCCCACTCCTAATGCATAGACTTGATAACGTCTAAGAAGCAAGGACCTCTGTTGCTCTGTCCTGGTCTCTAGGTGCACTTGCAGTGGGTAAAGTGTTAATTGTTTGCTTCATTTATAGACCTTAGTTTTCCCCAAATGATGTATCATTCATAGTTAACCATTGGAATGTTTCTGTTGACCAGTTTGTGGTTTGTACATGTCTTGCATTTTATAACTAAAGTAGTGATGAACAGTGTGATGTGTTTGGCCATTCCATATATAGAGTATCTCTCAGGAGCTATATAAAGGGGACTAGCCACTGGCTGTGCTCTGTGTTGCAAAGATACTCTGGGAAGATGGTTTTCATCTCATTCTCTCTTTGTGCTTTCTGGAGTCTTTCCCTAGAGTTTGACTGTCTCTCAATTTCAACATCACTGGGCTTTAGAGGAAGATTAACTCAGTAGGCAAGAAACTAATAATTGCTTTAGAATTTTATTCATTACCTTTGAAGGTAAATGCTTTTGCACATGTTGTTACTCAGTAGATTTGTGTCCTCTTGAGGGAGCTGTGCTGTACTGGTTCTTCATGGGCCGTTTGATGGGAAGTGCCATGTGCCACACCCTCTAAGGGTCCCAACAGCACAACTAGCGCTTAGGGTTTGAAAATAATCTTTGACCCTTAACCCCAAGCCTTGCAGGGCTTGTCATCTCTGGCGCACTTCCGTCAGCCAGGTCTGCCAAGAACCCAGAAGCATGAAGCCTTCAAGACTTCATGCTTCTGTCGCCTCCCTTGCTACCACTGATGGGTTTTATTTTAGAGTCAACTACTTTAGAGGACACTGACATTTGTTGTGCACCGTTGCAAATTTTCATTTCCAGAAAGTGGCTTATTCAACAGAAATGTAGACTAGATTTGCCTGCCCTCTCCCCCACCTAAGGTTCTTCAAGACAGGGTCTTACTTTGTAAACCAGTCTGGCCTTGAGCTCACCATTCTTCTTCCTCAGCCTACCAAATATTGGCAATATAGCAAATGTAGTGGCCCACCTTCCCCCACACGCATCTGACGAGAATGGGGATGAGTGTAGCTGCTGGGCTTTAGGCCCTCTAGGAAGAGCAGAGGTGCTCCTCCTGATGTTAATGATCTGGGCCTACTATGGTCTATCTTGTCTCTTACCTCTATTGTCTAAACCAATTTGGCTTTTTATACAAAACAGGTAAAGTGTGGTAAGATAGAGAAGTAGAGATGTGGGGCTTTTGCTCTATGTTGTGTTGGGCAGCAGGAGGTATACAGAAGAAGATAGTGTGTTTGGGCGTTGGTTCTCACCCACTGAGTTCCACCCACTGTGCCATCTCACTGGCCCTGTCTGGACTGCTGAGAACCACCTCTTAAATGGGACTTACTAGCCTTGCCATGGCTGTGTTGATGAACTCAGGAATCCCTGGGCCTTACGATTGTAGTTAGAATCAGCTTCTTTTGAAGCCTTAGAGTCCTCGTGTGAAGTTTTGCCAAGACACATGGATAGGTTGCTGTTCTTAGAGAAAGGAGTTTACCTCTAGAAACGATGGACCTTCCCTCAGGCTACCTGCTGGCAAACCTGGAGTCTTCTCCATTGTACTTTGTGGGTTTTTCCCCCTGTCAAGGTTTCTAAGAGGCAGGGAAGCAGCAGCACTGTGGGAGCTGACCCTCCAGGCTCTGCTCATCCAGCATTTCTTCTCTGCTAGGAGCCTGGTTAGGTCTCACCTGTGGAAACTATGTTCTCTGATGTTATTACTATTACAAGCTCGTTGTGGTTGTTACTGTTTGATTGATTTTGTGTCTCACTTTTTAACCAAAAAGACTAGTCATCAGCCATTGCTTTTCAGCCCAGGCCTGTGCCTGTGTGGAACTGGCTCACCATTGGGCCTTGACTCTACTTTAAGGAAACCACCTTCACTGGGGTTGTCCTTGAAGGCAGATCAGTGGTTCTCCCAAGTCCTGTCCTCATCTTTGGTTTTTTTCTCCATGGTAACTCTTGTCTCTGCAATTCTCTTGACCTTTTAAAATGCTACAATTGCCTCTGTTCCTAAAATATGAGTGTATCTGAGACTTGTATCTAAGTCAAATTCTGACTATTGCCTACAAGTTAATTAATGGCTGATAAGACAGAGCTTTGTGCATCAGTCTCCCACACAGAAGGTTATGCGGAGTGCCTGGCCCCCAGACTCTGTGAGCTGTTGTTGTTTCTGTTCACTGGCTATTCTTACTTCTGTGTATAAACATTGGTTTGCAAGAACTGTTAAGGCTGTTCAACATTTACCTGTGGCTCTCCATGCTGCTATGTATATGTATAGCATAGCTAACCTTTTTAGTCCCTGCAGCCACAAACTGTAGGACAGCCCTGTCCAACCTGTTCAGAAGAATCATGTTCTACTCAGAAAGGTAGAATTAGTGCTTTCTAAACATTAAAAACTGAACAGGAAAAAAAAAATCACGCATTTGCTTACTAAGCCATGGTTGATCGGCAGACACATTGACTTACCAAGTTTCATGTGGTCACAGGACTCACGTGAACATTCTCAGTTGACTCAGCTGACTGAGAGCCTTTTCAGAAAACAGAAACTGAAAACTCAGAGCCGTTCCATAGTCCATGCCATAAATCCCAGGACCTTTATTTATCGTACAAGTACTATGAACTCATAAAGGCCGGGAAGGGCCCTCCACACACCATACAGTTGTGGCTGCTTATGTAGTCTTGTGGTTTGAAGTGATGAGAGGCATTGATTGCAGAGAAATCTGGCATTTTCTGACTTTAACCTTTTGTTTCTTTTCCCTGGACTGGATGGAAATATCATATTTTGTGGCATTCTGTGTGTGTGTGTGTGTGTGTGTGTGTGTGTGTGTGTGTTTTAACTTTTTAGACTTCTTGAGTATATTGATTTCAGGACAAAATAAAGTAAACCTGACCATTTTTTGGAATTGTTGGTTGGCTGGGGCAGCCTGCCCATGTGACCAAGGCCACTTCTGCTTTTAGCTGGGGCTAGAGGAAGGGCTGTATTGTTTAGCCTTAGGGATGCTTTGAACACTGGGTTTAAAAGTTAGCTGACTGCAGTGGTGCACACCTATGATCCCAGCACTCAGGAGGCAGAAGCAGTTTGAAGCTAGCTCTGGTCTATAGAGTGAGTTCCAGGACAGCCAGGGCTACACAGTAGTAAGACCCCATCTCACCACTTCTTTAAATTAAAAACAAAAACAGACTGGTGTTCTTTGAGGACCTCCTATTCCCAAAGCACTGCTCTGAGCCTTTATAGTTCCTGAAAACTGAAAACTACTGTGAGTGAAACTGCCATCACCTAAAGGTCCGTCCGTGGTCACCCTTCTGGCTTGCCGGCTTGCCTCTCACTCCATCTCTGGGTACTGCTTTGTGGTTTCAGTTGTAAATACCTGAAAGAGAGACTGGAGCGCAGGCCTGCTCAGCAGCATCAGCACTGGCCATCTGCAAACATTCTCAGTTTTTAGATTCTGCTTGTCCCAGATGCACATGCGTGGTTAAGTACTAAGGCTGCTTTCTGGGAACTGTTAGAAAATACCTTTAAAATAGGCAAATTTAAAAAGAGATTGTACACTTATTTTTAATCCCAGCACTTGGACTGAATCAGGAAGATCACAGTTTCAAAGTAGATCTGGTCTCAGTGAGTGAAACTGAGGTATAAATGTGCACAGGGATTTGTCAGTGATGGAGAGGGTAGAGGACTTGTAATCAGTAGAGCAGCTGTGGGCAGGGATGTCTACAGTACAAATGGAGAATACAACTCCGTCATCTTTTTTTTTTAATACTTATTTATTTATTTAATGTATGTGAGTATATTGTTGCTGTTTTCAGACACCAGAAGAGGGCATCAGATCCCAGTACAGATGGTTGTGAGCCACCATGTGGTTGCTGGGAATTGAACTCAGGACCTCTGGAAGAGCAGTCAGTACTCTTAACCACTGAGCCATCTCTCCAGTACACAACTCCATCTGCTGAAACTCCACCCTGCCACCTGCCATTCTCTGCTCAGCAGCTCCTTTGACGTTTCTATCAAAGGGACAAGGCATTTTTATCAGTCCCTACTAATTATGGACTCCCTCCCCATTTTGCCAATTGTGCCCTCAGAAGGCTCTTTGAAGAAATGGAAACCATTGAGGTGTCTGTCCATTGCTGGGACTCCTCACTGCACTTACACAGGCTGGCTATCCAGCTGAAGAAACACATCCCCTTGCCCACCTCATGCTCTTGTGCTGCTCTGCCCTTGGTCTGACACTGCAAATTTACTGCTTCACATGGGCCATCAGCACTGTACAGCACTAAGGCCAGTGTCTGCTACACAGTGGGTGGTGACTCCCAGAAACTGCCTGTGGCTTGTCTGCATAGAGATAATACTTATCTTCTCACTAGACAGTAAATAAGCTTATGGGCAAAGAAGCTGTGACTAATACATTTTGTTTCCCCACACTGTATGCCTTTTATATATAACTCTTACCAGATAAAATGATTGATTGAATATGAACGATCTCCTCTTGAGCAGATCACCTTGAGGGTACTATAAGAGGAAAGCCTGGAAATTGTTATGTTTCCAAAACTGGTAAAAGTTGAGGCCTTGTACACCTCACTTTGTCTATCCTAAGGTCTGTAAATTGGTCATTAGGATTTTTTTTTTAGTATGAGTAAATTGAGATTTGCTAGTTTGAATACTGGTGTGTTCTTTGCCTTCACCTCACTGTTTTCTGGTTGTTTTGGAGCACTGGGCTGAAAAGCAAAGTTGTCAAAAATGACCTTTTTGAGGGCAGGTATCCTAGACTTCAGGGCTTCTCTGCTACCCTGCCTTGAGCTTATGTGTGTATACCAGTTGATGCCCCTGGCTCTAACTCTGGCAATATATGTAGCCTGATAGGAATCTTACAAGTGTGATTGTAGGGGCACAGTAAACAGTAACCTGTTGCTACTTTGTTGACTTATTTATTAACTTGGTCCCCTGGTGAGCCAGGCCACACGGCCTGCTATAATTGTAGAGGTGTGGCTGTTTCCTGGGATGTCTCAATTACATGTCCTTCCTGTGTTGACATCAAGTACTTACAGCTTTCATGCTAATCTCTTTAGACAGGAGGCAAAAATGGTGATACAACCGGAGTGTTGTTCAGTTGAGCCTCCTTACCAATAGTCTGAAGGTTTGGTGAGGTCTTAAGACCATGATGGAAAAAAATGTACCCATTTTCATTCCAAGCCAGGTCTACCTCAGCCCTTGATCTTGTCATCCTGAACCAGGATGTAGCCAGGCCCTAGCAGAGTCTATGTGGCCTGAGCTTTTCTGTCATTATCTCAGATGCAGTTGAGCTGTGTCTAGTATACACAAATCCCTGGGTTTAGTCCAGAGTACCATATACAACTGGGAGTAGTTAGCTCATTACTTGGAAGCTGGAGTGGCATATTCAGCTACATAATGAGTTCAAGACCAGCCTGTCTCGGGTATCGGCAAGCTGAAGACTTTAAAGCAAACTAAAGAGCCAGAGGGTTTAGAGTGTAGCTCATGGCTGTAGTCCCAATACTTGGGAGGCCTGCTTGCTTGGCCTTAAAACCGTTTCAAACAAATAAAAAACTATAAGAAAAAGATCCAGAGGGGGAATGAGAGAAGTACAAGTTCAAGAGTTAGGTAGACTCTAAGCACAGGCCATCCACAGACTAGCTGGTGGTTTTAAATAAATCAGTGTGGCTCTCTGATACCTGGGTTCCTAGTAGAGCTCCTGAGACTCCATGTAGGTAAGTTCTGTGAGTTGCTTGGCATTTTGGGATAAAGGCCATAGTTAGCCTTTACTTTTTCCTTAACCTTTTCCATCATGGCCACCCTCCTGTTTCCAGCCTTTCTTTCCGTCATGCTGTTTCCAGAGAAGGGCATGGTTCCCCTGCTATGCAGACTTGGTCTTTATTTTGTTCTGTATTTTGTTTTGTTTTTTCCTCATATCACAACAGGCATCCCGGGCCCAAATCCTAGACAAAGCAACAGAGTATATCCAGTATATGCGAAGGAAAAACCATACGCACCAGCAAGACATTGATGACCTCAAGCGGCAGAATGCTCTTCTGGAGCAACAAGGTGAGCAGCCAAGCTCATGGGGCAACTGGCCCTGCTGTGCCCCGGCCAGGCTGGGGCTTTTACACCTTGGCCTTCCGTCAGAGCTAGAGGACCATGCCTCAGAAGCATCCTCAGCCTGGCTCCACAGGCCTTGAAGTTGAGTGTTAGAGTCATCCTGAGGAAGGACCAGACCCTCCAGTGAGGAGATGGAGGAGCTAGGGTATTGAACATCCAAAGGCTTGTATCTTTTCTGGCCTGATCTCTCCCTTTCTCGGGGCTCAGGTTCTTTGCCTACAGCGAGGGTCACACCTGGTGTCAGGTATCTGAACAGAGCTTTGAGGTCTTGCAGGAGAATGTGCCATGTAAGTACCAGTCTCCAGGAGTTCAGGGACAGTGAGCCCTCCCCATTGTCATAGTATTCCAATCAGGGCAGCCTATGGGCCAGGCCCCTGCTGTTCTCCAATGCTCACACCCGCCTTTTCCTACAACCACAGGGGAAAGCGAGAGCTGATCAAGTTCTTTGTTCCTGGGGAATTCACTTCTCTTCCTCCCTCATGGAAGATGCAAGTAAAAGGAAATGCAAGTAACCACCTGGGTTAGAACATCTCACATAAAATAACATGAAGGGTTGATCCTCCAGGCTCAAGCTGAGCTGAACCAAGGGATGGGCAGCGGGCGGCGGCAGCGGGTTGGATAATGGGCTAAGCAGCCTGCATGTAGGGGTGTCTGTTGAAAGGCCCAGGTATTTTGTGTGTGTTGGTGACTTGCTTCCAAGTGTCCAGCTTGTCATTCCAAGTGGATTTTGTTCATGAGAGCCAACCAAAAGTTTTCTTTGACCCAATCTATTGTGTCATCTTTTCCTGCTATCATTGGGCCTTCATAACTTCATGGAGCCTAGCATTGCTAGGCTAGCTTCTTCTCTGTCCTTGCATTGCTCAGTCCAACAGGGAACTCTTGCTCTGGTCTCTATGCTGGGTCCATGGCAGGACGGTGTCTCATCGCAAGCCTTCTCTTCAGGGTGGTATGGCTGTGGCTGGCCATGTCTGCTGGGCCCCCAAGCCCATCAGAGAAGGGGGAAACGGAAGTGTGCAGGTGGAGCAGCCACCAGAAGGGAATGACTTCTGAGCCACCCTGTGCCTTGGGGGCCAGCAAGCAAACCCTTAGGAAGAACAGGCTGGACCCTGAGTCTGAGACTTGGTTGCTCCGGATCTCCAGAAGGTGGTAACATGCTCCCTTGGTTGCCTTTTAGTCCGTGCACTGGAGAAGGCAAGATCAAGTGCCCAACTGCAGACCAACTACCCCTCCTCAGACAACAGCCTCTACACCAACGCCAAGGGCGGCACCATCTCTGCCTTCGATGGGGGTTCAGACTCCAGCTCAGAGTCCGAGCCTGAAGAGCCCCAAAGCAGGAAGAAACTCCGGATGGAGGCCAGCTAAGCCATGTGGGGCAGGCCAGCAATAAAACTGTCGACTCTCCCGTCGCATCCTCCTTCAGTTCATCATTAGAACCCTCAGAACCATTGAGAAGACTCTTTATTTTTCCTTTTCTCTTTATTAATTGTTATTTTTGCATAGAAGCTCTTGGACATCAGCTCTCATCCCCTTCCCTGTGTCCACTATTTTTAAATGTATTCCCTTCAGGGGTTCCTGTCCCCACCAGAGATTTTAAACCAAAATACCCTAACTTGGCAGCTCTTTCTGTGGAGGACAGACGGCCGGCCAGACCTCTAAGTACACGGTGTCCTGCCCACCCTACCAGCTCCTCCAGCCCTCAGAGCATGTGCCTGGAGGCCGCCTGCTCTGCTAGGCTCTCCTCCCAGATCCCCTTACCTCTGTTTGGTGGACTTTGTGAATCTCTGAACTGCTCTACTTTGACAAGAAGACCAGATTGGAGGAATCAGAACTACCCCTCTCCTTTGTAAGGATTATTTTTTGGAAAAGCTGTCTCTCCTGTTGAAAGACCAGATTCTTGAAAAAGTTTGTGTGGTAGGAAAGGAAAGCAGGGACAGATTTGCAGCACCCTTGGCACGGCAGTCACTCTTCAGCTGTTGAAGCCTGCAGACCTTCCAGAAGGCCCCGGGACGCTGGTATGTATGTATAGGAGGCGGCAGCGGCGGCAGCGGCAGTGGCAGTGAAATGAATGGCTCTCGGGAGTGGGGTGGCTGTGTGGGTGGGGCTGTGTGGGAGGGAGGGAGGGAGTTCTAGGTGGGGTAGAGGTTTTGTATTAAGGGCCAGTGATGATGTTTTGATATTTATTTCCTGCTACTGAAATTTGAATCTGAATGAAATGCCCCTATTTCCGATGATGTCGATATTGTGAAGCGACAGATTCATAAAGTAATGATCAAATCTTCATTTCTTTCTGTGTGTATTTCTAAAAAAGAGAGCCAACTATTTTGTATGTAAATACCAAGAGCGACTTACCTGGTACTAAACCCACAGCCCAGTCCAGCCTCCTGTCCTACTTCTTTCCTCCTGTCCTGGAACTTGTCGCCACTGTGTGATCCAGCCCTGGCTCTGGCTGTGGTCAGCAGATCCCAGTGAAGGGTTTCTCGTCTTTAGGCTTCGTTTCTTTGTCTTTTTCCTACTCTGTTGCTGGCATTTGCTGATTTCTAGTGTATACTTTGTAGTCTGAGTCGGTGTTTGATTCCATTCCATGGAAATAAAAAGTATGTTGTACATACTGCCCAAGAATTGTCTTGCAAGTTAAGGCTTCCCCCTTTACTATAAGAATATAAATAAAAACTTATTTTATCCTTGTTGGTAGTGGTGTCTTCTTACCCCTGCAGTGGCCAAGATAGTTGAGGGAAGATCCTTTTGGAAGCTACTGGGCCTCTGGAAGCTTGAAAGAGGAGCAGAGATCTCTTACTGGAGCCTACAGAGCCAGGAGCAGCTGTAGGCAGACCTGTTTCTCCTCCCATGGCTCTCGGCCTGAAAGAGTGGTTAAGTGAGTGACAGAAAGCACCTTTGAGGCTTGCAGTGGGAGATCTGTGGCAGCAGTTCCTGCTAAACAGGTGCTCTCTGGAGGACCAGATGGCGGGGAGCTGAGACGCTCCTTCTCCCGGTAATGAGTGTCTAGTATAAAAGGTGGCTGGCTTTTCAGTTATTGGCCAGGGCTTTTCAGTTTCTAGAGCATTCAGTTACAAAGAGAAAGCAACAGAGTTGCCAAAGACTGGAAGTCAAAAGGCCCATGACAACATCAAGTTAACTACGGTGAGCCCAGCTCCAACCTGAAGCTTTGACCGTTGATGGAAAGGATGGGAAGTACTGCTTTCATAGACCGAGGGAAGAAGTGAAGTCAGGTAAGTTCTTTGTTTTATATTGGCAGAGCTGGGGTTTCATTCCCTTGGATGTCCATCTTTAGTGTCTACTTAATGGAAGTTGGTAGGTGGGTCATGTTTGTACAGGAAGTGGATCCTTAACCTCACAAGCTATGGTACATGAAGGACAATAATAAAGCAAGTCCCTGAAGGCCCTCCTTGCTGAGGCAGAGGGAGAGCTGAGATGAGGCATGGGCGTAAGCAGCCTGGTGGTTTCCCAAGTGCTTGTGGGTCAGCATGTCGCCTCAGTTAGCATCATTAGGGCACTGCATACTGGTTTGGTCAGAATAGATGTTAGGGACGATCTGCTAGTGGAGCCAGCTGGTGAGCTGGCAAGTGCAGCATGTTAGGCACCCAGTAGGTTGGCTGTGGGATATCTTGGGTACAGGACCCTGGATTTCATACACCAGTTGGATGTAAAGGGGTGTATCTAGGGCTGTCTAGGGAAATCTCTACTACCTGATATGACAGGTGGTGGACTGAGGGTGCCGTGGGCAACATTGACTGGACAGGAAGAGACCTGGGGCTAGAGGGTGCTTTGCAGAAAACGACAAGCAAAAGAAGCAAAAGTCACAGGTCGGCCTCCTTTGGCATGAGTGTGTAGGAACTGTGTGTCCAGAGGCCATATGGCATGGCTCAGTGATACTGATCTTGCCTTTGTTTCTGTCATTATGGCGGATCTCCTACACGGAGCCCAGCCTGCCTGTTGGTTTCCTGTTTGCTTGGTCATGGCAGCAGGTAACTTCCCTTAGGGACCTGTTGAAACTCTCACAGCTTCCTTGCAGCAGTGAGCTTGGTATGACTACTTTTGCAATCACCTCAAGCCCAGGGTGTTTAAAAATGGCCTGGTTCCTCATATGTGCATGCTTTCTTGACATGCCAGTCTCCTTGCAGAGTGTAAAACGTCTGCTAGGCTCACAGAGCTGTCAAGTTTTGTTTGGTTTTCTTGTTACATGTTCTTACTATGTAGGCCAGGCTAGCCTGGAACTTACTGGGTAGCCCAGATTGAATTTAAGATTCTTCCTACCTCAGCCTCCCTCTTGCTGGGCTTTTAGGTGTGTGCCACCACACCCAACAACTGTGAGCTGGGACAGGCTTAAGAAACAAAACTGAATGGGTGGCAGGAGTTAGAGATGCGAACTAGGATTCAAACAGAATTCCGTTTGCAAAAATGAGAGTATTTTTAATGTCTAGGCTCTGGAGTCAGATTGCCTGGATTTCATAGCTTAGCTTTCATGGAGTAGTTTCTCTTAGCTTCAACATCCTTACTTCTAGAATGAGGTTCATAAAGGCCGTAACTGTATAAGACAGCTGTGTGTATATGTGACCAGTGATAGGTGCAAGATGGGAAATGCTAGCACATCCCTCACAAGCACCCAGAGTGAGGGTTCTTCTGTGTCTCCCAAATGCTTCTCATACCTAGTCTACCTTAACAGGTCTCAGTGACTGAAGAGCTGGGGGTCCCCAGGTCCAGACTAGCAGGCTCTTCAACACTGAAAAAGTTCCCACAGAGACATTAGTCAGCCTTTCTCTGCAAGCTAGGGTAGTGACTCTGCTCTGGACACCATTGGAGATCTGGGGAAATTGCACAGAAGCCCCAGTAGGTCAGGCTGGTCCCAGGAGTGCTTGTACAAGGCCCTCCATGGCTCTAGCTCTCTAACCTATAGCACATCAGGCTCAGCAGCTGGAGTTAGTTTCACAGTGGTCCCTTGGGCCACCCAGGTTTGACTCCCAAGAAGCAAGTTGCTGGAGCAAGTGAGGCGGAGCTGGGCTGATCTGCTAACATGCATCTGAGGTCTGCTAGCTTGGGAAACTGAAGTGGCTGCCCCGCCATGGCACCTGCTCCAGTGGGGCTCCACGACTCTGAGACTACCCCATCAGCTCTTTCAGATGTCCCTTGCAATTAATCTGATCTCGTGACACATTGCTGGGGCTCCCATGTGATCCTGTCGGAGCAGGTCTTTCTCAGGCCTCTTAGAGCCTGTTCTCAGCCCCAGGGACGCAAAGCTCAAAACTCTTTGTTCAGCAGTTTCTCTAGGCCAAGAGCAGACCCAAGTAGGAACAAGATTTGCCAGCCTGTATGCTGCAAGGTAGAGTAGGGGGTGTGTTACTTTACTAGTTAGCCCCTTAGGATAAAACAACAGGTTTCTGGGCATAGTTGTGCATGGCTATACTAGGAGCCCAACACTTGGGAGACATAGCCAAAAGGGTCTTTATTTCAAGGCTAGCCTCTGTTGCACGGTGAGGCCCCATCTGCGGCAAACATCATGGTTGTTAACTACCATGTTCCGGCTTGACTGCAGTGCACGCGAGTGATTCCTAACCCTGATTCCGCTCCCTACCATCACCTTGTGGCTCAGTGTCATGGCTGCAGGTGCTTCACTGGAACTGACCTGAAGAGCTGCAGAACCACTTAGTGCTCGTGTAACTGAGGCCCGTTGCTGCAAAAAATAACTCCCACCTCAAAGAGGATAGAGTTTATTCTGGAGCCAAATATAAATGGTGGTGGGTAGGAAGAGTGATTTAGAACCCCCAAATTCTATACTCTAGTGTGGAGAGGTTCATGAACTTTTTTTGTAGGAATAGAACGGAAGGCCATAAATTAAGGCACTTGAAAATACGTTGGTGGGGAAATCAGGTAGGCAGGTTAAAGCACAGTAGGGAGGACCGATTAGGCCTCCCCTATCAGATTAGGGGGAAAAGACCTCCCCTATCAGAGTGGTGGGAGCTGGAGTCTTGTACATTCTGAGGGAATTTTACCTGTCCATTGGGTGTTATGTCCAAAACAGAAGTAGGAAAGGAATGACTGGGGGTAGCTAAAGGTAGCTCAAGGTAAATTGTAATCAGGCTCTGGACCTGAAACATCTCAACCTGTCCACATACCCAAGTTCTAGTCTTTGCAGACGCAGCTTCTTTCCAGGAACCCACAGGCCAGAGGCGAGTCTACATGTCTAAATCCCTCCCTTGCTGCAGTCTCTGCCTTTAGCTGCTGCCCTGGTCTCCAAAGCCATACTACAAGGACAGCAACCAAGCGCCAGTGTGAGACTGTAGGTGTACACGTCCAGTGTCCTTGAAGTGTTCCTGCACTCAGATAGATACTCGGTGTAATGTGGCAAGTCTTAGTTCCTGGCTCTGAGCTGCTCCTGCCTGGGTGCCATGAGATGTGGAGTGAATGATCTCCATCCTGAACTGATGCTGTGGAAGTTGGGTGTATATAGATACTTCAGAAAAGGGGGCAGTGAGGTACAGTGAGGCGGAAGGGCAGAGGCACTTCCCTTGCTTTCTGAAGGACGGAGGCCTTTGAAACAGTCTTAAGGAATAGGGTATCCTGTTGCCTGTTGGCGCCCTCACCCGTCCCTCCCTCTGGCTAGGGCTTGGGTTTCTTGAGAGAACCTGGAGTACCAGCCCAGCACTTCTTCCACATGGAGCTTGTTGGGGTGTGGGCAAGGCGTTTTCAGCATCTCTCATGAGCTTGTTTGATGAGTGTACTGAAACACACTGGATGTTACCTGCCACCCAGTGTGCCAATTCCTAAGGCAGTGAGTTTTACAGAAGCCAAGGAACTTTTTTTTTGGCGGTTTTTTTGTTTGTTTGTTTTTGTTTTTGTTTTTTGAGACAGGGTTTCTCTGTGTAGCCCTGGCTGTCCTGGAACTCACTCTGTAGACCAGGCTGGCCCCGAACTCAGAAATTCTCCTGCCTCTGCCTCCCAAGTGCTGGGATAAAGGCGTGTGCCACCACCGCCTGACAAAAGCCAAGGAACTTAAGCCACTAGGCCCCCAGCCTGATGAGCCTTCCCCCAGGTAGAGTTTAGAAGTATTTATGGGATGGAAAAACTGATTAGAGGTGTGGGAAGGGTGACTGAGATGGAAAGATGAAGTTCTCGGTGGTCTATGCATGTGTAAACTTCTTGCCACTACCTTCCTCAGACGTGGGGAAAAATGGCTGTGTAATGTCACATTTAACCTGGGGTGACTTGGGGGCCTACCATCTGCCTGTTCACACTTTTCCAGGGTAGGTGGATTTGTGGCTCTCAGCCAGTATGAGACAGACAGTGCTTCCTCCAGACTTCTAAAAAGCAACTTTAAACAGCCATGGTAAGCCCAAGGCACATTAGAACCCACAGGGGTTCAGACTTCTTCTAAGTGAGCTTCAAAGGAGAGAATGCACTCTTTGATCTTTAGATTTTAACTAGGGAGAATGGTGATTTCATTATGGGGACTCCTCATGGTGGGGGGAGAGGTAAGGCAGACATCTTTTGGCTGGACCCAAGGACACTCACTCTGCTGCAGACAATATGATGGGTAGGTTTAAAGGGGTGCAGAACAGGAAGTCCTGCATTCACAACGGCTGATCAGCTCCCTTCCATGGAGTCCATGTAGCCAGCTGCCCAGCAGGCCTGCTGTGAGTGCCAGGCCCCAGTCAGGACTGTTTACCTCTGATGTTCATTGCAGGGTGGGGCCCTTGTATGCCTACAACCTCTGAGCTGAACTACTCAACAGTCTCTATTATTAATTTGTTTCCAGCAAATCAAAGACTGGAGGAAAACAAACACAGAATCAAGGGCCCAATATTAAGAAAGCTGTACCAGAATTTTCCATTCCAGTGCCGAAAGTGACCAAGGATTAAGCTTTCTGCCAAAGAAAACTAACCTGATGGCATGGCTTATGGGGAGAGGTACACATCTCCCCATATGCTGGCTCCTGCAGGGGACCCAAGAACAGGGCTCTGCAGAATACAGTTCAAGAGGGAACCAAATGCTCACAGGGTCCTCATCTGCCATATGGTCACTTACACCAGCTTGGGAGTCCAGTCATTGTTTCCCTATCCCCTAATGTCCTTATATTTCCAAAATGGTAGGGACAGATCCAAGGCCAGCCAGCTAAGAAAGGAATGTCACGTCCATAGCAAACACCAACCACAGGGCCTCAGAGAGACCAGAAAAGGACTCTGGGTCCAACAACTTGACCACATTTCCTGTCCAGGAAATGAGCCCGGGCCACTCCCTCACTGTATGCAAAGAGCAGATGTGATGTGAGCAGGCCTTTCCGCCTAGAAGCTCCCAAGAAGTCTCAGGCTGGTCAGTTCTTGCTGCTTTACCTCAGCCTGGTACCTGGTCTGCCATGGTCCTCTACAAAGTCATTGAAAATGCACAGGGGGACAAGCCTGGATGTGCAGTCATATCTCACTTTTGATGGGATTGCCCCATGTAATTTCAGCTCACAGGTGTTTGTTTGAGCAATGTGTAGTCTTGGGGCTGTCCTGTACCACCCACTGGAGATTTAGGCAGCTTATAAAACCTGGTCCCTACATTGGAGAAGTGTCCATGTGTAGAGATAAGATTCATACATGAACCATAAGCATGCATGCCCAGTTTCTACATGCCAGGGAAGTTGAAGTGGAGCCCTTTGGGGGGTGGGGGGGAAGGGGAGAGAGGGAGGATGTCGTGTCAGGTCAGCCCTTCTCACACTCTTGCTTTCCTTCCTTCCTTGGAAGTCCAGTGTCAGGCTATATGGACCAACTACTGTCTTAAGGACTGACTGCAGTTGGTAAAGAGGTGGACCCAAAGCCTCTCAACATATATAGGTTGGATTGCCATTCTCACAGTGATGGGATCCAGAGATCCTTGGGATCCAGGCACATCGCTGGCACTGACTTGGAGAGGGTAAGGGACTTCAGAGGCATTGTCCAGGGAAGAACATGCATATACCATCAGCATCTCATAAGGATCTGGCTTGCAGGGCCCTCACCAGTAGTGCATGATGGGCACTGATCATCATGCTCTGGGAGCATTCTCCTGGCAAGGAGCTGAGATGCAGCCCTGCTCTGCTTGATAGCTGCAGGCTCCAGCACACCCTTTGTCCCATCAGACCAGCCCATCACAGGTACAGAAGTATCAAGGAAGAATCACACCCAAGATAACAGTTCAGTTCTTATTGTGGAAGGAAGTTAGTGTCAGGAGGAGTGGTACACTGAACCCAAACACATGCAGAACCCATGTCAACTACTACTGACAGGCAATGCGTTTGGAAAGAAAAAGATGATAAAATGTTGCTATTGAGTATTAAAAAAAAAAAGTATTGATATGTAAAAGAAACAGCCGTTAGAGAGTTCTAGTAGCCAAAGTAGAGACAATTTGAGCAGCAAAACAGGCTACAGTATGAGACCATAACTTAGAGTATTCTTGAGTCTATGCTGATAGAAACAGTCATCTCTCAGGACTGGAGATCAGCTCTGAACCCCTCACAGGTACGCAAAGCTACAAGTGCTCCGATCTCTTAGTCAGATGGCACAGTCTTTACATATAACCTCTGTAAGTCCTCCCGTGTACTTTAAGTAATCTCTTGAGGCTGCGGATAAAGCTTGGTCAGAAAGTGCTTGCCTAGCATATAAGGCCCTGAGTTTGCTCTCCAGCACTGCCCTCCTTCCCAAAGCTCTAGATTATTTACAGTGCTAGGCAGATCATTGCTAAGCTGTATTGTCTCCGAGTAAATGGTGCAGGGGAAGGTCCACATGTGTTCAGTGTAGACATCAGTTTTCTAGTATTTCTGACTCTCGGCTGAATTCACAGCTGCTGACACAAAGGGCTGAGTAAAGGATGGAGTGAGAGCATGGTAAGTCCCCAGGGAGTAGTTTATTGATTCCACCATCAGATTCTGGAGCCTGATGGTCCCCCTCCTTCAATGTAGGCTAACCTTGATACCTCCTTAATAGAGCATGGGGGATGGGGGGTAGAGGGACGGGGAGGAAGGAAGGAAGGGCTTCGGAGACATCTGACCACAGTAGCTTGGCTAGTGATCAGGGTCAACATTGTTGTGACTTCCCTCTGTGGTTTACTTCCCCTAACGGATAACCCTTCAGGAGTGTCACACCAGTCTCACTTGTCAGTCTAGCAAACTGAACCTCTAAAAACAACCAAGGTCATCACAAACAAGGACGTCTGAGAAGCTGTCACAGCCGGGAGCCAAGACACCTAACAGCAGAGCACATAGTATCTTAGCACCAAAAAAGAAATGGTATAAAAGTGGCCAGTGAGGAGACTCTGCAGGCAGACTTGCTGCCAGTCCTCATGACCTGAGTTCTCCATCCCCAGAAGCCTTGTATACTGCCTTTGACTTTCAGACTCCTGACAATGTCATATACACCCCCACAGACAGTAAGTGTAATTTTAAAATGGTATTAGACAAAAACTATAGGAATTTGAGTGAAATGTGGCCTCTAGCTATTACATCCATATTAGATACCCCACCATATGTATGTAGTCCCTGTGGAGGCCACAGGAGGAGTTACAGACTTGTGAGCCACCATGTGAGTGCTGGGAACTGAACTCTGGACCTCTGGAACAGCAGCAGCCAGTGCTCTTTTCTTCTCCACTGAATATAGGAACTTTGTGCTTCGTGATTTTCTTCTGTCAATCTAAAACTAAACAAAAGTTTTTGGATTTACTTTAAACACACACATATACATATATCTAGTTTTACTTGTATGTGTGTTCTGAGTGTGAGTATAGACCCTGTGGGCATGACCCTGAGGAGGTCAGAAGAAGCATCAGACCCCCCAGGAACTGGAGTCAGAGATGGTTGTGAGCAGCCATATGGGTGCAGGGAATCAAACCTGGGTCCTCTGGAAGAGCAGCTAGTTCTCTTAACCACTGAGCCATCTCTCTAGCCCCTATTTTTCTTCTTCCTGAGACATAGTCTCATGTAGCAGTGTCAAGCTAGTTATGTAGCTGAAGCTGACCTAAAAATCCTAATCCTCCTGCCTCAACAGACTTGCACTATCACATCCAGCTGGTGTCTCTCCCACCCCATGCCTCTCCTTCGTTCTTCTCCCAGTCAAGCTTTATTTTAAAATGTGCTGCTGCTGCTGCTTCTCCTCCTCCTCTTCCTCTTCCTCATCTTTCTCTCCCTTTTCCTCTTTCTCTGTCCCCACTCCCTTTTTCTATCTTCCTGTTTTCTTTTTAGGACTGGGTCTTGCTATAGCCTAGACCAGGCTAGCCTGGACCTCACTATGCAGCCCAAACTTTGAGCTTCTGATCCTTCTACTTCTGCCTGCTGAGTGCTGGCTCAACATCCATTGTTTCTGTGGTTGTTTTTTCAAAGCTATGTTTCCTTAGGGGGAGCTGAGGGCAGTGAAAAAGCTCCTGTTAAACAGGCTCTGTTCTTGTCTGATCTTGTTCTTGGATATGCCAGGGAGGCAGGAAGGAAGAGTCCCAGCTGCCTGGTCCCAGCTCCTGTACAGCTGGTGAAGAGCTCAAGCAGAGCTGTCCATGTGGGAAATGAGGAAGATGTCCAGGAACCGGTTACACATGCTGGGGCAGGTTGTCGAAGGCTGGCTGCCACCAGGGCTGCAGTCAGATCCCAGAGACTTACATCACGCTGTGAGTAACACAGTGTCACAGCAGGGTGGCACACACTTATTTAATATTCTGGCTGGGGTGGTGGTAGCACATGCATGCCTTTAATCCCAGAACTTGGGAGGCAGAGGCAGGCGGATTTCTGAGTTCCAGGACAGCCAGGGCTACACACAGAGAAACCCTGTCTCAGAAAAAAAAAAAAAGAAAGAAAAAAAAAAAAAGAATGCCACTCTATCCCATGGACTATACACAATATGAGGACCAACTAGGGGCATAGCTCAATTGCCTAGCATTCATGAAGCCTTGGGTTCAATCCCTAATACCACATAAATGAGATGTGGTGGTGCCCACCTCTAACCCTAGCAATTGGGAAATAGAGGCAGAAGGATCAGAAGTTCAAGGACATCCTAAGCTACAGAGTGACTTCAAGGTGACTACATGAGACACCATCTCCAAAGGATTGGGTAGGCCTGTCCCTCTGTTTGCTGTCATCATCTCATTCTGGTGAAAGATGGGGCCAGGAATTCAAGGTCTTGGTCATCTTCCCTTGGAAGAAATCAGTGTTTATCTCTACCCTTAGGTTACCCTTGATCCTCTTGATCTAGAGACCTAGGGTGGCAAAAGAACATGGGCTCTGGGCAGTTTGGGGGCAGCAGATCTGGGCTCAGGTGGACTTCAGCAACAGTAGAAACCCCAGTGAGTCACCCAGCTCTCTAGCCTGTTTCTCCAGTTATGAAACACAGGTCATACACCTACCTCACCCACTGGGTGAGACAGAGCCAGGGATCAGATGAAGGGAGGAAGGATGTCAGGCAGCCAGTCATGGGTTACTGCTGGGGAGAACAGGTCAGGGTGCTGTTTGTCAGGCAGCAGCTGGGAACCTCTGGCCTCGAGTGATTTGGGATAGTTTTGTGTCTATCAGGATGCTCCCAGCTGTACAGATAGTCCTCAGTTTTTGTTTGATAAGCTCATTTTAAATTGAAAATATAAAATCAAAACTAGACTAGTGAGCTGGGTAGGGCAGTACACACCTGTCGTCCCACCATTTAGAAGGCTGAGTGAAGAAAGATTCTGAGTTCTAGGCCAGCCTGGGTTATAGAATGAGACTAAACAAACAAAACAAAACAACTAAAACACTGCCTGCCTAACCTGCCAAGCCAGCCTGGTTTATATAGTGAGACTGAAAAATAAATAAATAAAATACTGCCTGCCTAACCTGCCAAGCACGGTATGGAACCCATTCAGCACGTGGCTTTCATAATACCATGAGGTCAAGACATTGTAAGTTGAAGACTGTCTGAGATGGTAAATGCAACTCGGATCAGCTCATACAACTCAAAAACCAGATGGCCTCAGAATCAGAGCCTAGCGGTGTTCCTAGTCTCTCAGGAGGCGGTATGTGCTCACGTCTCAGCCTACCTGCCTTCTAGGTAGAAAAGCGGCCATGCATGACACTGTCCCATTAGGAGAGAACAATTGCTTTTTCTAATCAAGTGTCCAGGACTTCTTTGGGCCGTTTCAGGTCATATTCTTGGCTCTGGACCAATCACCAGGGCCAAGACAGGCTGCCTGGCTTATCCCTGGTTACTGTCAACCCCGAGCAAGCAGCTGAGCAAAGACAAGTCAAGATGACTGTTTTGGGGTGGAATGGATGGAAACTGTCAACTAGGTTTCCATTACACCTCATCCACAGTGGTGGTCAGCAGAGGGAACTGACCTCCTAAGTCAACAGTTCCCCTGCTGACTCCAACTCCAATTTTTATTTGGAGTTTGTGATATTTGAATAAGACAGTCCCTCACAGGGCTGGAGAGATGGCACAGTGGTTAAGAGCACTTGCGGCTGCTCTTCTAGAGGTCCTGAGTTCAATTCTCAGCAACTACATGGTGGCTCACAACCATCTGTATTGGGATCCGATGCCCTCTTCTGGTGTGTCTGATGACAGCTACATTGTACTCATATAAATAAAAATAAATAAATCTTTAAAAAAAAAAAAAAAAGAATGTCCCTCACAGGCTCAGGTATTTGTTTTGTTTGTTTTGAGACTGGGTTTCTCTGTGTAGCCCTGGCTGGCCTCTAGACTAGGCTGGCTTCAAACTCAGATCTGCCTGCCTTTGCCTCCTGAGTGCTGGGATTAAAGGCGCGCATTACCACTCCCAGCTGCAGGCTCAGGATTTGAACAGTAGGTCCAGTGTTAGTTGTGGTGCCAGGGGAGGTTTAGGAGGTGTGGCCTTGCTGGAGGAGGTGTGTCAGTGGGGGCAGATTTTGAGAGTTCATCCTCTATAAGTTATCACTGCACCAGAAAAGTTACTTAATCAGAGCTTCATTCCCTCCCCAAGTTCCCCCCCCAGGGTGGGGGGAGGGAGACGGGCGTGTGTGTCTTCCAATGTGTTGGGGCGGTTGAGACAACTTTCAGATAGCTCAGGGTGAACAGTGTTGCTAGAGATGATCACTAATCAACTGAGCTTTCTTTCCTCCTTTTTTGTTGTTGTTGCTGCTGCTGTTGTTGCTGTCATTTTGAGACCAAGTCTCATTATGTATTATATATCTCTGGTAGGCCTGGAACTCACGTGTAGATCAGGCCGTGTAGATCTGCCTGCCTCTGCATCCCAGATGCTAGGGTTAAAGGCATATGGCTGTACCCCAGCTGGCTACGGATTTCTGATCTCCTACCTCCACCTCTCCAGTGCTGGGATCCCAGGCTTGCAACACTACATCTGTTTTGTTTTGTTTTGTTTTTAAGATTTATTTATTATTATACACAAGTACACGGTAGCCATCTTCAGACACACCAGAAGAGGGCGTCATCTCTCATTATGAGTGGTTGTGAGCCACCATGTGACTTCTGGGAATTGAACTCAGGACCTTCGGAAGAACAGTCAGTGCTCTTAACCGCTGAGCCATCTCTCCAGCCCCACATCTGGTTTTTAATTGCCATTCTTAAGATTGTGTGCTTCTGATGGAGTCTCATGCCCACTGGAGAGAGAAGCATGTGACTAAGATACAGGCCCAAGTAAAGCCCAGTAGTCCCCAGTGGGAAGAAAGGCTGGGACAGCACCCAGCTCTCATCTGCTGACCTTGACCGATGCACACAGACACCTAGAGGAAAGAGGTGGAACACCAGGCCACTCAGGACTGCCACAGTCCTAGAATGTTTAGAGGTAGTAATTTTTGCTAAACCAATTTGGCCCATTTTGTCTGTTCTTGCTTCTGGTCTCCTCCCCAAGTCTCATATAGCTTGGGATAGCCTGGATCTTTCTTTCTTTCTTTCTTTCTTTTTTTTTTTTGATTCTTTGTTACTTTCTCATCACACATCCCAATCCTACTCATCACCCAGTCCCTCCATATCCACCCTCTACCCATATAGCCTCCCCTCCAAAATAAAACAAAACAAAATGTCTTGCCATGGAAGCTTTGGTGTCACATAGTGTATATACCCTTTTGATCAGACAGCTTTACCTGTAAGTGTTCATCGAAATTGGTTTCGGATACATCATCAGGGCTGTCTCTCTTATGCCCGCGCCACTACACAGCCAGTGGCAAGAAGGGGGGATAGCTCTCTTGTGCCTATGCCACCAGAGCTAGATCGCCCATGCTGCCCAGGTGTGAGGGGAGGGGCCATCTTTCATGAATGTCACAGCTGGTGAGAGGTGGGATAGGCCAGCTCAGCACAGCCCATGGAAATCAACATGGCCCAAAGCAGCAGCCCAGACCAGGGATGTCTGCATGGCCAGGGACCCAGTCATGGCTCTCAGGTGGCTGCAGAGGCCAGGACATCACCATGGTCTCAGGTGGCAGCGCATGCCACTCGCGTCAGGCTGTTTCTCACCACAGCAGTTGCATCTCCAGTTCTGCCTCTCTTCCTATCCTCATAGCTCACAAACCATTTTGTTTCTCTTTCTCTCCCATCTCTGTCACATACTTGCTCCTTATCATAATGACACCTGCCTACCCACACCTCATTGTGGCAGACAGACCCAGCCCCACCACCCCTGTTTTTTTTTTTGTTTGTTTGTTTTAGAGACAGGGCTTCCAATGGTTTTTTGAGGGGCGTTGCTGCTACTGTTATTGAGACAAGTCTCAAGTAACCCAGGGTGACTTTTAACTCACTTTGTAACTGAGGATGACCATAGGTTTCTTTTTCCTTCCTTCCATCCTTCCTTACCCCCTCCTTCCCTCCCTTCTTACTTCCCTCCCTCTCTCCCTTCCTCCCTCTCTCCCTTTCTTCCTTCCTTCACTGCCCCCCCTTCACTGAGCCTTCTCTTCAGCCCCAGAATTTTTTAGATTATTAATTTATATGTGTGCACTGCTAAATGCATATGCTTGCTATACAGTGCACATGCTAAGATCAAAGGACAACTTGTAGGAATCAGTTCTCTCCTTCTGTGGTGTGGAGTCCAGGGATCAAAGGAACTCAGGTGGTTCCTATGTATTTTATATGTATCCCAGTCTACTCTTAAACGTGGGCTTCTTCTGCCTCTGCTCCTGAATCCTGCAACTGCAGATGTGCATCACCACATGAAGCTGTCAGTGTCCCTGTTACCTGTAGTTGTGTATTCCCCATCCTAACCCTAACCCTAACCCTAACCCTAACCCTAACCCCCTAACCCTAACCCTAACCCTAACCCTAACCCTAACCCAACCCTAACCCTAACCCTAACCCTAACCCTAACCCTAACCCTAACAACCCTAACCCTAACCCTAACCCTAACCCTAACCCTAATTTTGTGAGAACCGAGTTCCGGGTGTACTTCCCACAGCTCAGGTAAGTCAAGGCAGTGATCGCCATCAAGCAGGGTACATGAATGACTGCAATATTTAGCCTGAGTTTTACTGACCAAATGCATTTATATGACTCACAGTGCACAGTAAACATCCCAGCCATGAAGATATGGCAAAACACTGAATGAATATAGATGAGACGGTATATATATATATATATATATATATATATATATATATATATATATACACACACACACACACACATACATACATACACACCAGGGCAACTGTGGCCCATGGGCCAAATCTGGGTCACCACCTGTCTTCATAAGCACAGCTTGGCTTGGGACAGAGCCACACTCCTGTGGTTTCGTGGTGGAGAAGAGTTGAGCGTCACAAGAGAATGTGTTATCCACAAAACATAAAAGTGTTGGTTTTATTTACAAAAGGTATGCATCCTGTTGTTATAGTTCATAAAATAGAGCACAGGAAAGCAGTTCCCCCTGAAACAACCCTCTTTCCCATATGGAAGCAGCACTGCCCTAGCTCTCAAATCAGCTTCAGAGGAGCAAACATCTCCGAGTCAAACTTACCCTGGAAAGAGGTCCCTGAGAAGGGCCGGGTGTGTGGCTCACCCGATTCACACTCCACGCAGGGCTCTTATCTTTTTAGGCCACAAAGAGAGTCTAGACAGCATGTAGGTATAAATACATCCATTTCCCACTTGGAGCTTTGATCCAGTCTTCTGGACTCAGAAGCTGAAAGCTATAGTGAGCTCCTGCCATTTCCTGGGATATACTTCTCCAAGAGGTAGTTTGAGTGAAATTGAGACAAGTTTTAATCTGTGTGATGGAATGTCAGCATTGTTGTCCAGACACCCCAATACTTCAAGCCAATCCTAGCTCGAGTTGTGGATCCTACCTGGAGCCACAACTGCACTGCACCCAGGGCCATCAAACACCTGCTGCAGCTGCTGCTCTTTTCTTCTTAGTTTGTGTGAGAACCCTTGGCTTTGAGCATACGAGGCAAGTATTTTACCATTAAGCTGGTATTTCTGGCCCCAGACAGATCCATCTCTAATACCTGGCTATTAAGCTCCTATCCAAAGTACAGTATATAGCAACAGTATTGGTGAAATAGTGTAAGGTGTATGCAACCGTCTACCTCTTACAGTTTCATTTTTTAAAAATGTACTTTTATATATGCATGTTTCCTTTCAAGTACGTGTGCATCACATATACGCATAGTGTGTAAGGAAATCAGAAGAGAATGTCAGGGCCCCTGTAACTGATTAACATGCAGTTGTGAGCCATCATATGGTGCTGGGAACTGAACCCAGGTCCTCTAGGGCAACAAACCTTAACCACTGAGCCATCACAGAAGCCCCAAAAGCTTCTTTATATTATTAATTTATTAATAATTAGATTATTAACACAATTTATTAACAATTGAATTACTAATATAATTTTATAAATCAATTATATATTAAATTATATATTAAAATAATATTTATAAATTGTGTGCATGTAGGTGTGCATGCAAGTGTGCATGCGTACATACATAAATATGCATGTCACAGTGTACATGTTGACATCAAAGGAGAGTTTGTAAGAGTCATTTCTTTCCTTTTGCCCATGTGGGACCCAGGGATCAAACTCAGGCAGTCAAACTTGGTGGCATGCTTTACCCATGAACCATCACACAGTTTCCCTTTTACCATTGTTTAATTTTTATCTGATGGGTTAATACACCAGGAAGCAACACTGCCAGGTTTGAGTGAGGCTAGCCCTCGGCAGAGGCCCTTCCATGGCTCTGGTATTTAAGCATCTTTATGGCCTCTGCTTCTGTATGGTTGTATGTTGTATGAAGTGGCTTCCTATAGAGTCCTACTACAAAGTCTGTGGGACAGCTTAGGAGAGGGGGATGTTCTGGTTCTCAGTGTCCCTAAGGCCTACATGATTTATCACCAGGAAGAGGCTCTTGGCAACTGGCATGTTGCCTTCATTCGTTAGAACTCCACAGTAACCCGCTTTAGCCTTTGGTTTTGTCTTGACCCCAGAAAGCTCTTGTTAAGTAAACTCAGTTCTGAGAGGAACCATATTTTCCTTCATCCTCCGGGCTTCTGGGTGGGCCTGTGTGGCCCCGTTTCCGGGCATTTAGTCTGTAACACCCCCATGGCATGGTAGAGTGAACAGGCTTTATGCTGTCATAGTACTGACACAGGAAGATACACTGCAGTTTTGTGCTTCAAAGGAACCCACAAGAATAGGCTCTGCGGTCCTAAGTTCACAGACCCCGAAAACACATGGTGTAATTGGTCAAGTGAAGACTTCCTGAAGATAGGCCTCTGTGTGAGTTCCATGGTGTAGACGAATCCAAAGAGCTATTGGCTAGACTCTCACCTCAAGTTACTGACTCAGACACAAGGCTACAATGAAAGGACAGTTTAAGAACGCCACCTGGGGGGCACTCACCCTGGCTGATCCCCAGGGTGGGCAGGTGGGACTCGGGCAGACAGAGAGCTGTTGTAGTTTGGTATTTATTTAAAGGTTTCCAGGAGTCAAATGCTATGCTGGTTGTGTCTTTTACTCAGGATCTACAGGATAAAACATGGATCAAATAAAATCTGAGATTTCTCTCCAGGCCCACCCGAAGGCTCAATTGGGAAGTTCTCCAGAAAAGGAATTACAGAGAAAAGTTAGTACAAACCTGGAGACCACAGTACCAGGATCCTCTCCTCTCCCTAGCCCAACTCCACCGACCCTTCCAGGCCCTGCTCCAGGGTATAAAGACATCACAGACCGAAGGGGTTTCTTGACCCCAATTGTGACTGCAGTTGTCTTCATTACCTTAGGCTTCTGGTGATGAGCCTTCTCCTGTCCGTGGTGGACAGATAAACTTAGGATAACGGGTTGCAACCCAAACCTTTATTAAACAAAATAAACATTTCCAGGGGATGGGAGCTGCAATGAGAATGTAGCTCTGGGTTATCTGTATGGATGCAGTTTCCCCTGAGGTATCCTCCTTTTGCAAAGAGCCTCAGAATGTTGCCTTCTTGGCCTTTCTTGTCAGAGAGTCCCTTAGTAACCACAGAATTTTGGCTATACCCATGCCAGCCCCTACCTATGGCCAGGATGGTCCCCTGCCCAGCCCAGTGCAATGGCAGAGCATAATCCCCTCCTGGTCGGGTTGGTGACAAATACTAGAATTCAGTGTGTGAAGGAGGTGCACAAGGAGGAATGAATTTCAGCTTCCTTCATGCAAGAGTCAGGAAATGCCCACAGCAAAGGGGCACCCTGAAGGAGATAGCATGGTGGGCTGGAAAGAAGGCTCAGTGGCTAGAGCACTTCCAGATGTTCTTAGGAAGGATACAAATTTGGTATCCAGCACCCGAGGGACAACACCCTGTGACTTCAGATAAGGGCATTTGATGCCCTTTTCTGGTCTCCACAGACACACAGATAAACACACAGACACACACACACACAGATTTAATTTTGTTTCTGAAGAAAAAAGACAGCCTAGAAAATGTTACTCTTTATTATTTCAAGGAGGCAATACATAGTTCCAGTACACCAAAGCAATAGGGAGTCAGAGGCAGCAAATGGCCAGTGGTTTGGGAAAGAACCTCATGGTGCATCTCCAAGCTCACACAGACTGGGACAGTGACAGGAGCTTGCTATGACTGTAGCAGTGGATGGATGACCAAACTCAGCAGCTGCAGACCGTGAAAGGGCTGCTGCAGGGGCAGTTCCACAATTCGGCACACAAGGCTACTGTCCCGACAGCAGCCAGCTTGCCCAGCATTTGACTCTGTCTGTTTCAGAGCCTGGAGTGGACAGGGCAGGAGTAAATCCTGAGTGATCAATTAAGGTGAAAGCCTTAGTAGTGTTAACACTCTGGATGAGAAGAGACAGCACTGTCTTGGAGGGGTGGGTGGGGAGAAAGGACTGGAAGGAGCCTGGGCCGAAGCACAGCCGTAGGAGGGCCTCTCCTGGTACATGATGGGGAGAGGTGGGGCTAGGCATGGGGGAAGCTGCTTCCTCTGGCACAGAGTTGACCTAGAGGTTGGTTTTCCACTCATAATTGATTACCTGGGTGTAGTCATCATACCAAGGACAAAACAACTCTTGCTCATACCAAACATGGCCTCAGAGAGAGAGATGACTCAGTTTTCCCCAGGTTGTGGGGAGGGCTCAACCTAAGACCCTTCATTCCTGGCCCCTGTCCTTTGGGGTGAAAGAGACGAGCATAAATATGCCTACTGGAGCCCAAGTGCTCTGTTCCAGAGAGCTCATATTGGCTGGACCCACGGTCCAACCCTTGCACAGAGCTGACATTTATACCAGAGAGGATGCCCATCTGGTGACTGAACGGTGGTGTCACAGCAGTGAGGGGTCACAGCAGTGGGGAGGTCACAGCAGTGGCTGGGATGCAGAGATACTCACAGATGCCTTCCATTTCAGCATTGTGGGCCTAGCTGCTGGGGGCGGGGGGGTGCTGTTTCCCAGCATGCACTGCTCTCCAACCTGGCTTGCTACATTGGCTCCCAGTGTTTTGGTTTGACAGGTATGAAAATAATTTTAAAAATCACACCACCGTGTATTCCAACCCAGAGCTGATGGCTTTGTTTCGTTTGACAGGAAAGGACAAAGAAACCACAACTCCACAGTGGCCAAGGCTCAAGTAGCACAAAGCTGTGCTATACACAGAATCGGAGAAACCTTGTCTGGCGGGGGAGCTGGGGGAGCTGGGGGAGCCATGGGATCCTCTAGTCGGTGGCAGGATCTGAGGTCACCTCATCTTCACATTCCTCAAAGCCTGGGACTGGCTTCTGCAGAAAGTATGTGGTGGCCTGGATCACCTTATCAGGTCCAATGTTGTACACAGGGTGTGTGGGCTGCTGTGAAGAGAACAGAGGCAGATTCGTCACCAGTGGCTTTGTGTCTGCTGAAAGGCACCTGGCAGAACTGGACTAAGGAGCAGGAGTGACACAGATTTATTCCAGGCCCAAATGTGCAATAAAACAAAATCAGGATCTGCTGAAAACCTCCAGTAGTACACAATCACAAGGGAACATTATACAGCCACTTAAATACGTGCTTTCGGGGGCTGGAGAGATGGCAGGCAGCACTTAAGAGCACTGGCTGCTCTTTCAGAGGACCTGGGTTCAATTCCCAGCAATCATATGGCAGCTCTCAACTGTAACTCCAAGGGCAAGGGATCCAACACCCTCATACAGACATACCGGCAGACAAAACACGGATGTACATTAAAATAAATCTTTTAAAGAGAGAGAGAGATCTCTGAATATGTGCTTTCAAATATTTTAATGACGAGGAGAAATGCCAAAAATATATTTTAGAGTTTGTTGGATTTTGAGATATTCACATCGACTTTAGCAGTTAATCATCTTTTTGTAAAACTCTGAAATCAGAAACTGTGTGGAAGATCCTGCACCCTAACATATTAGGTATGTGCTCCACCATTAAGCTATCTCCTTGCTCCAAACCTTTTTTATTATTTATTTATTTATTTATTTATTTATTTATTTATTTATTTTGGTTTTTCAAGACAGGGTTTCTCTCTGGCTGTTCTGGAACTCACTCTGTAGACCAGGCTGGCCTCGAACTCAGAAATCTGTCTGCCTCTGCCTCCCAAGTGCTGGGATTAAAGGCGTGCGCCACCACTTCCTGGCCAAACCCTTTCCTTAAGCACTGTAATTTTCTTATCACTAAATATGTTTTTAATTAACAAAGTACTGTCTGTTACAACTTTTTCTTCCTTTCATTCTGTTTTTAAGTCTCATCTAGTCCAGGCTGGCCTCAAATTTACTATGTAAGCTGGCCTTGAACTCCTGCCCTTCCTGCTTCTCCCACATGCTGGGATTACAGGTATGTGGTGTCTGCTTTTCGTTGTGACAT
The DNA here is from genome assembly GCF_008632895.1 of Mastomys coucha. Classification (NCBI taxonomy): domain Eukaryota; kingdom Metazoa; phylum Chordata; class Mammalia; order Rodentia; family Muridae; genus Mastomys; species Mastomys coucha. The sequence goes on along the minus strand of NW_022196912.1, from coordinate 91,954,467 downwards.
TTTCATGTATACTGCCATGCTTTGTTCTTATTTGCCCCTGGCCTCCACTTCTGCTGGTCCTCCAATTCTCTCATGGCAATACATTCCACTGTCATTCTGTTTCCCTTCCTGAGACCTCTGATATAGAAAGATCACATTTTCTCTCATGGAGTGCAGATAAAAAGTAAAAGAAAAAATGAGGCCCAGAGGTGGTGGCACTTGAAAGGTCTATGAGTTTGAGGCCAGCCTAGTCTACAGAAAGAGTTCCAGGACAGCCAAACAGAGGTAGGTAGGTAGATAGGTAGGTAGGTAGGTAGGTAGGTAGGTAGGTAGGTAGGTAGGTCGATCGATCAATAGATAGATAGATAGATAGATAGATAGATAGATAGATAGATAGATAGATAAACAAAAACAGCCAAACAAAACAAAAACGAGGAAAGGAGACATTAGAGGGGAGGAGAAACACTGTCGCTTTTTTTTTTTTTAATTAAAGCTTGTCTATGCATGCACTGTGTTGAGCTCATTCCCATCCCTCCTCCTTTCAAACCCCTCTCCTTCCCATTAACTCCCTCTCTCTCCATAGACAGCTTGACTTCTAGTTTCATGTCATAGATACATACGTATTTTATGTATCTATATATAACTTGGACGTACAGATGAGAGAAAATATGCCTTGCTGACACTGCTCCATCTACTTACTATGATGGTTCCAGTTGCAACCATTCTCCTGCAAATGACGTGACTACATTCTGATGGAATCAAAGGGTCCTTTGGGAGGGGGAGGGGTAGACAGGATGCATCCCTCCCCTGTTGCAATTACATTTGTAAACAACCACTCTTGGCTCCAAAACCTTCTGAGTGCTAGTATGATACTTGAAAAGTCTTCGCTTTTAAAGCACTTTGGATTTTTAATGTTACAGGGAAGCTTACCCTGTAACACATGAACAAAAAACATTCTGCATAAAAACATCTCAAATCTCTCACAACTTGCCTATGGCTGTGACAAGGCTGGGCGGGCAGGCCACCGCCATCTAGCAAGACTGCAACAGCAAGCCATGGGACCAGATTTCACTCTCCTTATTCCTGTATGTGTGTCTCAGTTATTAAATAGTATGGTGTATCTGTATTTGTAATTAAAAAAAAGGACCTCAACTCTTTTGGGTAGAAGTGTTGGATCCTATTTCAATTCTTTTACATTATTTCCCTACATTGCAGAAAGCCAAATGAAATTTGATCTGAGACAGGGCAGAGTTTTAGAGCAGTATTCGGGGCCCTTTCACTGTGGGCGAATGACAAGGAAGAGGATAAAACTGCAGAAAAGATTTTAAACTTCATCCCCATCACGAGTGTGTGATGCTTGCATGCGCATGCCCAGTCAGTGGAGTTGCTTTTCTCCTACTGTATAGGTTCCACATTGGTCTCAGGTTCTGAGGCTTGGCAACAAACACCCTTACCTGCTGAATCATCTTGTCAGCTCCCATTTATTTATTAGACAAGGTCTCATGTAGCCTAGGCTGGCAGCCTCCATCTCCGAGGAGTGCAGCTAAGAACTTCTGACCTCCTGCCTCCACCTCCCAAGTGCTGGGATTCCAAGTGTGCACCATGGTGCTTGCTTTATACAGTACTGAGGGCTGACGGAGGTCTGCATGCAAGTTAGCTAAGCACTGTTGCAGCTGAACGACACGCCCAGCCCTCGGGTTTACAATGTTTCTGAGAGACAAAATGGGAGAGGGAAACTGGACACAGTGGTGGACACCTTTAACCCCCATACTCAGGAGGCAAAGCAGGCAGATCTCTGTGAGTTATCTAGGCCAGCCAGCACTGTAGAGTGAGACCCTGTCTAAAATGGGGGAGGGGCCAGCAAGCTACCCATTGAATTTCAGGAAGCCAGTATATTTTAAAACACAAACTGAAAAAATGCATTATAATAAAAAATGTATATCAGGGCTGGTGAGATGGCTCAGCAGGTAAGAGCACCAATTGCTCTCCCGAAGGTCATGAGTTCATATCCCAACAACCACATGGTGGCTCACAACCACTTGTAATGAGATCTGAGGCCCTCTTCTGGTGCATCTGAAGACAGCTGCAGTGTACTTGTAATAAATAATAAATCTTTAAAAAAAAAATGTATATCAAATCTTTAAAAATGTTTTTCTATTTATTTACTTAGTACAGGGGCTACCCATGCCACAGCATTCAGGTGGAGGTCAGAGGACAAGTTGCAGGAGTCAAGTCTCCCTTTCTACAACTGAATTGAACTCAGGGGCTTGTGTGGCAACCCACTGAACTATCCCACCAGCCCTCATGAAAGTCTAAGGAAGAGTCACTGAGGGACTGGGAGATGACTCAGTAAAATGTTTGCTGAGAATCCATAAGAACCTGAGTTTGGTCCCCAGTCACTACGTAAAAGGCCGGGTATGGCTGGGGCACTTATAATCCCAGCAACAGGGAGGCAGAGACAGGAAGATCCCAGGGGCTTAGTGGCTAGCCAGCCCGTAACAAGCAAGATCCTGGTCCCAGTGAGATGCTCAAACATCCGAGGTTGCCCTCTGGTCTCCATGTGCACCCACACACGTGCCTCACCAAAGGTTGAACCAAGTATAGTGGCTGCAGCCTATAATCACAACCACCCCTGGAGGAAGGAGCAAGAAAGCTGACCCAGTTCAAGGCTAGCCCGGTCTACAGTGTGAATTCCAGGCCAGTCAGAAATACAAAGTGACATAGTTGGGACCCTGACCAAAAAAAAAAGAAAAGAAAAGAAAAGAATGATTTTTCATCTATTTGCACTTCTGCTTGAAATATTTACCAACACAAGCAAAGGAAAGACATAAAAGACAGATGAAAAGAAAAGGCTCAAAATTTATATCTGCTGGCCACTACACACAGTCTCAGCTGCATTTGTTTCTTGGGCTCAGGTCTAGGTGCGCAGTGTGTCCTTCTGCCAGGCTGCTGTAGCACAGGCCATGGTGGGCAGCATCCTGTTCCTTTCCTGTGCTGGGACTGGCTCAGGGCTCTGCTAACACATCTAGTCACAGACCCCTACCCTGAGCTATATCCCTAGCCTAGGGCTGCCACCTTGTCGGAGAAGGCCACCCACATGAAACAAATACATGGCAAACTGACGCACGGCAATGTGAACAGCCCATTCTCTGAGGAGACAGCATCTACGCTGAGCGATGAAGCCAGCCATAATACAGTGAGTGGAGCACCAGGCCCATGCTAGAGTAACAACTGCACCTGCCCTAGAGAAGAAGCTGTGGTCAGCAACGGGCTGGAATAAAGTCACGGCACCTCTGCCCCCCAGTGCAGACCGCTGAAGTCCAGCCTCTGCCTGGCCCTATATTTCCTCCTCCACTCACACCCTCACTTGGGCTACAGAATGCCAGGAGGGTGGGTGGGGCCTGTGAGTTTCCCAACTTGCCCACGCAGGGAACAGAGCCAGCTCTGCAGGATGCAAGTGGCTACTCTAAAATTAGGTCCCCTGACCTGGGAAACCTTGTGGAAAGGGGGCGTTGAGCCCCTACCTGCCTTACCAGAACATTCTCGGGCACACCCATGACCACATCATGCAACATGGCTCCGCTTCCAAAATGCTGGGCAATGGAGAGGCCGCTCAGGCAGTAGCAAGTATGGTAGAAGTCACGTGACCTGCAAGGACAGACAGATGGCTCTGAAACGGTCCCATCCCTCCCTACCACATGAATCCAGAGGACTGGGATATAGATGTACCTTGGTCCCTTTTCGATACAGGGTCTAAGGAAGCATGGCTGTTCCCAGTAGTAGTCTTGAAGGTACACTGAGCCCTGCCCAACAATGGGACTAAGTTTTGTTATTGGTTTGTTTGTTTGGTTTACTTTGATGCAGTGATGAGGATGGACCACTTGCTAGGCTAGTCCGCAGTCACCACTGAGCCACACCCTCAGCCATAGGAATTGTTTGTCTTTCCAGACATTCTGGAGAGGGCTAAGAGTGGCAGCACTAAATTAATGCATTTCTCTAGAAAAACGTCTAAAAATCAATCACACTCAAATTGCTGGGCCAGGCCTTCCACCCAGCAGTAGTACGTGTGTGTGTGTGTGTGTGTGTGTGTGTGTGTGTCCACAGTGTAACTACATCTCATATTTTATTTACTTTCTCATTTACGGTACCATACACAGCACCCCAGGCCTGCATTTAGTCATCTAATTCACTGTAGAATAGTTGGATTATAATCTGTTTATCACAGTCATTGGTTTGATAGCCTATTCTTCTTCACTGTTTCACAATCCTCAGGAGTGACCCCAGAACAGTGCTCCACCCACCACTGATCTGTACCTCTATCCACATCCTATTCCAGTTAAATGGACTTAATGAGTAAAACACAAGTAAAGGAAGCCAGGCATGGTGGCTCATGCCTTTCGCTCAAGAGGCAGAGGCAGGTAGATCTCTGAGTTCAAGGCCAGCCTGAACTGCTCTGGCTTATAGAGCTAATTCATGTACAGCCTGGGCTACACAGAGAAACCTATCTCAGAGGACAAAAACAGTAAAGAAAGCCACCAAGACAGGCATTCATTTACCTCTCTGGGGAAGTAGGAAGGTGCACTTGAACTGGGGTCCCTGGTGAGCAACTCTGGATGAGTAGCCGAGGTGACTGCTCAATGGGGCTAAAGGGGGGGTTACACCAAACACAGCACTTTCCCTTCACAATGGTAATGCTAAGCAGATGAAGGACAGGGATGCCCAGGTTGATTGATGGGCCTGGCTCTGAGTGAGCCCGGGTGGCAATTCCCTCTCCCCTCATCCGTCTCCCCAAGAGAACACTTACTTGCCGGGTTTGTCCAGAAGACCCCCAGCTGGACACTGGCAGCACATCAGGATGTACTCCTGCAGCGCCTGCTGATGGAACATCCAGTGGCTCATGCTGAGGGCAGGGTCACCTGGCGAAGAACACAGTGTCAGAGGGCGGGGCTGACATCAATGATTATTGACTCGGTCCGGTCACTCTTAGTACACCTGCTGCCTTCACCACACGTGCCCTCTCCTGAACATGACTGTGTTGTCAAAGAGCAGGTCTAGGAGGCAGTCTTAATTGCCAGTCAACATGGATGATGGCCCACAACCAAATCTCCAGCAGTGGCTGCTCGGAGTAGCTCCAAGACTGCCTCAGTTTCCTGACAGCATTTCCTTTAGCTCCTCTCAGCAATTTGTTAGGACACACCCCTTACCAGAGGCTCTACTCAAATAGCTTGTTTTGACCTTTCTAGCCCTAAACTAAATCCACATCCAAAAGAAACTCCCAGAGACCCAAACGTTTGTCCCAGAAGCCATCACTGCTGACCATCCTGTGTCACAGAAGGCACAAGCAAAAGCCACCATGCTGGGAGTCACAAGAAACTTAAGTCCTGGGTTTTGTTTTTCTTTTCATTTCTTTTGATGCTGGGGAACATGCTATGCGTGCTGGGGAAGCACTCCACCCTGAGCTACATCCCTAGGCCCTGGGCTCCTTCATTTATAAGTTCAGCCAGTACAGAAAGAGAATTCTGCAGGTCACAGTTACCAAGCAGGGAGAGGAGAGGGAGCTCAACACTTTTGTTTTTATTCATTTCCCTACATAGTTACAATTATTATAATTTTGTAACTGCATGTTTTTCACATAACACTTAAACACAAATTTCTGTTCTGTTACATCATCTTCAGAACCATCATTTGGAGTAACAGTTAAACATCCCATTTAAGAAGAGATACAAGGTAACTGAGAAAAAAAAAAAAAACAGGGCCAAAGCTTTCATAGATGTGGGTATATAAATCTCTAGGGTGGGTGTAAAAACCTCTAGGTAGAGTTTACAAAAGGTGAACGTGAGCAGGGTGGGTGAGAATATAAGTAAAGCAAGCGGGACTGGGAAATGACTCGCTAGGCACAGTGCCTCCTGTGCAAGCATGGGAACCCGAGTTCAGATCCCAGCACCCGTATAGAGAGTCAGTGCAGGGCAGGAGACATATAGCTCAGTGGTTAAGAGCACTGACTGCTTGTCCAGAGGTCCTGAGTTCAATTCCCAGCAACCACATGGTGGCTCACAACCATCTGTAATGGGATCTGATGCCCTCTTCTTGTGTGTCTGAAGAGAGCAAAGTGAACTCATATGAATAATAGCCAGGCGGTGGTGGCACACACATTTAATCCCAGCACTTGGGAGGCAGAGACAGGCAGATTTCTGAGTTCGAGGCCAGCCTGGTCTACAGAGTGAGTTCCAGGACAGCCAGGCATACACAGAGAAACCCTGTCTCGAAAAAAAATAAAAAATAAATAAATAAATAAAAATAAATCTTTAAAAAAAAAACAAAAAGAGTCCGTGCAGCAGTGCACACCTGTAAGCCCAGTGCTGGGGAGGCAGGGACAAGAGGATACATGACACTCATGTTCCAAGTTCAATGAGAGACCCTGTCACAAAAAAGTATGGTGGAGACTGACTGAGAAAGACAGCAGATGTCAGCCTCTGTCAGCCTCTGGCCTCTCAACCCATACCTACCTGTACATGTGCACACACAAACATGTACATACACATATACCACACATGACAAAAGAACATTCCACATTTAGTTATAGAATATTCAGACAGAATTTTCTTTTCTTTTTTTGAGACATGGTCTCAGCCCAGGCTGGCTTTGAACTCACTACGTAGCTAATGATAACTCTGAAATCTTGATCCACTTGCCTCCATCTCCTGGAATTACAGGTGTGCCTCATACATCTGGCAATAATTTTGTAATTATGCTATTTTACTTTATTTTTATTTTACACACACACATATTCATATATGGGTTCTTGCATGTAGCATGTGCCTGAGATTTATGGAGGCCAGAAGATGGGACTGGATCTGGAACTAGGATTACAGGCAGCTGTGAGGTGCCATGTTGGTGCTAAGAAACAAACCTGAGACCTCTTAACTACTGAGCCTCCTCTCTAGTGCCCCAGCCCCCTTTCTTCCTTAAAAAGATACACACACTTATTGTCTCAGCTACTAGGCTAAATCAAGGAAAAGATGAAGAAGGAACACACATACACACACACACACGATAAAATTTTTAAAATGTTCCCAGTAACCAAAAGGGTAAAAATAGATAATAGAGATGAATTTGTACCTTCCATCACAAAAGGACACAGCTTTCCTTCTCTCTAGAGGAGTCAGTGACAGGACCTTCCATAAAAGCAGAGAGCAACCCTACCAGACTCCAGAGTATGCTGGTACCCCAGCCTTGGACATCCCAGCCTCCAGATCTTGTTGGGGATCAAACTCAAGACCACACATGCTGGTTTTCTGTAGCTCTCCATCAGGCTAATCTCCACTAACAGAAGTGCAGGAGCAAGGAAAAGAATCTCCAATGAGTCAGACAATACGAGCATTGTGTACCTTATGCTATTCATGCATGAGTGTGTGTACGTACATGTGTGGATATATTTGTACTTGTGCTATACAATTAAACTCAGAGCCTTGTGGATGCTAGGCAAGTAATCTACCACTAGTTGGATTGTTAGCCTTGGGAGCAGGCATCTATACCACTGAGTCATTACAGGCTGTATACCCTAATTTTTAAAAATTATCCTAATTACTGTGAACATCAAACTAGATACTTATAAGTAAGGGTACAAAAATTGCAAAATACTAATAATTTGATATAAACTACGTCTTAAAGGGGAAGTGAAATCCTGGGAATGCAGAGTAGCTCAACATTAAGAAATCAGGCTAGGCACGGTGGTGTATGCCTTTAATCCCAGCACTGTGGAAGACAAGTATGGTAATACACATATAATCGCAGCACTTAAAAGGATCAGAGAGAGGTTCAAGGTCATCCTCAGCTTCGTAAAGAGTTTGAGGATAATACAGAGCCAGCAAAGGGCTCTTACTACTCAGCCTGACAGAACCAGGTCTGACCTCCACACATGTCCTGCGGCACACATGCCCTCCCCCTCTACAGAAAACCAACAGGACTAAGTAAATGTAATAATTGTTTTTAATTACCCGGAGCTGGGAGGATAGATCAGTCAATGAAGTGCTTGCTGTACAAGCGTGATGACCTAAGTTCCATCCCCAACCCCCGAGTTAAAAATCCGGGCATGGCAGTACACCAATACCAGAGCTGAGAGGTGGAGGCAGGGGCATCCTGAGGCTTGTTGGCCAGCCAGTCTAGTGAAATTGGTGTAGTGACTAAGAAAGATACTTGGTTGTTGACCTCTGGCCTTCCTATGCCATCTAGATATCACACACACACACACACACACACACACACACACACACACACACATGCATGTAACCACACATACACAGGTACAGTAAATAAATGAAGACTATTAATATGTCAATGCTTGCTGGGTATAGTGGCACATACCTGTAATTTCAGCACTTAGAAGACAGGTAGGCAGGTAGGAAGATCATGAGTTCAAGGTCATCATAGGCTATATAGTAAATTCTAGGTTAGTTTCAGATACAAGACTGTCTTTATTTTTTATTTTTTTTATTTTTTTATTTTTTTTTTTGTTTTTTGAGACAGGGTTTCTCTGTGTATCCCTGGCTGTCCTGGAACTTACTCTGTAGACCAGGCTGGCCTCGAACTCAGAAATCCACCTGCCTCTGCCTCCCAAATGCTGGGATTAAAGGCATGCGCCACCACGGCCTGGCTAACAGTCTTTTAAAAAAAAAAAAAAATCGGGCTGGTGAGATGGCTCAGCAGGTAAGAGCACTGTCTGCTCTTCCGAAGGTCCTGAATTCTAATCCCGGCAACCACATGGTGGCTCACAACCATCCCTAATGAGATCTGACGCCCTCTTCTGGAGTACCTGAAGACAGCTACCATGTACTTACATATAATAATAAATAAATCTTTTTTTAAAATCTATATATTCTCTGTAATCTTTTTTTAAAAAAAATTCAAACTGAATTGAGAAAGACCCAAAACAGCCAAGGTGATCTTGAAAAAGAAGAAAGCTTAGAGGCCTGTATTTCCTGATTTCAAAACCAACAGCAGAGATGTCATAATCATGGAACATAAGGACAAACACATGGCACAATGCAGTAGAAACGGGAATCAGGAGATAAGCCCACACACCCATGGCCAACTGGTTATCCACAAGATGCTATGTCCATTCTAAGAAAGAACAGTCGATCCTGGGACAACTGGACTTCAACATGCCAATGACGTTGCTTGGTGGAAGAATGTGCATCTAGCATATAAGCTAAACATGAAAGCCTCATGTTTTGTTTGTTTCTGGTCCTGGGGAAAAAGCCCAGAAAAAGCCTTTGGCTGGGTGTGATGACTCATGCCCTACACTACACTTGGGAATGCCTAATCCCTACACTTGGGAAGCTGAAGCCTGTGCCACACAGAAAGACCCTGTCTCATGAAATAAAACAAAACAAACCCTTAAAAATACATCAAGAACCGAAATATGAGAGCTAAATATCAGATCTCTAGGAAGAAAACAAAGTATATTCCCATGATGTTTGTGGTGGTTTGAACAGAAATGGCCTCCATACACTCGTGTGTTTGAATGCTTGACAATAAGGAGTGGCACAGTTAGGAGATGTGGCCTTGCTAGACGAAGTGTGTCACTGTGAGGTCTTACATGCCCAAGCCATGCCCAGTGTGGCAGACAGTTTGCTGCTGTCTTTGGATCAAGATGTAGAGCTCTCAGCTCCTTCTCCAGCACTATGTCTGCCTGCACACTGCCAAGCTTCCCATCATGATGATAATGGACTGAACCTCTGAAACTATACACCAGCCCCAATTAAATGTTTTAATTGTGGAGGCTTGGCTCAAGAGATTTCAGAGGAGAAAAATGTTAGTATGTGGTCTAGATACTGGTCCTATGAAAAATATGGCTTTTGACCTCATCCAAAGAGTCTGCCTGAGGCTAAATTAAAGAATTTGGATTAATTCCATTGGCAGAGGAAATCTTAAAACAGCCTAGTATTGATTCTGTCATGTGGTATTAGTGTTCACTCTTACACAGATCTACAATGAAAAGGAACAAGCTGCCGGGCAGTGATGGCGCACGCCTTTAATCCCAGCACTTGGGAGGCAGAGGCAGGCGGATTTCTGAGTTCGAGGCCAGCCTGGTCTACAGAGTGAGTTCCAGGACAGCCGAGGGCTACACAGAGAAACCCTGTCTCAAAAAACCAAAAAAAAAAAAAAGCCTGATGTTAAAGGTGACCTTAAGGCAAGACACTATCCAGCAAAGCTGCCAATTTGTAAAAAGCTTACAGCCAGGTGTGGTGGCATATGCTTTCAGTCCCAGCACTCAGAAGTCAGAGGCTAATGGATCACCAGCCTGGTCTAAGGTGTAATTGAACAAGGGGGGTGATGTTCCAACCCCAGCAAGTGGCAGAATTTGGCAGCTTCCCCCATATGATTCTGTCTTTAGAGAGAAGGATAAAAGAAAGGGCTTATGGAATGTCCCTCCATGTCTAAGGATAGTCGCTGAGGCCATGTGTGTGGCAGGAGTGTCCCCAGATGGAGGCCTAGAGAGGCCATTGTGTGAAGCTGTGAAGGTGAAGCCTAGATTGCCTTGGAGACCCCAAGATGTTGGAGATGTCAGAGCCCTGGGATACCTGCCAAGGAGAGCTGCTAACAGAGAGTGGAACCAGCCCAAGAGAGACAGGTGTGTGGCTGTCAACAAAGCTGAAAGGAGTTGGATATCTGAAGAATATTTTGACATCAGAAATGGAGATGAAGAGTTTGGAGTTTTCCCGGGCTGGTTTTGGTCTTGCTTTGGTCTAGCATTTTCTCACTACATCCCCTTTCCTCTAGTTTGGATTGGTAATGTATCTCCTGTGCCATTGTGTATTGGAAGTATGATTTGCTTTTTTATTTTGATCTTAGAGAGGATTACAGTTAAGAGGTTGCACAAATTTCAGAAGAGATGTTCAACTTTGGACTTTTAAACAAGTCTAAGACTGTTTATGGACTATGGGGACTTTTGAAGTTGGACTAAATGTATTTTTGCATTATGCTATAGCTATAAGCCTATGGGAGCCAGGGAGTTGAATGTGGTGGCCTCCATAGATTTATGTGTTTGAATGCTTAGCTATATGAAATGGCACTATTAGGAGGTATGGCTTTGTTGAAGGAAGTATGTCACTGTAGACATCTTATATGCTCAAACTACATCCAGTGTGGCAGATAGTCTCCTGCTGCCTTTAGGGCAAGATGTAGAACTGTCAACTCCTCCTCCAGCACCATGTCTGGTTGTTCACTGCCATGCTTCTTGCCACAATGGACTAAACCTCTGAAACTGTGAGCCAGCTCAATTCAGTGTTGTCCTTTGTAAGAGTTGCTGTGGTCATGGTGCCTGTACTGGCTGGTTTTGTGTGCCAACTTGACACAGGCTAGAGTTATCACAGAGAAGGGAGTTTCAGTTGGGGAAGTGCCTCCATGAGATCCAGCTGTGGGGCATTTTCTCAATTAGTGGTCAAAGGGGGTAGGGCCCCTTGTGGGTGGTGCCATCCCTGGGCTAGAAGTCTTGGGTTCTATAAGGGAGCAGGCTGAGCAAGCCAGGGGAAGCAAGCCAGTAAGGAACATCTCTCCATGGCCTCTGCATCAGCTCCTGCTTCCTGACCTGCTTGAGTTCCAGTCCTGACTTCCTCTGGTGATGAACAGCAATGTGGAAGTAAGCCAAATAAACTCTTTCCTCCCCAACTTGCTTCTTGGTCATGATGTTTGTGCAGGAATAGGAACCCTGACTAAGACAGTGCCTCTTCACAGGAACAGAAACTCTAACTAAGACAATGTTGGAGTTAGCAATGGATTCCTACATGGTACCAAAACCACAAGCAACACGACAATAAATCAAACAAAAAATTAGGCTTCACCGTGTGTGAGATCCAGGGTTTGATCCCTAGCATAAATAAATACATAATGTTTTAAAGTTAACGAAGAAGCCCAAGTGTGTGGCACATGCTTGTAATCCGGCACTTGGGAGGCTGATGCAGAATTGTCATGAGTTCTAGGCCAGCCTGGCTACCTTGTCTAAAACAACAAAGGGTAAAAGAGTTTTGAAAGTATCTGCTCATTTATTCTGATCTGCATGCCTGTGTTACTAATTAGGATGAGAGTTTTCTGTAACTTTGGTTTACCAGTCTACCCTCTGTTTTCTAAAGTCCATTAATATTATGACCTTCACCTTAAACTATATTCATTTTTTTCTGTAACACAGCTGTACCTCCTGCCCCCTTTTTGCCCACTTGTTTTGTTATATGAGTTTAAAATAAACAGTTGATACCTCAGTTACAATCATACTATTGTTATTTTCTTTGCTCTAAAAATAGTATTTGTTGAGTATGTATTTTGGGTAGAAAACAGAAAATGTTCTAAATTGACTATGATACAGGTAGACTTTTAAAATGGTTCAAGTGCACAGCGTGTGAAGCTTATCTCCATAAGGCTATTGTGTTTAAAAGAGTATTTATTAAACTTTAGGATAACGCTTCTATACATAGTGTACCCTCATGCCCTACCCCATAACAGTGGGAGACCCATCCCCAGGCAGATGATAACCTGTGGCTAAAATCATAATATTTCACTAAAGTCCAAAAGCTCAGAGTTTGTGAATCCTCCAAAGAACTTCCTAGGGAACTTAAACACCAGCACACATGGATCACGGCGCAATGACGGCTGACATGGTTACAGGACAGCAGTGGCATAGAAGTCAGATTCTAAAACCTTTTACACCTCTGCAGCAGATTCCCACTACAATGTCACTTTTGGAAATCCCCATCATAATGTCATTTTGGATTTCAAAGGTTCCTTTAGCTACAAAATCAAGAGTCTTTCCACATGACAGCTGAGATCTGCTGTGGGTAGCTCAATCTGATAGGGAGACAAGGCCTAGGGTATGTCCCAAAGCACACACCAAAGAACACCTGTCTACCAGCAGTTGTTCCCAGCCTTTGACACCACAACACAACGCTGTCCCTACAAGTCCACACTGCAAAACTGAGTTACAAGAAAAGAAACATCACCAAAACTTTTGAAAATTATTAATATCGTAACAGAGTTTAGGATTTTGTGCTGGGCCACATTGGTAGCTATCCTCAGCAACATCGGCCCTGCAGGGCAGCCAAAACTCACAGGCTGCTTGCTTTTTATTGATTGTTTGGTTGGTTGGTTGTTTTTTTTTTGAGGCAAGGTTTCTCTGAGTAGTCCTGGCCATCTTGGAACTCTGTAGACCAGGCTAGCCTCAAACTCAGAGATCTGCCTGTCTCTGTCCTCCAAGTTCTAGGACTAAAGGCATGTAGCACCACCGCCTGGCTCAGGCTGCTTTCTTGTTTCACTGGTGGTTTTGCCTGTGTGTCTATCTGTCTGTATGCGGGTATCAGATCCCCTAGAACAAGAGTTACTTTACAGACAGTGCTGAGCTGCTAGATGGGAATTGAACCCGGGTCCTCTGAAAAAGCAACCAGTGTTTTTAACCCTAAGCCATCTCTCCAGCCCTTATTTATTATTTAAAATTGTGTGTGTGTGTGTGTGTGTGTGTGTGTGTGTGTGTGTAGCAATATGCATGTGAGTGCATGGGCTTTCAGAGGCTAGAGGCATCCAATCCCCCCAGAGCGGGAGTTTTAGATGGGTTTGAGCCACCTAGCATGGATGCTCTGGTCCCCTGAAAGAGCAGCAGCCACAAGGGCTCTTAACTGTTGAGCCGTCTCTCCAGCTGCTACCATTTGATACTGTTAGTCTATTACTAATAACTCATCCTCAAATTCTTTCTTCAGCACACAGGAGCAATCACTGGCACAGAGCTCCTGTAGTCACGAGCTGAGTCAGGCCACTGCTTGAACTCCACGCTCCATTGTGCTGAGCCTTTTCTTTTTTAATTAGAAGTAAGACCATTGATGGCTTCCTCCACCGCACCAGTGCTGGGCCTCAAACTCAGGGCTCACACACTCTAGGTCATCCCTCTATCACTGAGCTACATTCTCAGCTTCAAATATATATGTTAGATTTATTTCATTTTATTTTATGTGTTTGAACGTTTTGCCTTCATATATGTATGTTTACCAGAAACATACCTGGCACCTGGGGGCCTCAGAGGGAGAAGAAGGAATCAGACCCCCTGGAACTGGAGTTACAGATAACTGTGAGCCACCATGTGGGTGCTGGGAACCAAATGAATTCAGGTCTTCTGGAAGAGCAGCCAGGCTCTAGCCAGGCTCGAGAGCCGCTTCTCTAGCCCCACAAACACATTTTTTTGTTGTTGTTGTTTTGGGGTTTTTGTGTTGTTTTTTTTTCTTTTGGTTTTTCAAGACAGGGTTTCTCTGTGTAGCCCTGGCTGTCCTGGAACTCACTCTGTAGACCAGGCTGGCCTCGAACTCAGAAATCCACCTGCCTCTGCCTCTCAAGTGCTGGGATCAAAGGCGTGTGCCACCACTGCCCAGCTCACAAACACATTTTTAAAAGTAATGATAAGGCTGGTGATATAGTTTAAAGGTAGGGTCTAGACTACTATGGATGAGGCCCCAGGTTCAAGCTCCCCAATTGCAAATTAATAAATAATACATTAACATTTTTTAAGTATATGGATGTAACTCAGTGGTAGTAAATGTGTTTAGCAGGATCTGGGCTCAATACCCAATATCAAA
>NW_022196912.1:91928485-91939869 GCF_008632895.1 Mastomys coucha | reverse complement strand
AAAAAAAAAAAAAAAAAAAATTTTTTTTCAACACATTTACTTTAAAGGGGAGATGTCTGGGGGTGGGGGCGGTAAGAGGAAGTACTGCCCTTGTAGGGAAATGGGCTTGGTTCCAGCGCTCAAGGCCAGGTGACTGACAACCTACAACTCTAGCCCCAGGGACTCTGCCCCGTGGGACACCCACAGGCATGCGCATGCCACACGAAAGCAGAAACACAAGCACACACACTCACAAATCATTTTTAAAAATTAAAATATAAGTAACAGTATATATAATTTTTTAAAAGAAAATTAAAGGGCACAGTAGAGGATATAGTTTGCTTCTCTTAATATTATCCATTGTTGGGGGTTTTGAAATGCGGCCAGGAAAAGCCGCTGGACACCAGCTGGTATGCACATGACTGCCCTAGCTGTGGCCTTTTATACTTTATGTTGTATCCTGGGGAGCTCTCTGTACAGAGTTATTGATGTAACCACCAGTCTTTCATTCACCCATGCATGCTGGTTTGTTGGGAGAGGGTCTCGTGGTGCAGTCCTGGCTGACCTGGAGCTGGCTGTGTAGGCCTGGCTCTCTTTGAACTCTGCCTCTGCCTCTTGAGTGCTGGGTTTAAAGGGGTGCATGTGACGAGGCTGAGCAACCCTTCACCTTTCAGTGGATATTATCTGTTTGTACTGAGAGCCTCTGCATCCTCAATCAACATCTCTGCATGTGAACTCCGGACAGTGCAGTCTCCGGGCTAAAACCTTAAGTGTGTTTATGAGTTAAACAGACATATTTGCACACTACCCTACAAAACCAAATACCTACTTACAGTCCACTTGCAGGCTAAATTGCCTGTGTCCTTTGCCTCCCAAGTGCTAAGACTAACAGCGTGTGCCACCATGCCCAGCCTTAGACTTTTTTTTTTAACGTATATTCTTCTAGAGTTCTAGAAACTCCATCATACAGTACACAGTTATTGTCTAGCACTCATGTAAGAACTGGAACATTTTTATAACTCTGTAGCATTACTTAATGAGCAGGTGAGAGTGCTGTAAGATGCACTATGCTTCACATCTCAGCCTTTGCTCACACTCATATGAACTTCTAAGTTGGTGTGACACTCTGCTCTCAAATATACGGATGACTTTGTAAGGTCAGTTCCTAAAAGTGGCCCTGTCCTGCTGACCCACAGACTATACACGGCCTAGAGAGGCAGCAGTAGATGCAGCACTTGCAGTGCAGGCATGAGGACCAGAGTTCAGCTGCTCAGAGCCATGTAAACTCTGGGCAGTCATGGCGGCTGCCTGGGATCCTAGCACTTGGGTGACAGAAACAGGGCATTCAATGGTCTGGATCTCACTATGTAGACTAGACTGGCCTCCAACTCACAGAGATCTGCCTGCTGAAGGCAGAAGGAGTCAGGGTCCCCTGGAGTTGGAGTTTAAGTAGTTTAAGCTAACCAGTGTGGGTGCTGGGACCAGAACTCAGCTCTTCTGTTAGACTGGCACATGCTCTTAGCCAGTGAGCCATCTCTCCCGGCCCCTAACATGCATTTGTTTCTGTTTTGTTTCTTGAAATAGAGTTCTCTGTTATAGTCCTGGCTGTTCTGGAACTCACTCTGTAGACCAGGCTGGCCTCGAACTCAGAAATCCGCCTGCCTCTGCCTCCCAAGTGCTGAGATTAGAGGTGTAACCCACCACTCCCACCTAAACCTTAGTTATAAGCAAGCTGAGTAACGTTTTGTGTCAGTATGTGGGAGGGTGGGGTTGGTGTTCATGTGCAGTAATGCAAGCAGGGCTGCAGTCACCTGCCAACCACTACAGTTGCAGTCAGTTTATAAAGCAAGCCTTAACTGTGTTTACTTTGCCTCCTTCTCTGCAAAGTGGGATCATGGGGCTTGGTGTCATAGGGCTGTTTGGGGATCAGATGAGAAAATATAAGTGAAACACTGTGGTACAGTGAATGCTTGGGAAATCTCTGCTGCTGCAAATAGAGCCGACATTCTGGAAAAAAGCAACATCTGTGGCTCTCTACAAGCCAGCTCACCAAAACCTCAGCTTATTTCTTCAGAAAAGTCAGTCTCTGGACCAGCGGGTCTCAGCCTTCCTAATGCTGCACCCCTCATGTTGTGGTGACCCCCCCCAACATAAAATTATTTTTGTTGCTACTTCATAACTGTAATTTTGCTACTGTTATGAATCATGATGTAAATATCTGATATGCAGGATATCTGATATGTGACCCCTGTGATAGGGTCATTTGACCCCCAAAAAGGGTCCCAAGCCATAGACTGAGAACTGCTGCTCTAGGGACTTCCCGACAGTCCCACTCACGGTAACTCCAGAGTGCTGGCCTTTATGTACCTCAGCATTCCGAGGCCTAAATGCTAGGGCCCCAGGCTGGAAGGGAAGGCAGGGCCTCCATGTGCTTGTAACCAGTATCAGAAGCATCTACAACTGGACACTTGAATGAGATTAAGGAATTAAAGCTTAGGTTCAGAGATCTGGGCAAAGGAGCTTAGGTGTGGGAGGTAACAGGAAAGAATCTCATCTTTTACATCTGAGCAATTAGTCACCCAGCTGAGTCCACAGGAAAGTCTTGCTCAGGGCCAAGGGATCTCCCCGCAGGAACAGACTGGAAGCCAGCAGGGTAGCTGTGCCTCCCCCTCCCACCTGTGAGCCTGGTGCTCACAGGCAAGAATGAGCACAGAAGCAGATGTTGAGACACGGGGCTGTTGGAGTCTTTGCTGTTTTGCATGCTTTGCAGTGTCCCCTTAGGAAGGAATGTGGATTTCTCTAGTCTAGCTGCCCAGGGAAGCACAGTCATAGGTCAGCTTACTGACTTTAAAATGAAACACTTCTAGGGGAGGGTTACAGCTCAGCGGCAGGACACTTGTCTTGCGTGCATGTGGTCCTTAATGTCAACCCCAGTTCTGCCAAACGAAACAAAAACACTGACGCAAGCAGTGGCAGTCAAAACATTTAAAAAAAAAAAAGAAAGAAAAAGAAAAAGAAAAAGAAAAAGAGAAAAAAGAAAAGGAAAAACAAAACAAAACAAAACAACATTCTATTTATTTATTTTGCGTGGGAGGGGATCACATGAGGAGGTGAGACAACTCTTGGGAGTCAGTTCTCTAGTTCCACCATGTGAGTTCCCGGGATTGAACCCAGGTCATCAGTCTTGCCAGCAGAAGCAGCCTTTACCCACTGGGCCATCTTACTGACCCAAAATAACATATTTCTGATGGCTGACAGGTGCTCAGCCAGAGCAGATAAGTCCTTTCTCATAGGTCCAGGCCCTCTGCCCCCTTTCAGATCTGCCTCTCCTGTCACTATTCTGACTACGGGTACAGGGGGTGTTTCATTCTGACATGACCAAACTCTGCAATGGAGGCTGTGTCATCACACCAGCTGAGATGGCAGCTCCAGTCACTGTGGGGCCTGGGGCAGGGTGGGGATGCTCCCTTCACATAACAGGGAGTGGCTCAGGGAAAGGTCATCCTGGCCCAGCAGGCCAAGGCAGCAGTGACAAATCTGAAACCCTGGAAACTGAATGGTATTCTGCTCAGACAGCCCCAAGGGTGGGAGGCTCCACACCAGCCCTCAAAACCCCAGGCAGCCACAGTTTTCTTTCAAGTACCCTCTACAGCACTGGGTTAGTGACAGACCAGGGGGGTCCTCTTCTAGCCCCAGGAGCAGTGTGGGCTCACCTTGAGCATGGAGGGCTCGGTGCAGCAGGGGCAGGAGCCCTGCCTGCCAGAAGGAGTAGCAGCCATCCACCAGCTTGTTGCAGCGGCCCTGAAAACCTCCTTCAAACCGCATCTGCCGGCTGGTCACCCATTGCTGAGAAAGGACACAGAGAGAGGCGGGTGTGAGCCAATGGCATCAGATCCCATTACAGATGGTTGTGAGCCACCATATGGTTGCTGGGACTTGAACTCAGGACCTTTGGAAGAGTCAGTGCTCTTAGCCGCTGAGCCATCTCTCCAGCCCTGTAAGGCATTTTCTTAATTAATGATCAAGAGGGGAGGGTCCATTGTGAACAGTGCCATCCCTGAGCTAGTAGTCCTTCCTGGGTTCTGTAAGACAGCATGATGAATGAGTCAAGGGAAGGAAACTAGTGAGTAGCACCCCTCCATGGCCTCTGCATCAGCTCCTGCCTCCAGGTTCCTGGCCTTCGTGAGCTCCTGTCCTGACTTCCTTTGGTGATGAACAGCAATGTAGAAGTGTAAACTGAATAAATCCTTTCCTCCCCAACTTGCTTCTTGGCCCTGGAGTTTCATTGCAACAATAGAAACCCTGACTAAGACAATGCAGGACTTTACATTTCATCTCTTAAGGAGATTCATATTGTAAAATGTATCCACAAAGTTGGTCATTTGGTATCAATTTTCCAGAACTTTCATAGAGCATGCTGTGTGAGAGGCTTTCTCTCACAATAAGAGCAAAACGCTGCCTGTTACACTGCCACAAAATATAAGAGCAATGCTCTAGAAGGCTCACAATGGCTCAACAATGAGGGCCTGGCATCTGCTCTCAGAGAGAGCTCAAGGTCTATTGTAGCTGTTTGGCTTTCATGATAGCCAGGGGAGCAATTACCACCCCCCACCCCCCAACCCCCCACAAAAGACAAGGGGAATGCATTCTCTCTCTATGTCCTAGGTTTCCTTTAACCTGACTGCTTTTTGAAAATTGGCCAAGAGCTTGGGGGGTCTAGAAGAGATGCCCAGACCTCCCAATAGCAATTCCCCAGCCTCTGCTTGGGGAACTGGCTGGAATGCAGGTATGGAATTTTCACAGGTAATAAACCCTTGGCCCTTAAATGCTTCAAAGCTCTTCTCAGAGCCTCTTAGGAGCCTCTTGGAACTATTATCATGTGTTCCAAGACACATGATAATAGTGAATCCTGGGGGACCATTGCTATTCTTGGGGCAAAGGTACTCTGGCTCATTCTAGGTGGTGGAAGACTCAGGTCCACTCTGGTTCTGTTGAGAAACTTCAAAGCAGGCAGGAGGAGAGGGGGGAGAAGGGAGGTGAGACCGAGGGCAGCTGTTTGCTCCTGCTGACTCACAGTCGTGCTGACACCAGCAACCACACCTGAAGCTTCATCTGTGCTCACGGCTAGAGCTCAGCCCTCCCTTCCCATCACCAGATCGAGTCCCATCACCAAGCCTAGGCTCTGGTAGAGGATGGTGCACCAGCTACTCACTAGCAAGCTCTTCAGGTTCAGAGAACGTTCCTTCTTGAGGATCACCAGTGCAGCCAAGCCACAGAAGGTGTAGCCCCCGTGGGCTTCCATCCCTGGCACCCCGCCAATGCCGCCTTCCCAGTTCTGGCACCTAAGAGATTGAAAGAAGCAGATATGGAGAGTGCGGGGATGGGGACAAGCGTCCTGTCCATATTCTAGTGGCAGAGAATAAGTCGGCTCTGATTAAAGCGTAAGATGGTAGCACCATGGATAGAAATGTGCTGATTTATTACCTTGGCAGCATGTAATATGTGTGTGCATATGCATATGGAGGCTAGAAGTCAGCTTTAGATGCTGTTCCTCGGGAGGGCTATCCACTTTGGTTTTTTTGAGATGGTGCTGGGCGGTGGTGGCGCACGCCTTTGATCCCAGCACTTGGGAAGCAGAGGCAGGTGGATTTCTGAGTTCGAGGCCAGCCTGGTCTACAGAGTGAGTTCCAGGACAGCCAGGGCTACACAGAGAAACCCTGTCTCGAAAAAACAAAACAAAACAAAACAAAACAAAAAAAAAGAAAGAAAGAAAGAAAGAAAGAAAGAAAGAAAGAAAGAAAGAAAGGAAAAGAAAAAGAAAAAAAAAGAAAAGAAAAGCAACAATTTACCTCAGAAAAAAAAAAAGCCAGGGTGGTTGCTCACGCCTTTAATCCCAGCATTTGGGAGGTAGAGGCAGGTGGATTTCTGAGTTCGAGGCCAGCCTGGTCTACAGAGTGAATTCCAGGACAGCCAAGGCTACACAGAGAAACCCTGTCTTAAAAAAAACAAAAACAAAAACAAACAAACAAACAAAAAAGAGATGGAGTCTCTCACTGGGACCTGGGGAATCATACTTTTGGCTAGGACATCTTTGACAATGAGTCCTAGGGATCCCCAAGCCCCCTCCCCAGTGCTGGGATTATAAGTATATCTAGCTTTTCACCTGGGTACTGGGTTCAGGTCCTCCTGCTTGTACAAAACACTTTATAGGCTGAACTATCTCCCTAGCCCCTTACCTTAATGTAAGATTCCTTTTCCTAGAAAACAAAACCAGTAGGCCTTAGAAATTTAGAAACTGCCCACTCACATAAGAATGGACTGCTCAATCCTCACTGGGAAAAATTGCTAAGTACTATATGTAGCAGAATCATCAAATTAGAATAAAATAGAAAAATAGCTGCTATTTCTGGCTATTTTCTTTTTTTGTTGTTGTTGTTGTGGGGTTTTTTTGTTTTTTGCTTTTTTTTTTTTTGAGACAGGGTTTCTCTGTGTAGCCTTGGCTGTCCTGGAACTCACTCTGTAGACCAGGCTGGCCTGGAACTCAAAAATCCACCTGCCTCTGCCTCCCAAGTGCTGGGATTAAAGGTGTGCGCCATCACTGTCCGGCTTAAATATATTTTTAAGTAACACTATCACGATGCATTTCCTAAAGTCATACTTCTTCTCTGTTCAGTGGAACAGCACAGGTGAAGAGGCCCTCCCTCATCCAGGAGCGGACAGGACCTCCAAGCCCCTCCCTATAGAGGCCTGGAGTCTGGAGAGCCCACAGGTTTTCTTCTGAGATAACTCAGGCTCAGGGAAAGCATGTGCAGAGTCTGAAAGCAGCTGCATGCTCAGAGCAGATTGCTCTTGTCTGTCTGCCTCTCGTCCTCCATCACCACCCAAACACCAGCCTCATTTTAGACTGACGGTGCACTTGCCTACTTGGACTAGAGAAAGCACTCATTGCACGCTTTTAATCCCAGCACTTGGGAGGTAGAGGCGGGCAGATTTCTGAGTTCGAGGCCAGCCTGGTCTACAGAGTGAGTTCCAGGACAGCCAGGGCTACACAGAGAAACCCTGTCTCAAAAAACCAAAAAACAAAAAACAAAAAAAACAAAAAAAAAAAAGAAAGAAAAGAAAAGAAAAGAAAAGAAAGAAAAGGTAATAGTAACAAAGTTTATACTTCTCAGAGTATGAAAGAACCCACACTGCCAAGCAGCTTCCTGCCCATTCTCCACCCCTAGTTCCCATTACCAGCAATGACCTATCAGACTCTGTGCCTCGGTCTGTCTCTGTGTCTCTTTCACACACATCACACATACTATACACACACACACACACACACACACACACACACACACACCACATACTATATACACATATACATACACACAGTACACACAAAGTACACACAAATACTACATACACACATACCCCACCCTACCCACATACTACATACGCACACATACATATACACTACACACATACACACACTACAAGAACACACACCACACACATACACTACAGACATGTGTCCTGCTTTCCTTCCCTTGGTTTTTATACATATAGGAGCATATGATACACCCTCTCTGCACCTTGCTTTTCTTCAGTTAATAAGACTCTTAGGAGATGACCATGGTGACACATTCCTGTAATCCCAGCACTGATAGATGGAAGAGAATCAGAGTTCATGCCAGCCTCAACCATATAGCAAGTTCAAACCCAGCTTGGACTGCCCAAGACCCTGTCTTCAACACACCCACACCCACAAACACACATAATGAACAACACAAAGCCCAATAAAACAGAAACAAGAGGATTTAAATGCATAAACAGCCAGGATAAAGACAGCAGGACACAACATGAGCACAGGCTAGCAAGAGCAAAATCCCACAAGCTGAATGACAAGTAGAGGCTAAGAACACCTCAATGGTGGTTAGAAAACCTTCAGAGACTAACAGCACCTAACCGGTGTTAGAGAAACTTTCCTCTTGGCTGTTACGGTGGAAGGGAAGCAGCAACAGCCAAGAGAAAGAACATGTTTGATTATTGTGGTGGTTTAAATAAAAATGGCCCCCATAGGCTCAAATATTTGAATGTTTAGTCACCAGGATGTGGCACTATTTGAGAAGGATTAGGAGCCTGGTTAGAGTAGGTATGTCATAGAGGGTAAGCTTTGAAGTTTCAAAACCTCAGGCCAGGCCCAGTCTCTACTCTCTCCCTCTTTCTCTGTTTCTCTCTTTTCTCCTCTCCTCTCCTCTCCTCTCTTCTCCTCTCCTCTCCCCTACCCCCCCACTCTGTCTCCCTCTGCCTCTATGTCTCCCTCTGTCTCTCTCCCTGTCTGTCTATCAATCAATCAATCATCTATCTATCTCTAAAACCCACACTTCTACCAAAAGGGAGGAGGGTGCTGAATCCCAGCTTCCACAGCAGAAAGCAGGAGGGATGGGTGGGAGGCCATCACACAGCACCAACACCTCACCTTTTCCCTACTTGTAATTCATAAGAAGCCTACAAGCTTCACACCCTAGGCAGGAATTTGAAAGCTCAAGAACAAAGCCCTTCAGACACTGAAAACCAGCATGGTCTTAGCTCAGGGTAGGTGCAGGCTCTCATCAGCCTTTCCTAGCAGAGGCAGCATGAACAGAGTGGCTAAGCACCAGATACAGGAGTGCATCTCCATATGGAAGAGAGACCCAGCCTCGAAGGCAAGGTAGAGGGGACAAGCTGGGCATAGAAGAAAAGTACTTAAAGTTGCATCTTATTTTTACGCTTTAAAGGTTTATTTATTTTTTGTGTGTGTATAAATGTTTTGCCTGCATGTATGCTTGTATACCATGTGCAGTCCCCGTGGAGGCCAGAAAAGGGAGTCAGATCCCCTGGAACTGGAATTATAGGAGGTTGTGAGCGGCTATGTGAGCCCAGAGTCTCAAAGAGCAGCCAGGGCTCTTAGCTGTTGAGCCATCTCTGCAGCCCGTCGTGTGAAGGAAGTTACAAAGATGGCAGAGCAGAGCAGCAGAGAATATACAAATAAGTTATTCAGGGGAAAAAAACAAACTCGGGAAAATTAAAAATAAGACTGGAGAATAAAACAGCAGAAGGCTGAGAGGGTAAATGGTAAGGAAAGCTCTTGGAAAACACGAGAAGAAGCTACGAGGTAGAGAACAGACCCTCAGTGGGCTTTAAAAAACACTAGGTCTTGGTTAATGGTGGTGAACGCCAACACGTATGGCTGACCAAGGTGACGTGTGGAGCACTCATTCTTTGACAGGACATGGATGCCGCCCCTCTCCAGTTCAGAGATCATCTGAGGGGGCTGGAAAGGGCTGTGAAGTGCTGAGAGGCAGGCACAGCCCCTGCAGTCATGATCTCACAGGACCTGCGCGGACTGGGCCTGCCAATGCTACGCTATGGGTGTTGGAGAGGAGCTTAGCAGGCCCTACCCCTCCAAACTGAACTACTAGCTACTGATGGATTCGGGGGGTGGGGGTGGGGAACAAGCATTGTCTTGAGCTACCTACTGAGGAGCCCACCCAGCTCCAGTGGATATCCCCAAAGCTGTGGGCACACAGACAACTCTGGGAAAACTCACTGAGTCACAAAACAAAACGACATGAATATGGGAAAGGGACTTAGAGAAAGGGTGGGGAATAGGTGTGTGTGGGGGGGAAATAAGAGAGGGTGGGGATGGGAGGTATAGAAGAGGGTGGGTGACAGTAGTCAGGATGCACTATAAATATGTACAAAATGTCTAAGAACAAACTAGATAAAAGTCTTTTAAGGTGAGGTTAATACTTGTGTAAAAGATGCTGTGAAAGGAGCATGCTGTATTATGTTGGCATATGCCTATAATCCTAACACTCAGGAAACTAAGGCAAGATGGCTGACAGTACCCATCAGCCTTGGGTTCACACTGAGACCTTGTTTCAAAAATAAAAATAGGGCTGGAGAGATGGCTCAGGTGTTAAGAGCACTGACTGTTGTTCTTCCAGAGGTCATGAGTTCAAATCCCAGCAACTACATGGTGGCTCACAACCACCTGTAATGAGATCTGACGTCCTCTTCTGGTGCATCTGAAGATAAGTAAGTGTAAGTATAAGTAATATACAGTGTAAGTATAATAAATAAATAAATAAATAAATAAGAAAATTTAAAAAAGAAGTTGCTAAAGAAATACTGCAATGTGATTTCTTGGTCCTGAAACGTGTGCTTCCAAATGAGAGCCTTGCTGAGTGCCTACTACACAGGGAAACCGATCCACACCAAGACTCATCATCAGGAAGTTTCCAAACAACGTCAACAAAGATTCTCAACTAAGCATCTTGATGGCTTGGCACGCTGGCAGGCACTATGGTTACCAACACAGGCTAACTCCCTTGAATCGGGTGTGTTCCAGATGTGTACACCATTTAACACACCATCCTTTGACACAAAGAAACGAAATAACGTGTCTAAGGCACAAGCTAGGTGTAAATGGACTGGTTCAGTCAGATCCCCATGTTCAGCGAGTGTCCTGCTAGTGAGTCCTCTTGAAGACTGGGCTGGACACTCCTACACAGTGCAGAACATCTCCAAGGCCTGGCTGACTAAGGAAAGGCACAGGGAGTTGTTCAGTGTGGCATTAAAACTTAGAGCCAACAACTGCAGAGAGCTGGTCCCCTTCTATACAACCCTGTCTTTCTTTTCTTTTTTCCTTTTGGTTTGCCCAGGGGACAGCCCATAGTAGATAGTGGTGGCAGTAGCAGCCTGGGTCTTAGGGTAGGGCGGGGCAGCTAGATCTAACAGAAAGCCACCATCTTTAGCAGGAAGAAACAGGCTACTAGAAAGTGAGGACAAGCAGGAGAGTCAGAGATGGAAAAACCCAAATTCAGCTTAAGTTTCTACTTTGAAAGCACATACACTG
Organism: Mastomys coucha; assembly: GCF_008632895.1. Taxonomy (NCBI): domain Eukaryota; kingdom Metazoa; phylum Chordata; class Mammalia; order Rodentia; family Muridae; genus Mastomys; species Mastomys coucha. The sequence goes on along the minus strand of NW_022196912.1, from coordinate 91,929,005 downwards.
GGCAAACCAAGCAGCTTGGAATCAAAACCGATCTGAGATCTGAGCCGCCACCCACGCACGGCAGGGCAGAGCACTGTTTGAAGTTTACAGTGTGAGTCTGACTAAGAGGCTTGTCTGCTAAAAACAAAAACATCTTTGAAGCAATCTAGCAGAATCCATTGTCTACAATACGCCAACCATCAAGTCTAGGACACCATCTAAAGCTATTCAATACACGAACACCCAGGAAAATGAGACATGTCTATTTCAAGATACTCACATGCTGAAAGGACCTACATACAGGCTTTTAAATCTTTACTTGATTATTTTATTCTACATGTATGGGTGTTTGTCTAACATGCATGCCTGTACACTACATGCATACCACATGTCCATGGAAGCCATTAGAGGGAATTGAATCCCCTAAAAAATCAAGTTACATACAGCTGTGAGCTACTATGGTGTTGCTGGGATTGAACCCTGGTCCTCTGGAAGAACAGGTAGTGGTTTTTTTTTTGTTTTTTTTTTTTGTTGTTGTTGT
>NW_022196912.1:91921139-91928378 GCF_008632895.1 Mastomys coucha | reverse complement strand
TTTTTTGAGACAGGGTTTCTCTGTGTAGCCCTGGCTGTCCTGGAACTCACTTTGTAGACCAGGCTGGCGTCAAACTCAGAAATCCACCTGCACATTAAAGGTGTGCACCACTACTATCCGGCTGGTAGTGTTCTTAATAACTGAACCACATACACATACACACATACACATACCCCACACACCCACACACACCCCCACACACATCACCCTTTTGACACAGGGCCTTATTATATTGCCCAGATTGGTTGGTCTTGAATTCCTGGACTCAATGGATCTTTCTGCTTTACCCTCTGGTGCAGCAGAGACCAGTACATGCTACTGCACCTGGTTCACGCAAGGGTTTTTACACAGATATGATTACCTATTGGCCACAGGAAGTGAAGCATACTGGGATGGAATAAAAAGATGGGATCTCTCAACTGAGAAACAGAGCACTAAAAAGACCCAAATCCAGGGAATGCCCAGTAGAACCACCATCTTTCTATTGTATCCTCCAAGACTGTTAGTTACAGTGGAAATCAGATCCTCTGACAGGACATAGAAAGTCACAAGACAATGAAGCAAAGCTTACAGAACTCAGACAAATCAGTCTACACCACTGACAACTTACTAATCTCCAACCAGACAGACCACCAAGCTGGCTTGCAAATAAAGAGGCATGCAGGATCTTAAAAGTGCATTTCCAGGGCTGAAGAGATGGCTCAGCAGTTAAGAGCACTGGCTGCTCTTCCAGAGGTCCTGAGTTCAAATTCCAGCAACCACATGGTGGCTCACAACCATCTGTAATGGGATCTGATGCCCTCTTCTGGTGTGTCTGAAGACAGCGACAGTGTACTCACATACTTGAAATAAATAAATAAATCTTTAAAAAACAAAAAATGCATTTCCTAGGTGTCCTTTTCTGATAACTTTGGGAGTATTATGCTTTATTAAAATGAATAATAATAATAAAACAGGGCTGCAATACAGCAGAAAAATGAAGTGAATTTCATGCTGGAAGGAAGCTTCTAGATGCCTACTGTGCCTCAAGCTGAGAGCAGTCTGTCTAGATCTGAAGCAGGAGGGGGAGGGCTGAGGGGTGGGGGTGGGATGACCCAGAACACACATACACACACTCACACATACACTCACACACACATATACCCATTCACACACACAGTCACACTCACACACATACATACACTCACACACACACTCACACACACATATACACATTCACACACACACTCACACACACAGTCACACTCACACACATACACACACACAGTCACACTCACACACATACACACACAGTCACACTCACATATGTACACACACATATACACATTCACACACACACTTACACACATACACACATACACACACACAGACATACACACACACAGTCACACTCACATATGTACACACACTCACACACATTCACACACACACTCACACACATACACACACACAGTCACACACACATACACACACTCACACACACAGTCATACTCACACATACACACACTCATACACACATACCCAAATAAATATGTATGCATGTGCATAAATATACAAAATAAAATATTATTTGAAATATCTGACTGTATGAAAAATAACTCTGTAGTACTAGTGGAGAATTTGGAGAATTTCTGATAAATATATTCATGATATGTACATTAATTCCAGGAAAATGAAAGTTATACAAAAATATATGACCACAGTATATATCATCTGTACATATGTATTGTCACTGTACTACATTTTATTACAGGGTGATAAGTACTATTTCAATAAAAATAAACTGCACACACACACACACACACACACACACACACACACACACACACACACACACGCGCGCGCGCGCCTTTTGTTTTCTATTTTTAAAAGAGTCTCTTGTAGCCAGGCAGTGGTGGTGCACGCCTTTAATCCCAGCACTTGGGAAGCAGAGACAGGGGGATTTCTGGGTTCAAGGCCAGCCTGGTCTACAGAATGAGTTCCAGGACAAGCAGGGCTACACAGAGAAACCCTGTCTTGAAAAAACAAAAATTAAAAAAAAGGAAAGGGGGGGGTCTCTTGTAGCCCAGGCTAGCCTGAAACTCAAGATGGGGCTAAAGATGGCCTTAACCTCCTACCCCAGCCTCCTGAATGCCGGATTACAGAGGGCCACCACACCCAGTCCTGTCTCCAGTTTTTTGTTCCTATAAACAAGTCTTTGTCTCTTCCATGCAGGTGGGTGAGTTCTGTAGGAGTGAGGTTCCTGGGTTTCCTAAGCAAGGGTGTTTTGAGATATTGCCAAGCTGCTTTAATCAATTTAGACAGACTCTCAGCACTGCTACTCACCAAAGGTTTTGATCTGTGCCAATATAAACTGTAACATAACATTAATGAAAGTCTAAAACTAATCCCAAGGTCAGCAACTAATCCCTAAGACATCTCTTATAATTTTATATTCCCTTCTGGACCTTCAAGTTTTTTATGTTTCTTGACTGCTTGCTCTCTGAGGACTGGGGACCACATGACTTTTCCCACCTGGCTATCCATTCGGCCGTGCCTTCAAAGAGGTCTGGAGTGATGATGTTGGTGAGAGAGGCTACTGAAGCAGCACAGTATGCACTCCTGCAAAGACAGAAACACAGGGAAACACATTAGGTTCCAAGGAAAAGCCAGAACGAGGCTCAGAAAAATGCCTGGGTACTTTACTGCAGTCACATCTCACTCTTGGCACACAGCTATTCTTCTTGGGTCTCTGAGAGGTGTGACATTCTGTCTGGATAGAATTGCTCACAACCCAGCTTCGCTGAAGGAACATGACATTCTGTGTCTCCGCACAGGCATACCATATCCTCAGAATTAATGGCCATCTCAATTCATTTCAAAAATAGATTGAGCCCTTTTCCCAAAGACCTACAATGGTTCCCACCATCTCATCTGGTGTTGATGAGGCTCGTTCAGATGTCCCACTGCTGCAGACTCAGGACCTCTGTCTGGATTAGGGATGTGTGTGAAAGGTTAGCTCTACATTTCCTCCAACAGATGCACTCCAAAGCAGACCACCACAGTCTAATAGCTGCTTGAGCCACACAAGCGAGACAGGAATAGGGGCATCTTAGGCCTCTAGAGAAAAGAGTTCTGATTTCAAGTGTTGTCATCAGACACACAGAAACACACCTTTCAGCAAAAAAAGAAGGAACAGCACTTTGGATGTGGCTCAGTTGGTAAAGTGCTTACCAAGCATGAGCAAAGCCCTAGGTTGGATCTCCAAAACTGGTCATGGTAGTGCATGCCCTAATAACCTCAACACTTAAGAGGCAGAGGCAGGAGGATCACAAGTTCAAGGTCATCCTCAGCTACAGAGCAAATCAGAGGCCAGCTTGAGGTACATGAGATACAGTTTCAACTGAGAAAAAAAAAAAGGTAGAAACCTGTCTTCCGGGCAGGGTAGTTCTGGGGATCTAACTCAGAGCTTTGTACATACCATTCTCTTCCACTAGGCTCTAATTCTAGCTCCTATCTGAAAATGAGCAAATAAAGTAAAATATATCCATTTGATTTGAGATAATCTTGTCATTCTACTCGTTCAGTCAATAATTCTCAGGACATTCATCTCTTCCACCTGTCATGGAACACATCCACAGACTGTCTTTTCCAATACCCACCATGGAAAGACAAAAATTAATTCATTTGAATTCTACTCACAAATCCTTTCTCTAAGAGCTCAGAAGGAACAGGGAAGGGAAGGAAGAGAAAGCCTGACCGCTATCTTCTTCTGTGTATAGACTTAACATGAAGCCACACTCACTGAGGCACTCTACAGAAATCTGACTGTCCTACGAGCATTACGACCAGCCAGGCTGACCAGCCAGGCTCCCACTAGCCACAGCAGAGGCTGAGTTTCGCCAGCAGGCATCCAGAGTCCACAAGAGTCAGCGCGTGAGGGCCAACTGCTGTCATTTACCATATGCTAACTTTGAAGGTATGATCTAACTTCCTCCAGGCCTCTGCAGCCACTCACAGAGGCTCAGCAGTGGTTTCTTCCGAGGCTCTTGAATCCTAATAAGGCAGGGAGGGGCCTGAAAAGCAGTCTGCCTTTCATCAGAACTGACAGGGGAGGCAGTTGTGGAATTCGGTCCTCCAGGTGTGACCTAGTCTTGAAATCAGAGCAGTGGTGATGACTTCAATAGATCCTCACACAATAGTGTCTATTAATATTCCTGTGGAGGAGGAGGGTGGGGGAGAGGCACTCCTTTTCTGAAACCTGCCTCCTCACTAGCTAGCTGTATGCAATCCTGACCTGAGCTGCACATGGCCGTAGGTGCTAGGAGTATATAGGAAGTAGAAGATTGACTAGGGTAAGGATTCAAATGAGACAGCTATCATGACTAAATTGTTCCTTTGGTCTGTTATTGCCTGATCTACCAAGGGTGAACAGAAATTCGCCTCCCAGGATGAGGCAATCTACAACTAATGGCTGGATGGAGGTGGGAGGGGGGGATATATGGAGCCAGAGATGAGTTTCGGGGAGTGCAGCTACATGGCCTCTGGTAAAGGAGATGGGCTAGCAACTGAGGCTGAGCTCTCTGAGGGGAGAGCATCCATGGGAGCGCTCCAGTGCGGCCTTCTTTCCCCATGCAGTCTGGATATGCATGTCTCCATGCTGGAACAGCAAGTGGGGGTCCCTCCTGATACTGATGTAAGACATGAAACAGAAGCTGAGCTGTCAAACCCAGAGGGAACTTAGGTACCCAGAGTCTGCAGGGGAGATCTCAGGGGAACTGTCCTCTGCTATACTCCTTGATGTGACACAGGGTCACAGACTCCTTGATGCCTGTATTAGAGACACCCTCAGATGGTTGATGGACTCAAGAATATATTACAATCCCTGATGAGTCCATGTACAGATGGAATAGGACAGCCAAGAAAACCAAGGGTAGCCGATAAGATGTGCAGCTGAAACTGAGCTGTCTGCCCGGAAGGCAGTCTTGCGCCCATGAGAGAGGAGTTACAGTGGGAACCGGGCACGTGGGTATGTACTCCAAGTTAGCCTTCCAGCAGGATGCTGTAGCCTGGATAAAGACACGAATAGAGAGGTGCTGGCTTGCCACTGCTTGTGGCTGGGGCAAACAATGGGAAAGTACAAATTGGATCTGTATAAATATCCCTCTGCAATCCAAGCATCGGGAAGAATCAAACAGGGAGGTAGAAATGATAATTGGGGAAGGAGGCTGGGGAGAGGAGCACATGAGAGTTCTCTGTGATCAGCAGGGAGTTAAGATGGGTGTTAAAGCAGTGAGCGCCTTGGGACTAGCATGGGATTATAGGGCTTTTGAGGTTTGCCGTGCTGGGTCATGATCTTTATGGGGTAGGAGAGGTGCTGGTGGACCTGGATAATTTAGACTGGAATGTCCATCCAGTTTGTAAAGGGCTAAAACCATCAAGAGGGGATTCGAAAAAGAAAAGCCAGATAAAACAGCCTGTTCATGTCCGGGTCACTTGAAAGCAAATGAGGCAAAAATCTGTGTTCACATGGAGTTCGTAAGCAAGCTGACAGAAAACCCAATACATGTGAACTTCTAGTAGTATTGCTCAACTTGTTGAACCCCTTGGGGTCCAACGACCCATTTTCATCAGAAAACACAGATATTTACATTACAATTTGTAACAGCAAAATCACAATTATGAAGTAGCAACAAAAATAATGTTAAAGGTTGGGAGTCACCACAACATGAGGAACTGTATTAAAGGGTTGAAGTGTTAGGAAGGTTGAGAACCACCGGTCAAGAAACTTGAATAATAGTTTCCCAAAAAAGTGGAAGGAGGACAGTGACCCCAGTGTGCCCACTGCTTTGTGGGAAGGAGCCTGCTACAGCCACTTCCCTAACATGGGGCCCCACATTGAACTGAGGATTTACTGGCCCTCTTCTAATGTGCAAAGATGCTAGAGCCACGAACTACCTTAGTTCCTGGCAGCCCCCAATACACATCAGTGGACAAAGATAGAGTGATATAAGTAAAAATCTTGCTGGGGTGGGCAACTATCCCCCACTATACTCTGTACATTTTCCCCTTGAAAATCCACTGGCAGTAGAGATGCTCTACCCAACCCAGGACACCTGGAGCAGCCAGCTGTGTCTGACGTCAAGGCGGTAGGATCAGTGCTGGTCTGGAGCTTGCCAAACCCGGGAAGCCCAGTCAAAGCAGCAGGTGTGGTAACCTAGAGTGCAGTACTGCTGCCTCTTGGCCCCAGGCTGGCCAGTACAGCACAAGATGGTGCTATCAAGCCCACCAAGCATGGGTAGGAGTACACATGACCTATGGCAGTGCCCCAAGATGAGGGAGTAAGTTGGCTCATGGACAATGACTGTGGATACAGTGAGCTAAATAAGGTCTCGCCTCCCACATGCACTGTTGCCTCCAACATTGCTCTTTGGAAAAAACTACTTATAAAAAGCAATGAGATCAAAGTCAGGCATGCCTTTAATCCCAGCACTCAGGAGGCGGAGGCTTGCGGCCAGCCTAGTCTATAGAGTGAGTTCCAGGACAGTCATGGCTACACAGAGAACCTCTGTCTCAAACAAACAAACAAACAAACAAACAATGCTTTGGGATCTTTTGAATCTCATTAACAGTTTTAAAAACTATTTCCCTCACCACTAAATCCTAAAACCTATTCTCACTTGCTTGGAATAGCTCCTCCTGGTGGGCATTTGGAGATCCTGTCCCCACTTTGTGAAAGGCGTTCCTTTAGCACGTGATACAATGTTAAACTCTACGCTCTCTATGGATTTGGAAAAGCAACTAGAAGAACAGAAAAACTGAAGGTAAAGGGTTCGAATGTATCCAGGGTGTGGGGTATCTCCTCCTATGTTACTAGCAAGGGAGACCCCCAAAGTCTCACTACACAGGCTATATTACTATTGGCTACATGCTAATGACATCTAACTAAATGGTAAGATCCTATTGCTGAAAATACCATATTCTCTGGTTGCAGAATATGGAGAAATCACACTGGGCTTGAACTAGAAGCTCAATGGTTGCTTTTCGTAGTGCCACAAGACACTATGCTGGCTGCTGGGAGAAAACTGTCACCAACAACCCTGCTTGGCTGTACACTCTGTGTGTTAATGTCGTCAACACAGCAGGTACAATGTGCCTGCTGGTGAAGCAATGAATGGTACATCTGTTTTGGGTACAACCAGCAACTTATCAATAGAGGGAAACTATGTTTGGCATTGTATAATAGGGTAAAAAAAAAAA
>NW_022196912.1:91916508-91921129 GCF_008632895.1 Mastomys coucha | reverse complement strand
AAAAAAAAAACAAAACCTGTGGAGGCAGGAAGGCTACTGCCATTGTTTTGTTAAATAGTTTATCTTTACCTTTTACCAGTTTACCTTCTACACATTTGTCTAAACAACAGTTACTAGAGAGACTCATCATTGGTCGAATTGTTGAACATGTCTGGCTGTGCTCTGTACTGTTGCCGAGACACAGCGACCCAGTGCTCAGCAAATAATCACACATCTGTATAACTGCAAGATTCAGGGATCACTGCAGAAGAGAATATAAGAATACAAAACCCAGGAGAAGGGGGAGAGTTGTGGAATTCTGCCCTCCTAGGCATGACATGACTGTTGTCATCTTGAAATCTTGATTACCATTACCATTTCCTTGTCAGAGAAGGGGAGAGGAGGATGTTTATTTTAGCTCTTCGGCCATCTGAGACTCCAGCTTCTCACTCCTTCCTGACCGACTCAGCTACCCGTGGCTTTAGAGAACATGGGATGTGCAAGACTGACTGGGGACGGGAACTCCAACGATGCAGTTTTTGTGACCTTCACCGTGGGCTCTGGTGATGCAGCTGCCCGAGTCTCCCATGCTCTATGAATAACTCCAGTGCATTCAGTGGTTCACCAAGCAGGACCTGGAGGAAATTTTCTTTGACCTCTTGTTGCCCTCTCTATCTGAGATGGACAGAAATAGACTCCCAAGAAAAGTCACACAACAGATAGATACCCAAGCCACAAGTCCTCAGATCACACACAGAGCTGGGGAGGGACCCAGGAACAACTTTCGATATAGCTTCTTCCTGTCCCCGTACCCAGCACCACGGCTCTCAGGCTTGTCTGCTTTTGTCTTCTCTTCACCACTGTCGTCCAAACCCGAGCCATTATCATCCACCTGGATCAACCTTCTGTTTGCCTCCCTCCTCCTTCCAGCCCAGAAACCAGAGGACATGACTGCTATGATTGATTCACTGCAACCAGAGAACTAGGAGAGTACAGACCAGCTCATATCACTGCCTACTTAAAACCTGTATGAATTTATTTGCCAGCCTCTGTAATGAGAGCTCAGGGTCTCCTCAATTGGTCCCCAGCCTGTCCCAGCTCATTGTTCGAAGGTGCCTGAAGGCCTCCTACAGTTCAGTAAGCTAACTGCTCATCCCTTGAACACATCCTGCTCTGTCACTTGTCTCTCCTCTCTCCCCAGAGAATACTACAAAATTTCATAGTTAATTCGTGAATAAATGAATAATTAAAAATGAATAAGTAATGGCCCCCTTTTTTATTTGTTTTTCCAGTACTAGGGATTGAATCCGGTGTCTCAGATATATTAAGTTAGAGTTGCATGCCAAACCTTCATTTTACTCTTTATTTTGAGACAGGATCTCAAAGTTGCTAGGTTGGCCTTTAGTTTATAATTCCGCTCAATCTTTTGAGTAGGAGTCTGAGACTGCAGGCCGGCCCAGCTAACAGTGGCTGTTCGCTGCAGGGTTCTGAGGTATCCAGAAGCTATCAACACCTGAGTAAGGCATTCTTAGAAACTACCAGGAGTTGTTCTAGGCCCCTAGGATCGAGAGACCATCTCTGTCTGATCAAGCACAGGAATAAGCTGCTCTCTAAGTGATAAGCTGTCTCTGGCTTCAATTTTCCCTCCTGAGCACTAGCTAGTGCTTCTAGGCAAAGGAAAAACAGAAATGTGGAGTGAAAAACTACAGAAGTCATGTCCTAGGAGCCAGGCAAACCGGGGAGACTGAGATCATCTATCGGTTTGACCTTCCAACCACCTTGTAAACAACAACTGTAGGCTTGATGGAAGATCTGTCCCAGGACCACACTGGGAGAGGATGAGGGCCTGGTGCTCCTAATGGAACACATAGAATCGACAAGAGAAGTTTCCCTGCATTTGTCTAGCATATACAAACACGAGCACAGAAAGAGACTACATTTTGGAAACCTAGAGAACAATATCTAAAATTAGTTTGTCAAGGAAACACCACGGTGACCTGGCCATGACTTGCTTGCTGTGCCTAGTCTCATTCAGTTTCTTTTTAATTTCTGTTGTTGTTGATGTCATTTGCTCTTTTCAGACAAGGTCTCTGTGTATCTTGGCTGGCCTGGAACTCATAAAGATTTGCCTGCCTCTGCCCCTGGATTGCTGGGATTAAAGGCATGCACCACCACGTCCAGCTGTTTTGACATAGGGTTTCTGTATGTAAGCCAGGCAGACCTTGACGCTCTCTTCCTGCCTCAGCCTCTTAAATGCTGGATGTTCTGTGTACGCTACCATGCCCAGCCTCAATTAATTAATAAAAACTAAATTCCCTTGCAAGCTGCCACGATTCTCAAACTAAGCTCTGGCCTAAAGTCAAGGCAGGTTCGGTAGTTTGAATAAAAATGACCACCATAGGTCTCCGGTGAGTGGCACTATTAGCAGGTGTGGCCTTGTTGGAGTGGGCGTGGCTTTGTGGAAGGAAGTGCATCACTAGGGGCTGTGAGAGCTCAGAAGCTTAAACCAAGCCTAGTAGCTCACTCTCTCTTTCTACTGATCTGGATGTAGAACTCTCAGCTACTCTCCTGCACCATATCTGCCTGCACACCACCATGCTTCCCACCATGATGAAAAGGGACTAAACCACTGAACTGTAAACCAGCCCCACTTTAATGGTTTCCATTAAAAGAGCTGCTATGGTCATGGTGTCTCTTCGAAGTAGCTGACCTTAAGGAAGAGACCAGGCAAGGAAGTCTCTACACCTGGCTCAGCCAAAGCAGACTGACAGCTAATTCAAGGACTCAGAACACAGCTGACAACATAAGCCACTCAAGAGTGTGCCCATTCCTGGAGGGGTGCCGAAGCTGCATCATTATAGCCTGGAACTGTGTCACTTGGTGAAATCAGACACTATCAGAAATCCACTGGGCTTGTTCTCAAAATCTCTTTTCCACTCCTAGTGTCGAAACTTCTCAGGACTTCAAAACAGACCTGTATTTCCACACCTCAGCCACTGGTGCTTCGCAGGAGGCAAACAAGTCCTATCGTCGTCTTCGACGTCCTCATCGTCATGTGTCTATGATGGCAGGTGGAGTGTGCACCAGCACATGTGTGGAGGTCAGAGGGCAACTCCATGTACTCTGTTCTCTCCTTCTACCAGGGACCAGACCTAGGTCCTCAAGCTTGTGCTATAAGTGCCTTTACCTGTGAGCCACACATACCACGCTAACCATGCCAAAAGTTATGCCAGAAGCTACACAGCTAACACCACTGTGAAGAACATGCTCAAGACTCCACTGTGAGGCCAGACACTTGCAGGAGGCAGGCAGATCTCTATATGAGTTCAAGACTAGCCTGGTCTACACAATAAGTTCCAAGCCATCCGGGGCTACACAGTGAGACCCTGTCACAAAACAAAACACGCACAAAAGATATCTCTATCATTTTAATATAAAAACTTCACCTCCTCCCCAAAATGTATTTTTCCCAGACTGAATAATATACAATCTCAATGACCTACTGCATTTAAGAAATTTACTTACTTAGCAGACTCTTTATATGCCTCATTGATGGACTGCCCACAGGTCAGGAAGCTCCTTGTTAGTTTAATTACTATATCTATTTTCTCTTTTCTTCTTTTTAATCCAGTTTGGGTCATGTAGCCCAGGCTAGCCTTGAAATCATTATATAGCCAAGGATGACCTTGAACTCCTGATCCCCCTGCCTCTGTTTCCCAAGAGCTGAGATGTTGATCACAGACCACCATATCTAGCACTTCTTGAATAAAGTACAAAGTTTGAGCCAGCAGGTACCAATGGTACCCACCAGTTGGTACATCAAGTCTACTGCACTTCAGCGTACTGGCCCACAAGGAATTCTCATATGCCTTGAGTGTTCAGCACTCTCAGGATTTCATCAAATGCAACCAGAAAGTATATACAGAGTTACTCTAGACTTATTTCCCCAAGAGAGGGGAAAGCTTCTATTACACTGTGTAATTACTTATAGCAAGCTATTTTATACCAAGCAAATGTATTCTGCATTTCTTTTTTTTTTTTTTAAGTTTTTCGAGACAGGGTTTCTCTGAATAGCCCTGGCTGTCCTGGACCTCACTCTGTAGACCAGGCTGGCCTGGAACTCAGAAATCTGCCTGCCTCTGCCTCCCAAGTGCTGGGATTAAAGGTGTGCACCACCATTGCCTGGCCTGTATTTTGCATTTCTAAATCAAAAGCACTTGATTTTTTTTTTAAGGATTTATTTATTTATTATATGTAAGTACACTGTAGCTGTCTTCAGACACACCAGGAGAGGGAGTCCGATCTCATTACAGATGGTTGTTAGTCACCATGTGGTTGCTGGGAATTGAACTCAGGATTTTCGGAAGAGCAGTCAGTGCTCTTAACCTCTGAGCCATCTCTCCAGCCCAGCACTTGATGTTTTTATCCAACTCATATTCTGACATTTACATGAAAGCAGCTGAGAGATAATGGCACCTGAGGGCATCAGTGTCATATTAGCAATGGCCATGACTGACACTGTGTCAGGGACACACATTTGCACGTCAGCGTATGGGATGAAGCAGCACTCTGCCATGATTCTGAGGCTTAGCAGCTCTAAGAATAGGTACATTTTAGCAGCCACGGGGGGGGGGGGGGGGGG
>NW_022196912.1:91914335-91916378 GCF_008632895.1 Mastomys coucha | reverse complement strand
ACCGTCCACTCACCTGACATCCACCTCACCTCCGACATGCATGAGAAAAGAGCCATCGGGTTGCTTTAGGGAGTACAAGTACTGAAGGAGCTTCTCCCTGAGAAGGGGGCAGAGGGCGGAAAGGGCAATGGTCAGTGCCAGACAGCAGACCCTCCCCGAGCCTCCACCACTGAGGCCTGCAGCTTTACCTGTTAATGACATTGTAGGCCTCCTCCGTGCCGATGATGCATAGCGCGTTGACAGCTGCGTATGTCGGTGCGAGGTGTGGGTACTGACCAGGGCCCCCTCCAAAGCCACCATCTGGACTCTGACACAGCTCCAGGAACTGACACACGCTAGGTGCATGGCCAAGGGGGAAAACAAAGTTAGACAGCATTAATTTACAAATGCCAAATCCCTTTCAGATTCCAACCTTTCCTTTCTCATTCCCCATCTTCAAAGGGGTGAAAATCCCCCCTTGCCACTTGACTACCACCCCCTAAAAAACTTAACTCTTCACCCCACTACCATCAGTTTTGAGCACACTCTTGAGTCTTCTATTCAAGCATTTGTCTTGCCTTATAGCAAACATCTTGAGGCTGGGAGGAAATCTTTGGCAGGCCTGGGGCTCAGTCTCATGCTTCTTTTTTTCTTTTCTCTTTTTTTCATTTTGGTTTTCCAAGACAGGGTTTCTCTGTGTAGCCCTGGCTGTCCTGGAACTCACTCTGTGGACCAGGCTGGCCTCAAACTCAGAAATCCTCCTGCCTCTGCCTCCCAAGTGCTGGGAATAAAGGCGTATTCCTCTGTCCCGTTGTGACTGTAAGCCCAAACAACCACTTTCACTTTTGCCTGTAAGCTGCTTTTTTTCCTTCTCTTCTTTCATTTTATGTTTGCCACTCAGGCATCTTGTTTATACGTATAACAACCCTAGAAAAACGACCCCAGGGTTTTTCCCATCCTGTGTGCGTTTGTCTTGCTTCTTCATGGCCCATGATACCATCTGAGGTGACGAGTACAATGGAACTGAACTGACGGGATTGTTTGGCCAACTTTCTAGGTCTTTGACCCGCACATCAGATCTGGGCTGGCTGCTCCACACTTGTTGAACCTGCTTATGAGGTTACAGTGATTTTCCCAGCTCTGAGATCAGAGGTGATTCCACACTTGGGCAAGTCACCACACTTCCCCATCACAGCCTGGAGACAGACAACCGGCCGGATGAGGACCCAGCGTTTGCCTGTCTTTTCAGTATTGTTGATGTTTTAAGAGCATCAGCCTGGACATTCATGAGCACCATTACAGTATGAAGGAAAGACAGCAGAAAGAGCTTAAGAGGCTTTTGCTGGGGCATTTTTTGCTGGGGCATTTTATCACTGTGATGAGAAGGTAATGAAGCCGGGCGCCAGCGCTGCCTCACACCAGGAGATATTTCCCTCCCTGACTCTTTCCTGCTGTAGGCAGAGGCTCCGGTTTCCTCACAAAGCAAACCTGTTCCTAGAAGGTCTGCTGCTGGGCTGGCGTCCTGTGTGATTGAGGGAGCCTTTACTCTCACAGGGTTTTCTACAGTTTACAGGAAAGATCATTCCAGGAAAGACCAAGTTAGGACCAGGTTATAGCATCTCTCCTTCCCTACAACTCCCAGGACACAGCCTTCCCATCAGGGAAGAGGCCTGAGAGACCTCCTGTCTTTCTTTCTCTTTCTTTCCTTTTGTTTTTGTTTTTGTTTTGTTTTTTTCGAGACAGGGTTTCTCTGTGTAGCCCAAGCTGTCCTAGACTCACTCTGTAGACCTGAGGCTGGCCTCAAACTCAGAAATCTGCCTGACTCTGCTTCCCAAGTGCTGGGATTAAAGATGTGCGCCACCACTGCCCAGCTTCTTTCTTTTTTTTAAAATGAGAAATAGTTTATTCTGAGCCAAATATGAGTGACGAGAAGCATGGTCTCAACTTGCCCTAAAGAATATGTTCCAACACAGAAGTAGTTACATAAAAATTTTAAAATCTTTTTGAAAATTAGATTTTGAAAGCCGGGCGTGGTGGCGCACGCCTTTAATCCCAGCACTTGGG
>NW_022196912.1:91910674-91914325 GCF_008632895.1 Mastomys coucha | reverse complement strand
GAAAGTTAGCACACAACCTGATGGGTTTGGTCATGGCATCTGAGCTTATGCATCTTACATTGTTCTAATTCATCCTTCCCTCCCGTCGGCCTGCGCTCCTCCCTCACCCAGACAGCGCCCCCTTCTGCTTTCAGTCATGGGTTCTGACATTATCTTTCCCTTCCCCTTAAGCTCCCTTCTTTCGCATGATCTTTCCAGTTTTATGGCTTACACACATATAAATATAGGCAGATATGTAATTTAAAAACCATCAGGTCATTAATGTTAATTCTCTGCTGCCAGGGAGACCATAAAGGCTAATTTCCATAAAGGCAGATGCTCATTACTCCATCCCCACAACACACAATGTTCTTTCTTTTTTTTTTTTTTTTTTTTAGTTTGTTTGTTTGTTTGTTTTTTGAGACAGGGTTTCTCTGTATAGCCTTGGCTGTCCTGGAACTCACTCTGTAGACCAGGCTGGCCTCGAACTCAGAAATCCGCCTGTCTCTGTCTCCCAAGTGCAGGGATTAAAGGCATGCGTCAACTCCGCCTAGCCACAATTTTCTTTCTTGAGACAAAGTCTCATGTGTCCCAGGCTACCCTCCAGCTTGCTATGGAGCTGAGACTGACGTTGAACTTCTGACCCACCTCCCCCTGCTCCCCTACCTCCCCTCAAACCCCCACACCTACCCCACACCCCTTCCACCTCCCCACCTTCACCTCTGAAGTACTCAGATGACAAATGTGGCTTATAAAGTGCTAGGGATTTCTAACCACTAAGATTCATCACCAGACCTCTGTTTTGTGGTTTGGTTTGGTTTGGTTTTTGAGGCAGGGTCTCTCTCTATAGCTCAGTGTGGCCACGCACTCAGCAATCAGTCAGCTACAGTCTCCCACATGCTATGATTACGGTATGACCATCACACACAGTTATTTTGATTTCAGGCTTTCCATTATGTGGACAGGTACAGCAAGAGACTGGCTGTTTTAGTCTTCACAGGTTAAGACAATTCTTTCTGCTTCTCCTTATACCTAAAATCTTACTGTAGGTAACACAAGGATTGAAACTAGAGTTTATAGTCAGAAAAGTAAGTGATTCTGGAGTTTATTTGTAAGAAAAATTCTTGTAAGTGGAATTTGCTCCTTATATATTTTCCAAGCCACGGTCAATTTCTATGGAGTATCCAGAAGTAGCTAATAACAGTACCTGACAAAGGCCAGCTGCCAACGGGGAAGCTTTCTGTAAGCAAGAACAAAAGGTTTTAACTCGAATAAAACTCAGCGATGGACTGGAGAGGTGGCACGGTAGTTAAGAGTGTGTGTTGCTCTTGCAGAGGACCTGGGTTCAATTCCCAGCACCCACACGGCGGCTCACAACCATCTGAAACTCCAGTTCCAGGGGATCTGATGCCCTCTTCTGGCCTCAGACACATGGTGCATAGACAAAAACTCATACACATAAAATAAAAATAAATCTAAAACAATTTTTTTTTTCATTTTTTCAAGACAGGGTTTCTCTGTGTAGCCCTGGCTGTCCTAGAACTAACTCTGTAGACCAGGCGGGCCTCGAACTCAGAAATCCGCCTGCCTCTGCCTCCCAAGTGCCGGGATTAAAGGCATGCGCCACCACCACCCGGCAACAAAATTTTTTTAAAAGTCAACAGACTAGAGCCTGGAATGCAAACTGCTCAGTGCAGAGCATAAGCCCAAGATCCTGGGTTCAATCTCGACATCATAAAATACTTTTTTTCGTCTTTTGAGAGAGAGTGTCACTATGCAGCCTAGCCTAACCTCCATCTTAAAATCCTGTCTAAGTCTTCCAAGTGCTGGAATTACTCATGGGTTCCACTGGACCCAGCTGCCCTAAGTTTGAGGCAAGCCTGAACGTAGGAAGTTCAGGCTAGCCTGAGCTATGGGGTAAAGACCTTCAAAACAAAATTAAAAGAACCAAAACTAGTCACCTAGTCTCTGTTTCTTCCCCAGCTGCTAAGGCAAAGTACTGTAATGACATGTAGCACCCCTGACCCAGTGGCCTGAAGTCTGGAATGAGTGGGGATCTGAATGTCCCAGACACCTTGGGGTCCTGGCTTCCTGCCAGCATTCCTCAGCTGACGCCCGAGGTCGAGCGAGGAAACTAGAGGTGGGGCTTCCCCTGTGCCTTACCCTCCACACTTCAGAACATTCTGATCCTCAGGCTTCCCAACTTGCAACTTAAGGAACAGACACACTGAAGTGACAAGCTGTCACTAGCAGACTCCTTAGCAACTTTAGAAACCAGAATGTTCATCTACTGTGACCTATCAGAAAGGGGAGAAACACTTACAGACCAAAAATTCATCAACTAATTAAAAAAAAAAAAAAAGCAACCAGAAAGCTTTGAGCAAACAGCAAAAATGACACTTTATGAAAAGCAAGTATTCACAAAAAGCATTCATTCTGACATGCCACAGGCACATGGGGCTCGGACACAGATGCAATCAAGGTCACATAAGGAAGCTTTGCATCCCAGCATATGCATCTGTTGAGGTTTGGTCTGTTGCTATGTATTGTATGTAATGCTAAATAAATGTGGGCCCCTAAGGCCTGGTTGCCCCCAAGATGAGAGTCCACACATAGACCCAAGTGACACTATATGACCTTCCCCCCAAGTTATTTCTGATTGGTGAATAAAGATGCCTACAGCCTATAGCTGGGCAGAATTGAGATATGCAGGCCTTGGTGTTCCTGGGCTTGCCATAGGTCAGAGAGAGAGAGAGAGAAGGTGGAGAGAGAAGGAAGACACCATGAACTAGGAATCAAGAATGCATGAGCATGAGGGCTGGCCAGTCGGAGTTAAGAGCAGTGCAGAGGAAACACAGTAAGTAGTAACTCGGGGTTATCAAGAGGACATAGGTTTATAGCACAGAAGGTAGGTTATAAATTATAAAGGTCTCTATTCCAGGAACTCAATGGCCAAAGGCGGGGTAGAAGCCCCAGAAATATTTTCTACAGATACCAATGACCAGCAAAGTGGAAAATCCTCTTGTAAACGAAGGATTTTCAAACCCAACCCGTGTGCACTGGGATCAACAGAGTGATAAAGACCTGTGTTTCCTGAAGCTGAAGAGCCTGCACCATTGCCAGCAGAGCCCAGATAACTCAAGGGCACCCACAAGGGCAGAGCACCGCCCATCGTTGCTGCACCATTACAATTACTCCAGGGAATATTTTAAAAAATCAAAACAAAAACTCAACAACTAACCCAGGCCTAGTATCACTTAAATGTGAATCACTGAGGGCAGAGGCCGGTTGTAGGTTTTTAACTCTCCATGTGACTCCAATGTCCACCCAAATTCCATTCCTTCTTAGACTTTAGTGTGTACAATCACCTGTGGCTCTTTGCTTTAGTTTTGTTTGGCTGTTGTTTTTGTTTTGTTTTGTTTTTAAAGTTCTTTTTTTAAAGATTTATTTATTTATTATATGTAAATACACTGTAGCTGTCTTCAGACACTCCAGAAGAGGGCGTCAGATCTCATTAAGGATGGTTGTGAACCACCATGTGGTTGCTGAGATTTGAACTCAGGACCTTTGGAAGAACAGTCAGTGTTCTTAATCGCTGAGTCATCTCTCCAGCCCCCTTTGGTTTTTGTGTGTGTGTGTGTGTGCGTGTGTGTGTGTGTGTGTGTGTGGTGT
>NW_022196912.1:91896220-91910664 GCF_008632895.1 Mastomys coucha | reverse complement strand
CTGGAGCTCACTTTGAAGATCAGGCGGGCCTCGAACTCAGAAATCCGCCTGCCTTTGCCTCCCAAGTGCTGGGATTAAAGGTGTACGCCACCGCCACCACCGCCCTGTTTTGTTTTTTTAAGACAGGTCTTACCATGTAACTCCAGATGGCCTGTATTTCACTATGTAGACCAGGTTGGCCTTGAACTCACAGAGATCAGCCTTCTGAATGCTGGTACCAATGGTGTGCACTACCATGTCCAGTTTAGTTGTGTTTTGTTTAAAGGGCCTATGGCCTAGGCTGGCCTGCCACTACCTAGGTCAAATTAGCCTTGCTCCTAAGTACTGTACTGACATTACCATGAGCTACCCCATTGTACTTCTGACAAGTCCCAGGATAAAGCAAAGCTGCTGGCCTGAGAACTGCCTTGTGGAAATCAACGAAAAACACCTGTCCTGTCTAACAGGCGACCTTAGTCAAGGTGTGTGTGTGTGTGTGTGTGTGTGTGTGTGTGTGTAACTTAAATCTTAATTCAAATTAATTAAAATAAAAAATTTAGCTCCTGAGTCTTACAAGCCACATTTCCAGTGCTCAGTAACTATATGCTTAGTTAGTGGTGATGATGCTGGGCCACACATAAGCCGCAGAATCTCCCCATTATTGTGGGACATTCTACTGACTACTGCTTCTCTGACATTCAACCACTACAGAGAATATAAGACTTCTAAGAGAATCAAGTTCAAGGGAAGAGTATTTTGGCCTTAGTTTTTAAATTTAATTTAACTTATTATAGTTTAAGTGAGTGTATGATGTCCACTAGACATTTAATATTGCTTAAGTAGTGTGTGTGTATGATGTCCACCAGCCATGTGGAAGGCAGAGGACATCTCTGTGCACTTGGTTCTGCCCTCCCAACTTTACAAGGGTCCCAGGGATCAGACTCAGGTCATCAGGCTTCTGTGCTAAATGCCTTTACCAGCTGACCCACCGCACTGACCCTATTGTTGGTCTCCTTGGACTTCTCATAATGGTTAGACTAATCTAGACTCAGAACAAAACTGTTGCCAATGGAGACAACGAAGGATTCAAAAATATAAATAATGTGAAACAAGCAGGAAATAAATCAGAGCCCAGTGAAAATAAAACAAATGAAGTAGGCACAACTAGCAAATAGCATACTGGGGGTCCGTGCTGGGGGTCCGTGCTGGGGGAAGGGAATTGTCTAAATGCAGGCTGAGACAGGACTGGGCGCAGCAGGGGAGGGACTGCTGATGAGGGCTGTGAGATACGGAGAGATCAGCAAGTATTCCTGCTCAAGGTGGCAACACAGCACTGTGAGGAACCACACCTGGCTCTAGCCTCATTTTTCCAACTAAGAGAATTCAGATTATACTTGTAAAAACAGCTAAATATTTTTTAAAAAATACTAAAGCTGGAAAGGGAACAAACTATAAAAAGGATTAAAATTACGGCCAAACACAGCGAGGAGGATGCCCAGCTATCTTCTTCTTTATTCAAACTCTAGTAAATAATAAAAAGTGAGGTTTGTCTGGAGTAAGAACAGCTTAGATTAGACTTTAAAAACATTTGGGGGTATGGGAGGGGGTGGCTGGAGAGATGGCTGAGCAGTGAAGAGAGCTGACTGTTCTTCTAAAGGACCCTGGTTCAATTCCCAGCACCCACATGGCAGCTTACCACTGTCTGTAACTCCAATTCCAGGGGATCTGGCACCCTCACAGACATGCAAGCAGAACATCAATGCACGTAAAGATAAATACATTTTTAAAACATTTTTCTGGTCTTGGGATGTGCGGCTTGGTGGTAGATTTTTGCCAGAAAGCACAAAGGCCTGGGTACAATTTCTATCACACCATCACTACTACTACTACTACTACTGCTACTACTACTACTACTACTACTACTACTACCACCACCACCAACAACAACAACAACAACAACAACAACAACAATAACAACCAATAAAACAAAACAAAACTTCAGCACCAGAACAGGTCACCACAGAGCCTTCAGGCCTAGAACAAGTTCCAAGGAAGACTACCGTTAGGGAGGGAAACAGCCAGTCACCCATGAACAGATAGATGGCTTAGGAGAAGAGCTTCTAGGTAGATATCTGGCTTCTTCCAGTAATAATTCCTCCGGAGCTTACTCTACAAACCAGCTATATCTCAATGTAACCCAGGGGCACTGCCTTAACCAGGTGGAGCCCAGTAACGAACAGGGGCCAGAGTTACCCACAGTCTTTGCTACGCGCATCCAGACAGCAGCTGTTTGGAAAGCATGGTCAAGTTTAAAGTGGGCTATGCAGAGCAGGGTTTCTCCCCATTGGCAGGACTCTTGTGGTCAAGTTTCCTGTTTTGAGACGTACCCCTACAAAGGTAATTGGTAGCCTCCTTGGCCTGTGCCCACTAGATGACACCAGAACCTGGCCCAGCATTGTACCCAGAAGAGTGGGTATGATGTCATCGCTGAAAGGTAAGGAATCATATCACCTATATTTTAACTTAACATTTTAAAGGTGGGGCTGGGGTTACAGCTCATTTGGTAGAATGCTTGCTTAGCAGAGAAAGCTCCCCGGCAGCACATTAAAATGACATGGTGGCACATGCCTGTAATCCTCATATTTCAAAGGTAAAGAGAGACAGATCAGAAGTTCAGGTCATTCTAGTATCCCAGGTTGGCCTCAGACTTTCATCGCCAAGGACAACATTAAATTTCTGATCCTTCTCCTCAGGACTGGGAATACAGACCCGCACCACCACATCCAGTTTATGCAACACTGGGGACTGAACTTAGGGCTTTCTGCATGTTGGGCAAGCACTCTATCATAGAACTACATCCTGAACTTAAAAGCCTCGTTTTTAACAGTACAATGGGCTCCCTTTGGTTCTCACTTTGTTCTGTGCATTTCATTAAAATAGGTGTTAGCTGTGCATGGAAATCACATTAAAGTAGTTCCCTCAGTGCTATCCAAAATACGTACTCATTCATTCATTTTATGTGAGCACACATATAATTTTATGTATAATCTCTTAGGAGATCCCCACCTCTGATTTTATTATCCCTAAAACAGTTGACACCTGCACTAATAAAGGCCTGGCCTGGCTGGTCCCTTCAGCCATCACAGAAAGTTAGCCAAAGTGATTCTGTCCACTAGAGGGAACCCGACTTATGTTATTTCCTAAACAAATAAGCTGGAGAGAGAACAAAATAGGAAAAGGAGACAAACCTTTGTGCATGTGCAAGCTGTGTGTGGCATGGGGATGTGGGCAACAAAAGCCAAACCCCAGAGCTGGAGCCCCACTGCAAGGTCACCTGGGTATTTGTAGGAGGGAAAACAGACCATATTTCAAAGACCCTTTCTTTGTGGACAAAAAATGAAAAGAGGCTGCAAATCTGAGGGAGGAGAGACACGGAGGGGTGAGGGAGGAAAGGGAAGGGCAAATGGTGTAATTATGTTCTAACTTTAAAAACTTAAGAATTATTTCAAAAAAAAAAATTTAAAAAAAAAAAAAACCTCACACAGCTCTTCTTCCACTGCAAGTCCTGATAACGCATGGCTCTGACTGTCGTTTCTAACAAATGGGCTCTGACTGTTGTTTCTAACACACTGGCTCTGACTGTCGTTTCTAACGCATGGCTCTGACTGTCGTTTCTAACGCGTGGGCTCTGACTGTCGTTTCTAACGCGTGGGCTCTGACTGTCGTTTCTAACGCATGGCTCTGACTGTCGTTTCTAACAAATGGGCTCTGACTGTCGTTTCTAACGCATGGCTCTGACTGTCGTTTCTAACAAATGGGCTCTGACTGTCGTTTCTAACACATGGGCTCTGACTGTCGTTTTTAACACGTGGGCTCTGACTGTCGTTTCTAACGCGTGGGCTCTGACTGTCGTTTCTAACGCATGGCTCTGACTGTCGTTTCTAACAAATGGGCTCTGACTGTCGTTTCTAACGCATGGCTCTGACTGTCGTTTCTAACACGTGGGCTCTGACTGTCGCTTCTAACAAATGGGCTCTGACTGTCGTTTCTAACACGTGGGCTCTGACTGTCGTTTCTAACGCGTGGGCTCTGACTGTCGTTTCTAACGCATGGCTCTGACTGTCGTTTCTAACAAATGGGCTCTGACTGTCGTTTCTCTTGAGGTTTTGGTTGTGACCCTTGGACTTTAATGGCTAATCTATCTCTCCAGCCCTGAATTTTATTTTTCTAAAAATGACTTTTAAAATGCATATTTTAAACACATGTCTTTGATCTCAGGATTTGGGGGAACTGAGGAAGTGGATCTCTCTCTGTGTGTTCAAGGCCAGCTTGCTCTATAGAGTAAGCTCCAGGGCAGCCAGGACAACATAGAGATCCTGTCTACAAACAAACAAACAAACAAACATCTTTCAAAATGTAAGGAATCGATATTTGAGTACAATAATAAATAAAAGGATAAACCTAAAAATAAAATAGATAAAAGAAAAGGCGTTATCCTAGTTCAGGTAGTCTGAAAAACAATCCTTAAATTTTTGCAAAAACCAGTAAGATTTCTCTGGACCTTACAAAGATAGTTATTTCCTTCCCAGTCAGTGCTACCAGGCTCTGATGCTAATAAGCATTATGTGGACCATCAATTAATTACTGCTTAGGACAAAACAAAATGAAGCATCACTACAGGAAAGCCTTAAGTCAATTTAAAAAGTGTCTAAACTGGGGCCATCAAGAAAATTCAGAGTGGAAAAGCACTTGTCACACAGACTGACAGTGAAAAGCTGGATATAAGGATTCCAATCCATGATCCATCCCAGTGCTCCTCCATGGAGCTGGGAGGCGGGCACAGGCACAGAGGAGCCCGGAGCTCCTGGGCCAACCAGCCTGAGTATGCTGAGCCTTAGGAGCAAGAAGCAGACCCTTCCTGGACACCTGCACGACTATCAAAAGTTGTCTTCTGGCTGCCACCCAAGCACTGCGGTACATACATGCACGCCTACACCAGTGATCTACACACTCATATACACGTCATACAACACACATACAATAAAAGTAACAAAAAATATGTTAAGATGTCTAGAGAGATATCTGAGGAGGTAAGAGCACTTGCTTAAGAAGTGTGGGCTTGGGCACACGTGCCTCTCCCTCTCCCTCTCCCTCTCCCTCTCCCTCTCTGTCTCCCTCTCCCTCTCTCTCTTTCTCTCTCTCTCTCTCTCTCTCTCTCACACACACACACACACACACACTCCTTCATTAAATCAAGATGTGGGATACAGCCTAATGGTAGGCTTACCCAGCATGCATAAGGCCCTAGATTCACTCTCATACTGAAAAACAGAAACTAGACTTTAAAGTTCACTAAAGCAAGTCAGGTACGGTGGCTTATGCCTGAAATCCCAGCACTCAGAAAGTGAAGCAGGAGGATGCCATGAGTTTGAGGCTAGCCTGGGCTATAAATAGTGTGTTTCTGTCTACAAAGTGAGATCTGTCTCTAAAACTGGTAATAAACTAAAAAATAAAGACAAGGTTTATTAAATCAATGATCAGAAGAACCATGAATTAAACACTTTCAAGGCAGCTGTAAAACAAACTCTTAGCCATTGATTATTAAAATGGTTCTTCCTTCGAGAAAAATTGACTATTTTCAAAATACCCACTTTTGGGGTGGAAGGGACAATAAGATCTCACTATGTAGCTTTCTTTGGGTAGCCTGGAACTCCCTATGTAGACCAAGCTGGCCTTGAACTCAGAGATCCACCTAGCTGATTAAAGGTGTGCACCGCCATGTTGAGCTACTTTAAGTAAAATCTAAAGCATCCCTTGGTACTGACGCTGTTTACTATGACAAGCCCTTTAAAGAGGCCTCTCCTCCCATCTAGAGCTCTCCTTCCACCATGTGTGTCCCAGGTCAGACTCAGGCATTTCAACGCAGGTACCTGCGGGGCTGTCTCACCCCTCTTCCTATCTGATACTGCCACAAAAGCAGCTGACACTGACTTCCTCAGAGACGTGGCCCTGAAAAGGGGGCTTCTGTGAAACCTAAGAGAACAAAAGAAGCTGCTGGTGATGGGCTCCCACTGCAAGAGCCGCCATCACCATCTTGTCTCTGCACCCCACAAGGTCGGATCTCTCACAGATTCCTCCTCCCCACCCCTTCTCTCATATGCATCCTTCCTATTCTAGTATACATCCTGACAGTGTAGGCGTTGGGTGGAGGGGGGCTTTCCAAATAACCCTCAGCCCCCAACTGGTATTTCAAAAACACCCGGGCCTTTATTTTGACAATTAAATTCCTGTGACTGCAGAAACTGGGTCCAACTCCACTTCCGGAGCTGGAAGCAAGCAGGCTTGTTGCAATGTCTGGATTATAAAAACAATGCATATTTTCCCTCTGCCACAGAAATATGAATCCTAAGGGTTAATGACTTAATTCTTTATTATCTCCTCCATCCACATTCATCACAAGACAGCCTTCCCAGGAAGGCAAGAATGAGAGGTTATTGTTAAGAGAGAATGAATGAGACAATGTAAGTTCTGTTCTTTGGACCTGACAATGTGACCAAGGCAGGCGCTCTGGGACTAGGGAGGGCTCCAGCGAGCCTCCATAAGACCTGGCACAGCTGCTACCTTCTGCTGTGGGAAAACAAACCTGTCTCAGGACGCTTGCATCCCAAACTCCTCACCCTCCAGAGTACCAGGGAGTAGAGGCACACAAGAAGACATGCTCCCAGTAAACCCCTTAGGTTCAGTTCCTGGCTGTCCTTTCCTAGGTCTAGTATTTCCAAGGTTGGGGGCATGGTCAGTTTTGATGGTTCTTTGTTTTCCTTTTTCTTCTTTTTGGTCTTTTCAAGACAGGGTTTCTCTGTGTAGCCCTAGCTGTCCTGGAACTCACTCTGTAGACCAGGTTGGCCTCAAACCCAGAAATCCACCTGCCTCTGCCTCCCAAGTGCTGGGATTAAAGGCGTGCGCCACCACTGCCCGGCTTCTTTGTGTTTCTTAAGATACAACCCGTGATGAGCATGAGGTGCCATCTCACAAGTGCCACCTGCACCAGTGTGGGACACAGCTAAGTTGCTTACATGTCATCATCAATCAGAGGTCAATGAGACTGTGAGTCTCACATGGTGTTGGTACCCAAGGCAGTTACCCATGTAGTCCTGTGGAGAGCTGGCCTGTTCCCAGCCTTTACACCTCCACGCAGGTATTTAAAGAAGGTAAGAGTATTCTGATTCGCCGTGGTACATGCTTTCCATGACGTTTCATCACAACTGTCAGAGATGATGGTGAGGACTTGTTCTCAAAAGATCAAAGCCAGAGTACATGGGAAGCAGGAGGCACATGGATCACTGTGAGTTTGAGGCCACCTTGGTTTATAGAGTGAGTTCAAAACAGCTACACACTGAGACTTTGTCTGAGTAAACTAGTTTTTTGTTTGTTTGGTTTTGGTGGGGTTTTTTTGTTGTTGTTTTGTTGAGACAAGGTTTCCCCATGTAGCCTTGGCTGTATGTAGACCAGGCTGTTCTCGAGCTCACAAAGATCTGCATCCCAAGAGCTGGGATTAAAGGTCTGGATGGACCACCACCACCTGTAGAGACCTTGTCTTAAAAAAAAAAAAATAGAGGGGGAGGAGCAAAGGGAGGGGGAGAGAGAAAGAGAGGAAGGGTGAGAGAGAGGAAAGAAGGGAGGGAGAGGGAGAGAGACAGAATGAAGAAAAAAACCCAGCCCTCCTCTGGAAGTTGAAAGAGTGGTCTACCCACCAGGCAACAGCAGAGCTTCTGAGTGGAGGAGTTTCCGGAAGTCGCTGAGGTCAAGGGAAGGGCAAGGGTCTCTTGGTAACACCTTTTTCTCCCCATTTACATCAAATAAAACGGGAACAAAAAGAATTTCAAATCCAGGATGTGATTCCAGAGGACACCCCAAGTTCCCCAAAGCCAGAACTCACTCTGTAGCCACTATTTGGGGGATGGGTTCGTCGAGGAGTTCCAAGCTGTGCAGGATCCAGTAGCAGAGCCAGGGGCGGCTGGCATCCAGACACTGAGAGGAACCAGGAGAAAACACACCCTTTATTCAATCGTTCCAAGATCCCGGGACAAGGCTACCTCTGTCTTAGTTCCTGAAGCCTGGCAAGGGGAGGAGGAGGCAGGCACCCTCGCTGGACAACAATCAGTAAAGGAAGGTGCTTTCATCTGTGACAAAGGAACAACAGGGAGCAAGTCTTAAACCCTTCCTAAGTCCCTTCTGCAGGAGTCCAGGCAAGGCTGAGCTGAGAACTTACACACAGGGAAGTAAGCGGCTGCTGGTTAGCCTGTGCAGACTAGGAAACACATCCTCTCACAAGGGCATTTCCTGATTTCACTTATTTACAGATTCAGCAAATATCTGGTATCTACTTGTGCCAAGCCTTAGACACTGGGGGCATGACAATGTCAGAAATTGATTCTCTGAGTCTTGGGGTGCTCAGCATGTTGAACCCTGACTGGTGTGGCTATCTTAGAGAAAGGGGCAGTAGACACATAATCGTTAAGTTACCCCATGTCTCTCTGGAACAAGGTTAGCATGCGTACATGCACCCATTAGGTGCTTTGAGGACCTGGAGGAGGATGAGTGTGTCTGGAGACAGGGCAAAGGCTTCTGAAGGTGATGTGTGCCTAGCCTTTCCTAGTTCAAATCAAACACGACTGCTGAGCATCCCAAGCTCCGCAGGGCAGGTGGTAACAGCTACAGGTTCTATATGCTTAAAGGATATAAACAAGGTCTGGGGAGACTAATTTTCTCCAGGTTATAAAAGAAGTAAATGCCAGAGTGGGGGCGTAGGCTGGGTTACTCGGGTTACCTATGACAGACTTGGAAAACCCCTCCCCCACACACAAATCAAATATATAACTCCGAAATAAAAGCCGATTTAAAGGCAGAGCTATCCTTTGTAAAGGGAGGCAGGGAGATGGGAGCCCTGCTCTTCACAGCCCTGCTCGTTCTACCCCTGCCACGGCTCTCAGGTTCTTCCACCATCTCATGGCTCTTAAGATTCATGCTTTAAGGTTCACTCTGTGTTTAGTACCCTCCAGGATTCAAGTCCTGGTCCTCCGGCTAAACTGACTTTTATCTACACATAAAGGGAGTCAGGAGAAATCGTGCTGTGATCAAATGATGAAGGAGAGCCCTAGCCCATCTAGAATGTTCCACTAGCTCTAGGGGTCTAGGGGCTGACAAAGCTGGAGGAGATTCGGTTTTGTTTTGTTGTTTTGTTTGTTTGTTTGTTTGTATTTTGAGACAGCGTTTCTCTGTGTAGCCCTGGCTATCTTGGAACTCACTCTGTAGACCAGGCTGGCCTCAAACTCATAGAAATTCGCCCTCTTGTCTCCTCCTCCTGAGAGCTGGGACTAAAGGCGTGTGCCACCACCTCTTAGCTGGAGAAGACTTTCTTTAGCCCCTCTCATAAGCAGAGCATTAGGTCTGAAACAGCAGCCTGGTTCCTGCCAGAGCCATGTGGCGCAGTGGCTGCATCTGCAGCAGGTGAGACCAGCAGCCTTTGGGTTCAATCAGGAGCAGCGCCCAGTGCTTGACAGGGAGTTCCCAGGCCATGCTTTACCTCATAGGCATCTGTCAGCTGTCGAAGGCCTCTTTTCAGATAATGGAAGTGCTTCTCCCTCTGCAAAACGAGCCTGGAAAGACAAAGAGCCTGTAAGCCCTTCTAAAAGCTCACACCCACTCTTACACACACCTGTTAGGACACTGCCCACAGTCACTAACTGGATAACCTGGTAACTTCAGTATGTGCAAAAAGCAACTACACCAGGGAAAAGAGTTCTCTGGGTGCCTGCACACTGTTCTGGCAAATGTTCTGAGAGGAAACACCTTGTGAGGGAGGTGACTGCCCTGCACTGGGCACACCATGCTTGGTACTGATAGTCTACTCAGAGAGCTTCTCCAGGACATAGGGACTGCAAATATAGGCAGTTTGGAACCCGCTGTGCTGTAAACAACCTAACTCAGAACCTTGTTGCTTCTGCCTCCCCCATTTCAGTCATTTCTTCTGAGACCACTTGTCTGAGATCTGTACTTTGTCCCCTGCCCACCCCTTGGTTGTCCATCTGTTACTCTGGCCCCAAAATTCCACCTCCCACGTGCTGACCCACAGCCCTGGCCAGAGGATGCTTTTTGTATTCCACAGGCCAGGCACACCCGTGGCACTGGGGTCAGCAATACTGGCTTTAAGATGGAATGTGCTGCCCATGACCACCTGCAAGAGCGAAGAGAGAGGCGGGACTTCTTGCTCAGTGTTGAAAGATGGCTTGTGTGGTTATGGAAGAAAGAAAAGAGGAAAGAATGTCAAGACATTCGCTGAGCCTGCTGACTACAGGGATAATGGGGAAAAGAAGCACTCTCTTCTAGGTAGTCAATAAACAATTGTTTCCAGAACGCCCACTGCTCTGTGCTCAGAGTACGATCACTAATATGGTCTCTATCTCAGAAGAACCTTCCAAGGCAGGACGAGAAATGCTGTCTCAAAAGAAAAGCAATGGTGGTGGTATACCCACCTGTCATAATACTAACACTCAGAAGGCAGGAGGGCCACCAGCTCAAGGGCAGCCAACACAACCAAACGAAAGGAAATGAACCGAAATGAAAAGAAATGAGTGCCTCCTCAGAAAGAAAAAAAAAAAAAGGCACAAGGGAGTTAAGAGACAGCGGGGTCTCCGAGCAGGAGGGAGTTAAGAGGAGTGTTTTAGTCAGAGTTTCTATTCCTGCACAAACATCATGACCAAGAAGCAAGTTGGGGAGGAAAGGGTTTATTTAGCTTACACTTCCACATTGCTGTTCATCACGACTGGAACTCAAGCAGGTCAGGAAGCAGGAGCTGATGCAGAGGCCATGGAGAGATGTTTCTTACTGGCTTGCTTCTCCTGGCTTGCTCAACCTGTTCTCTTATAGAACCCAAGACTTCCAGCCCAGGGATGGCACCACCAACAAGGGGCATTGGGAAAATGCCCCACAGCTGGGTCTCATGGAGGCACTTCCACAACTGAAGCTCCCTTCGCTGTGATAAATCCAGCCTGTGTCAAGTTGACACACAAAACCAGCCAGTACAAGGAGACAGGAGCAAGACAGAAATAAGGGCAAGTCATGCCACAAGCAATGAGGGAGGAGAGAATCATAAAGAAGTATTTAACAATGGCAGATGATGCGGGAAGACTGAAGAAAAAGATGACCAACAAGAGAGTGGCCAATGACCTCTGTGAACACTCAGGGCAGAGCTCAGAGCAAAGTACATAGAAAGAAAAGGGTTGCTAGGTGCGGTGTCACAGGATTATAAACTTAGCGCTGGAAGCAGGAAAACCAGGAGTTCAATACCAGCCTGAACTACATAGGACTTGGTCTCAAAAACCAGAAGAAAGAGGAAATGACTAGACTCAGTTTCTCTTTCAGAGGGTCTAACGGTCAGGACTCCTGTGTAGGGAGCATCAGGAACGGCCCCAGGACGTTCCCTACAGCTACGACCCGCTGGTGGAGCCAGACAAGTAAAGGCAAGTTAGAGCCCTGTCCATTTGATGCTCTGACCTCACAAGAGCAGTGGCTCTGAGCTCACAGGAAGGCAGGGGAAGTCAGAAATATCCTAAGAGGAGAGTACTGAGGCAAAAGCAGGGCAATGGAATGACCAGGCTAAAGCCAAAGAGGACACCATAGCATGTTTTAGTTGATTCAGTAAAGATGTCAGAGCCAAAGCACACAGGAGAAGTAGGCTGAGAGAAGTCAGACTGGGGAGGGGCAGAACTTGGAAGTCCATTAAGGGAGCTGTTTAAAGCCTGAAAGAAGGATGGGTATGGTGGTACACACCTTTGATCCTAGCACTTGGGAGGTGGAGGCAGGTAAATCTCTGAGTTCCAAGCCAGCCTGATCTACATAGCAAGTTCCAGGCCGCCCAAGGTACAAAGTGTGACCCTAGCTCAAAACAAAAGACAACCAAAAAAAATACCCTGAAGCAAAGCTGGGCATAGAAGCCCATGCCCTAAACCCAGGACTCAGAAAGCAGAGAGCAAGTGGGTTGCTATTAGTTCAAGGCCAGCCCAGTCCTCATAGTGAATGCCAGCCTATCTGGAGACCTTGTCTCCAAAATGAAACAAATAAAACCTAAGGGCAAATGGGAGCCTGAAATACAATAAGGATGGCCCTGAAAACATGCTAAGCAAAAGAAGCCACTTATAAAATACCACATATGATATAATCCCATGTATATGAAATGTCCACAAAGGAAAAACCCTTAGAGACAGAAAGTAGATTAATTGGGCTTTTAAAGCACTAGCTGTACAAGCCTGAGGACCCAGCTCCATCCTGAAGCCTGGCAGAAGGAGGGCACCAATTCCAGTCGTCCTCTGACCTCCACATGTGCCCACACATGCATCATACACATGTATACACAACACTAATAAGCAAGTAAAAAGGAGTTACTGAAGAGGTAGGTCTAGACAGCAGGGGATGTGAACCTCCGATAAGGAAGAATTCCACATCCTCAGAGACGTTGTGATGCGCAGGTGTACGAACCCAGCCAAATCTTGGAGATTGAAGTGAGGAAGAGGCGGCGGAGGAAACCATGTAGATGACAGCCTGGGACTTCTCGGGAATGAGGAACCCAGAGCACAGGAGCTACAGATGCGGTGTCGATGGTGTCAGACAACACATAAGATGAATAAAGGGACCAGGAGCCAAGAAGTATTAAAATTTTAGTGAAGCCAGTTAGCAGACATTTCTAAGTGGTTTCTTGATAATCTTTTTTTATAAAGACGGAATCTCACTATGTAACCCAGGTTAGCGTCAAACTCAAACTTCTCTGTATGGCAGCAGGACTTTTGTTCTAAGTGTGTGCTACTTTGCCTGGCTTCCTCGCTGGGAAGATTTGGGACACAGCAGTGGGAAGAGCAGACTAAGCAGGGAGGGAAGGGAAATGGTAAGCAAATTTCTGAAATAGCTCGTGTGTCCTGGCTCAGCCTGAGCAGGACGGAACCACAGGGCTAGCACAAGCCTTTGACAAGACAGAGCAAGACCGTTAATGAGGGCAGACCAGTGGGTGACACCCACCAGGCGAAATCAAACACTACCGGTATCCAGACTCAACACTGGTCTTACCTAAGTACTCCATGCTGGTTTTGAACTAAGATCTCCTTGCCTTACCCTCCCAAGTTCTGGAGGTTAGTTACATGCACATACCACAAGCCAGTCTTTGGTTGGGGTTTTTATTTCTTTGTTTGTTTGGTTGGTTGGTTTTCTTTTTCTGAGACAGAGTTTCTCCACGTAGCCCTGGAATTTGCTTTGTAGAACAGACTGACCTATAATTTGGAGATCCTGCCTCTGCTGAGATTATCAGCATGTGTCACCATGCATGGCATTTTTACCAAGCTGAGTTATATAACCAAACAAATCCTTCAAAAGTACAGAAACACAGCCTAGTGAGATAGCTCAGCATTAAGAGCACTTTGGATAGGATCACAGGTGAGGAGGACACAACATCTGTCCCAACACACCCAGGATCATCGGATCAGAGGTGAGGAGGACACAACATCTGTCCCAACACACCCAGGATCATAGGATCAGAGGTGAGGAGGACAGACATCTGTCCCAACACTGGGAATAACTGGGACCAGTGGGACCAGGCACGCAGGAACTCTGCCAGTCCAGTGGCATGGGTTCCTTTCAGTCTGTCCAGGCTGGTGCCCTGAGCAAACTTGCAGTGAGTTCCATAATACCCAGAGGAAGCTCTACTCCCAGGGGCTCTAACAGGCCCAGGATCACAGGATCACAGAGACAGCTGAACTGAGGAGTTCTGACACAACCAGGATCACAGGAAGGACAGACCCCAGTAAGATTTAGCCAGGGCAGATAGCACTAGAGATAACCAGATGGCAGGAGGCAAGCCTAAGAACATAAGCAACAGAAACCAAGGTTACTTGGCATCATCAGAACCCAATTCTCCCACCATAACAAGTCCTGGATACACCATCACATCGGAAAAGCAAGATTTAGATCTAAAATCACCTCTCATGATGATGATAGAGGACTTTAAGAAGGTTATAAATAACTCCCTCAAAGAAATACAGGAGAACACAGGTAAACAGCTAGAAGCCCTTAAAAGAAAACACAAAAATCCCTTAAGGAATTACAGGCCGGGTGGTGGTGGCACACGCCTTTAATCCCAGCACTTGGGAAGCAGAGGCAGGTGGATTTCTGAGTTCGAGACCAGCCTGGTCTACAAAGTGAGTTCCAGGACAGCCAGGGCTACACAGAGAAACCCTGTCTCAAAAAAAAAAAAAAAAAAAAAAAAAAAAAAAAGACTTACAGGAAAACACAATCAAAGAGGTGAAGGAAATGAACAAAACCATCCAAGATCTAAAAATGGAAATAGAAACAATGAGAAATCACAAAAGGAGACAACCCTGGAGTTAGAAAACCTAGGAAAGAGATCAGGAGTCATAGATGCA
>NW_022196912.1:91892983-91895692 GCF_008632895.1 Mastomys coucha | reverse complement strand
TGTCATACAGACCCTACAAGAACACAAATGCCAGCCTAGACTACTATACCCAGCAAAACTCTCCATTATCATAGATGAAGAAACCAAGGTATTCCATGACAAAACCAAATTTACACAG
This sequence comes from Mastomys coucha, assembly GCF_008632895.1. Taxonomy (NCBI): domain Eukaryota; kingdom Metazoa; phylum Chordata; class Mammalia; order Rodentia; family Muridae; genus Mastomys; species Mastomys coucha. Next base: position 91,895,574 of record NW_022196912.1, on the reverse strand, counting down.
TATCTTTCCACAAATCTAGCCTTACAAGGATAATAGATGGAAAACACCAACATAAGGAACAAAAGTACACCCTAGAAGAAGCAAGAAAGTAATCTTTCAACAAACCCACACAAACATAATTCCACCTCTAACAACAAAAATAAGAAGAAGTAACAATTACTTTTTCTGGGCTGGTGAGATGGCTCAGCAGGTAAGAGCACTGACTGCTCTTCCAAAGGTCCTGAGTTCAAATCCCAGCAACCACATGGTGGCTCACAACCACCAGTAATGAGATCTGATGCCCTCTTCTGGTGTGTCTGATGTCAGCTACAGTGTACTTATGCATAATAATAAGTAAATCTTTGGGCCAGAAGGAGCAGGGACTGAGCGGGGCAGACCTCGAGTGAGCAGAGGTCCTAAAATTCAATTCCCAACAACCACATGAAGGCTCACAACCATCTGCACAACTACAGTGTACTCACATACATAAAATAAATAAATAAATCTTTAAAAAAATTACTTTTTCTTAATATCTCTTAATGTGAAAATTAATATGGGGCTGGAGAGATGGCTCAGAGGTTAAGAGCACTGACTGCTTTTCCAAAGGTCCTGAGTTCAAATCCCAGAAACCACATGGTAGCTCTCAACCATCCACAATGAGATCTGATGCCCTCTTCTGGTTTGTCTGAAAACAGCTACAGTGTACTTACAGATAATAAATAAATAGATATTTTTTTAAAAAAAGAAAATTAATATTATCAACATATCCTAATCAATTAAAATTGGAAAATATGAGGAATCAGAAATGTGTTGACTGTCATCCAGTGGTCTCTCTAATTTGGTAATTGGAGAAATAGGTCCAATATTGTACAGTCCATATACACTTTCTGGTTGTTTGTACATGACAGTGTCTTGCTGTGTACCACATAATGGTCTTGAAATCATGCTTCTCCTATCTCAGCCTCTCTATTACTCTATTAATAGGATTGTTTATTTGATGTTTTTACACTATACTATGGTTTTCAGAACAGCTTACATATTTCAAAATTCTTTATACAGCCAAAAGAAACGTAGACAATTAATTTGGGAGGTGGCTTGTAAGAGAACAACAGAGAGTAAGACTGAATGCTTTGCTTGAAATTTATAACTATTGTATCAATTTGAAGAAGAGGACTTTATAAGTTACTCTTTTTCTGAGATGAATGCTTTTCAAAATCATCACAGCCAATGAACCAGATTCTTACCCTCACCTAATGTCTGTGCCACCCTCCAAGCAGAACCATTCTTCATTGAAACAGTTGGTGAATAACATCATGGATAGACCATCTTAATACACACACCATTTCTTAAATGAATGTAACCTGTTCCCTGTGGGCTGAGAATGAAAACAATCACTCAAGTCAAATAGCTCTGACCATAGCAGGAAATTTGTATCCAAAAATCATGCCTACAATTCATTCCTTGGCGCAGCAGAACTGTCAACTCTTAGCTTAGCTACTATGGAGGTAAAAAAATCCTTTAGGGATGTGAGGGTCATTGAAGTACAGTCTTATTACAAAGAACTCCAATGTCTAAAAATTGTCCTTATTTTGGACTTGTACCACAGTAAGAGCCAAGATTTTAAGCTCTATTAAAACGAAAACAAAGAAACAAACAAAAAGACTTTATCTATTTATGTTCATTAAAAAAAAAAAAACTAGTAGTGATGTATTATTTTAAAATATACAGTTAAGCCAGCAGTGGTGGTGCACGCCTTTAATCCCAGCACTTAGGAGGCAGAGGCAGGCAGATTTCTGAGTTCCAGGACAGTCAGGGCTACACAGAGAAACCTTGTCTCGAAAAACCAAAAAATTAATTAATTAATTAATTAAATTAAATATACAGTTAATACGTTTGGAGTTATTTAAAATTTATATTGAGAAAAACATATGTATTTTCAGTATTGACGTAGACAAGCATCTACATAAGACTGTTCAATTGATTGTTTTATATCAAATAACTTTTATAATACTCATTTTTATTGTTACAGTATTTTATAAATTTTAAGGAATATGACAAAATAAGAAAAAACGAAGCTGGGCAATGGTGGCACACGCCTTTAATCCCAGCACTTGGGAGGCAGAGGCAGGCGGATCTCTGAATTCGAGGCCAGCCTGGTCTACAGAGTGAGTTCCAGGACAGCCAGGGCTATACAGAGAAACCCTGTCTCAAAATACCAAAAGAAAAAGAAAAACGAAAGGTATAGCAGGCATGGAAGGGGGGTCTGTGGGAGGAGTTGGGGTACAAAGGGAAAGAAGGTGATGTAATTCTATTTACTTAAAATATGTTTTTAAATGTTAACAAATTCAGATAAATTGAAATTATGTATCTTTTTATCATAATGCAATAAACTTAAATCAATAAAAAAAGAAAAGTTAGTATGAGGAAAGTTAAGCTCTTTGGCCTGTCACCCCAAGTTCAGTCCTAGAGCCCACATGGTTCAAGGACACAACTGAGTCCTTCAAACTGTCCTCTGGCCTCCAAGTACCCATCCTATGCACACACACCCCCCACACATACACACAACATAAATAATGTAAAAGAAAATGTTTTCTTTTTTTTTTCTTTTCTTT
>NW_022196912.1:91892717-91892917 GCF_008632895.1 Mastomys coucha | reverse complement strand
AAGGTTAGCCCCCCCCCCCACGAGCTCCCCTCTAACCTTGAGCCTCACCCACACACAGCAGGCCCAAGAGCCCTGGAGAGAGGGGGACTCACACACAGCAGGCCCAAGAGCCCTGGAGAGAGGGGACTCACGCACACAGCAGGCCCAAGAGCCCTGGAGAGAGGGGACTCACACACAGCAGGCCCAAGAGCCCTGGAGAG
>NW_022196912.1:91867687-91892647 GCF_008632895.1 Mastomys coucha | reverse complement strand
AGGCCCAAGAGCCCTGGAGAGAGGGGACTCACACACAGCAGGCCCAAGAGCCCTGGAGAGAGGGGACTGTTTTCTAGCTGGGTCTGTCGGAAGAGAAACTCCAGCTTCATATGCTGGAGAGAAAAGGAGGGTAGAGGACACTGGGAGAGATTACTTCCAATGACATTTCTCCAAGCCAACTTCTTACTTCTTCCATTCTTATCCATTTAATTCTAAGCATATAAACGTATTGTTAAGTTGAAGTGTTCAGTTTATTTTGGTCAATCAGAAATTGCACTAAATTGCACACACACACACACACAAAAATTGCTATGAGCTAAATTGTGCCCCTCCCCACTCACAATCAATGCTGAAATCTTAACCCACAGTGTGACTGTGTTTAGAAATCAGACCTTTAAGGAAGAATTTAAGGTTAAATGAGATCCCAAGGATAGAGCCCTACCCAATAATACAGGTGCTTTAGTAAAAGGAAGAATGCCAGGGGTGTGGAGTGCTTGCCCAGCATGCACAAAGGCCCTGAAGGAGCTGAGGGAGGAGGGGAGACACTGGAGAGTCTGAGCATAAACAGAAGGCTACATGAGGACACAGCTGAGCAGCCCACGGCAAACCCTGAGACAGGCCTCAGGAGAAACCAGGCCTGCTAACATCTTGATCTTGGATCTCCAAGCTCTCGAACCTCTTAAGCTCCTGGGTTTCAGAGCACCCAGTGTGCACTTGGTTACTCTCAGTCTCTGTGGAGGAAGTTGAAAGCCAAAGCTCCTCCCACCCCCAGGAGCTCAGCCTCAAAGCCAAGAATGAAGAAAAGAAAACAGGCTGGGATGAAGCCAGAACTCAGAACACCAGTAAGTAAGGGCACTCAGGGAACAAGCAGAGGGAAACCGCTGTGTGTGTCTAGGGATTGGAATTGGAAGGGATTTCAAGTGTGTGCCACGGAGTGATACAGCTTGTATTTCTGGGGTAAGCCCACTCGGCTTCCAGACCTTCCCCGAGTACCTTCCTCTCCTTCCAAGGTCACCCCTGGTCGCACTGAGCTCTGCTTTCTGCAGCCTCGGGACTTGGCACAGGTTGTCCCTTCTGTCTAGGACATTCTAGACACTTCTAAGTTAGGCCAACTCATCCCATGGGGCATTCTAGGGGTCCTATGGGAATACTTGGCTCTATGGTGACTCTTTAAATACTGGTGCAGAATGAGGGGGACAAAACCCTGAAGGACGGATGTCACGAGAACAAGGCAGAGTAAAAGCAAGCACGTGTCTCCAAACCTGGACCGCCCCTGAGTGTCCTGTGGGAGACTGGAAGACACTGAGTGTAGAAAACGCAGCCCAAGGAAGTCTATCTCCAGAACCTCGGGATTTATATACAGGAATAGCAGAAGACACAGGCCAAGTTTCTGGGACTTCAGTGCTGGCTTCAGAACCACACACTGCTACACTTATTCTCCAGAGAGAACCTCAAGTGCACTGCTAGCAACTTACTACACTAGGGAGCACGTGGTCACTTCTGCCTTAGAGAAAACAATTTTAAACTCTCTCCCTCTCTCTCCTTCCCTCACTCTCCTCCTCCCTCCCTCCCTCTCTCTCTCTTTCCTCTCTCTCTCTCTCTCTGCCTGCCTGCCTGCCTGTCTGTCTGTCTGTCTATATGCACCTGTATGCACCATTTATACATTGTAGGTTTCACATTACGGCAAATGAAATGAACTGAAAAAGTATCAGAACTGTGATGGCCAAGTGGTTAGTTATGGTGCTAGACTGGAAAAAATATACATTCCCAAGGGCCAAGAGGCAGAACAAGAATACTTTGGAAAGGGCTGGGGATGTGGTTCAATTAGTAGGACTACTGCATGGCATGTGCCAGGCCCTGCGTTTTCGCTCAATGGCTAGGAAAAAAGCGAAGAGGACAATAAGGACATGACCTCCCCTGGGTATGGCTGCGGAGGTTTACTGTGGACATGAAGGAAAGCAAAGCCACGGGCATCTGGAGTCAGCCTGAACACAGCCAGCAATCTGGAGTCAGCCTGAACACAGCCAGCAGCGCAGACTGGGCATGAGAGGAGGGAGAGACAGGGAGAGGGAGATAGATGAAAGACCAAGAGGGCAGAAAGAACCAAGAAAAGAACCAAGACTGCATGTAGCTAAAGTGGCTGAGTTATATAGACAGGGAAGAGAAGCGCAGGGCCTGGAGAGGTTTAGGGTTGGGGTCAGGGGTTAGAAGTGCGGCTGAGAGGAGCCAGGCCTCGGTAAGAAGTACTTGGGGCGCTGAGAGAGACTGGTGGCCAGAGTCTTCTTTGATATGCCAACAGGCGCCTCATCCATCCATCCCCAGGTTCTTTGAGACTTAGCAGAAAATACTGACTTTTGTAAGAAACCAGGATGCAGTGTGGTGCCTGTACACCTGAGATCACAGCATCTTGGAGGTGGAGGGAGTAAGACGGAGCTCAGGGTCAGGCTGCATTATGTTATCTCTGGGCAACAAGAGAACCTCTTTCAAAAGCACAAAGTCAAAACCAAAGCCAAGAACAAAACACTTCAACAACAACAATGATAAAAGAAAGCAGAGTATTGACAAAACTATAAAAATACAAGAGGCTCAGTGGGTAAAGGAGCTCACCACTGAGCATGACGGCCTGAGTTCAAGGGGCGGGGGTGCGGGGCATTGGTAGAGAGGGTCCTAAATTCATAAAAGGAAAAGGAACAAGGAGACCTTCTCACTCCAGGGCAGATGCATACTTCACAGTCCAAAGGGAGGCAAATCTTTCCTTTTTTCATTAGTAGTAGTAGTGGTGGTAGTAGTAGTAGTAGTAGAAGATAAGGTCTCCTGTAATCCAAGCTAGTCTTGGTCTTGAACTCATGTGTAAGGAAAACTTTGAGCTCATGGTCCTCCTGCCTTTACTCCCCCACCCCACCCAAGTGCTAGGATCACAGGCACATACCACCATGCCTGACAGAAAAGTCATTTCTGGGAGGGGGATTAACTGTAGAGTGCAGCAACATTCACTTCAGCCCTGAACGTCAGCCACATCTGTTCCCTGGCTTTGGCTCTGGCAGGCCGGCCGAACAGCGAACGGCTGCCTCAGCATCACTGCGGACATTCCTGGACCTGACACACAGCCAGGGGTCCTGACAGCCTGTCACATCTGATTCCCACTGGGACCTCAGAATATAAACAAGCTGTCACCTGGGTGTACTGCCAACATCTGGGAGTGCATGAAGTCCGCTCCTGAATCACACTGTCAAGGCTCTCAAGTGTGATTCTGCTCCTTTGGTCTGTTGTTCTTTGGGGGTTGTTTTATTTTGTTTTGTGGTGTAACTCTAGGCCTCATATCTCTACACAAATAGTCTACATTTCACTATGCCTCCTAGCCAAGACTACCAAAAGGTTAAGATTATAATGATAATTTAAAATTCTGATACATTTTTCAGATTTTTCCTTGGTGGTAGTTGGTGGAGAGGGGGTTGTTCTGGGTGTGGAAGCTAGTGCCTGGTGAATTCTGGCAAGTACTTTACCACGAAGAACCATAGCCCAGATTGATCCTTATACCGTAGCTCATTCTGTAATACTTAGCTCCAGCTTTATATTGAGAGTCTGACTTATAACAATCATTTGACTGATTTATTCAGCCAAAATGTGTAATATCTCCATTACCAATTAACATGCTAATTATCATCCTTTAAGACACTCATATTGTGGTCTAGAGAGAAGGCTCAGTAGTTGAAAGCAGTGGTTGTTCTTGCAGAGGACCTAGGTCATATTTCCAGCACCTATATGAAGGCTTACATCCATCGTAATCCCAGTTCCAGGGATCTGACCTCTCCCAGCCTCTGCAGGCACCAGACATAGACTTACATGCAGGCACAACGCTCACATAAAATAACAGTTTGTAAAATATTTTTCAAAGACAGTCATTCTCATAGGCAAAAATGACAAAATTTAAAACAAGAAATACAAAAGGGCTGGGCAGTGGTGGCATATGCTTTTAATCCCAGCACTTGGGAGGCAGAGGAGGCAGATCTCTGTGAGTTTGAGGCCAGTCTGGTCTCAAGTCGAGTTAGGAAATCCAGGGCTACACAGAGAAACTCTGTCTTGGAAAAAAAAAAAAAAAAGGAAATTCAAAAGAAAAAAATTTTTAAAAGGAAACAGAAAAAAGGAAAGAAAGAAAAAAAGAAAAATGGAAGCTATGATTCCTGAGGCAAACCCAGAAACCTGATATATTCTGTCTCTAGAAAGTTCCAAGCCCAGGAAGAACACTTGCTTTCCACCCACATCTGACTAAGATCTATGAATTGGGGGTGGAGTCTCTACCACCACTCTCCAACCCTTCCAGACTGCAGCCTTTCAGCCCTCCTCATCTCTCCTTAAGGAGGACAAAGTCCAAAGGATCTGTTTGGATGAGAATGTCAGATGTCACAGGTCACTTGCGTGGGAACACAGAGCCCTAGGCAGGAGACAGTGACTCAGAGCCAGGCCAGGTGAGTCATCTGTGGACACAATGGCTAACAGCAAAGCCCTCTCCACCGTCAACGTCTCTCAGCAGCGGAGTCCAACCACCTCTGGGAAGCGAAGCTGGAGTAGGTCGGTGTGGAGGAGGCGAGAGTGGCATAGATTCTCCTAGCATCTGTTCCCCTGAGCTGCTGGCATAAATGTCATCTGCTAAGCTCCAGCTGCGGCTCATGGCAAAAGGAAAAGTTCCTTGGACTGAGGTCTCAGTCTTGGGTACTGCGGAGGTGTAGCCTGGCAGGCTAAAGAAAGACCCTTCTGGCTGACTGACACTTTCCCTCTTGCCTTTCCAGGGGAGGATGGGGACCTCCACCTTCTCCCCAGCCCTTCCCTGGAAACGCTGCCTTTTCCAGCTGTTTTTAGCACTGGCTAATTAGAGAAGGACCAAAGGCTCAAAGGGAACAAGAGCAGAGGCATGTATAAAATTTCAGTAAGAGGTACCCAGACCTCTGTCCTGGGTCAGTGTCTCTAGACAGGTGCTTCTCACCTAGAGAGTACAGACAGGCCTCCATAGCAGGCAGCCCTGTTGTCTGATGAACCAGGCTCACAAGACTTTTCTGTACTTGGACCAAGGACTGTGCAGAATTCAAAGGATCGCTCATCCTAAGCATGGAAGGGTTACTTCTAGGCTGATGAGGGGTGATGATATACATGTGAAGCCCCCAGTTCAAGCCCCAGCACTACAAGGCAAATGAGAGAATGGATTTCTACCTCTTGGGCCTCTTTATCTGTAGGAATAAATTTTGACTAGGTGTCTAAAAAGAAAAAGTCCCCAGAGTCTTAATTAAAAACTGTCTTAAGAAGTCAGTAGACAGCCAGGCACAGTGGTGCATGCCTTTGATCCCAGCACTGGGGGGGTAGAATTCTAGGCCAGCCTGGTCTACATAGTGAGCTCCAGGATAGCCAGAGCTATACAGGGAAACCCTGTATTAAAGAGAAAGCGGGGGTTGGGGAGGAGAAGGAAGTCGAGGACGAGGGAGAGGAAGAAGAGGAAGAAAAGGAGGATGGCAGACATGTTAAGCATGGGGAGGCTGTACTTTAGACCACACAGCATCTTAACCACAGTGGTTTACCTAGTGTTTCCCTTGGATTTATTTTGGATAGTGTCAAAAGATAACTATTCTAGGAACTGAGAGATGGCTCCAAAGTTCAGAGTACTTGCTGTTCTTCCAGAAGACATGAGTTTGGTTTCTAGCACCCACATCAGGTGGCTCACAATCACCTGATCTCCCATTCTAGTAATGTAGAGATTTAGTCCAGCTGGTTGGGGAAATGGTCCCCTAGTTGTTTAAGTAGAGGCAAGAAGGAAAGGTGAAAGGTTCTCTCCGACCCTCAAACTCCAACACACAGCTTACCTTGGTACGAGGTGGTTAAACTTGTAAGAACTGAAGACCTCCTGGATCTTCTCTTCTACTTTGGCCTGATAGGGCAGCAGGACATGGAAGAGAGAAAACAGAAAGATGAGATTGCTATCTATCGGCTTTTTCTTCCTAGCGACACATATATCTAGTACCTGAAGTTTTTCAGCACAGTTCTGTGCTGCAGAGATTCAGAGGCTCTGTAGCATGGCTTAATGACAAGACATAGTCATTGGAGAGGTACTTTAGAGGCAAGGACCCCAAAACAACAATTCCAGGAATGTTTTCTAGCTAGGAATGCCAGAGGGGAAGGGAGCTCTGGTTTCTGATCTCCTAAATGAGCACCTTGCCTGAAGGCCTAACTTAGGGCTTCTATCGCAGTAATGGGAGGCCATAACCAAAGCAACTTGGGTTTATTTCACCTACAACTCTCAAACTACAACTCCAATTACTGAAGGAAGTCAGGGCAGGAATTCTGGACAGGAACGTTGAGGCAGGAACTGAAGCTGAGGCCATGGAGGAATATTGCTTATTGGCTTGCTCAGCCTTTATTATACAACTCAGAGCCCCATGCCCAGGAATGGTACCATGCCCAAGAATGGCACCACACCTGCTCCCACCCTACATCAAAGTGGGATGGCTTACCTTAGTACAATCATCAATCATTAAGAAAGTCCCAGCACTAGGAATGCAGAGGCAGATAGTTCTCTGAGTTTGAGGCCAGTCTGGTCTACAGAGTGACTTCTAGAGACCCAGGGACACATAGAAAAACCTTTTCTTGAGAAATAGAGAGAGGGGGGGGGAAGGGAGAGGGAGAGGGCGAGGGAGAGGGAGAGGGAGAGGGAGAGGGAGAGGGAGAGGGAGACAGACAGACAGACAGACAGACAGACACACACACACACACACACAATATGCCTTACAGACCTGCTACTGGCAATCTGCTACATTCTCAGTTGGGGTTCTCTTCCCAGCTAATCCTAGCTTATATCAAGTTGACAAACAACTAGCCAACACAGACAGAAATAAAACTCCAGTCCAGGCACTAATCCTCTCTGCTAAACATAACTGACTCTCTTGGTGGAAATGGGACTTACTTACTCCCCAATTTCGGCCCATTCTTAGATGATTTTTAGGTTACCTCTTCAGAGGTGGCAAGGTCATAGTAGTCTTGACCATGGCTCTGTGGAGGCCCATGAAAGGAAGCTATTTCCTACTGTACATCTTCTGTCCCTATGAGAGCCTATCTGGAGTCCTGAGTTACCTGAATGGCCTTTTTTTAAGGGACAAATGTTCCTCCTCACCTCCTCAGGGTGCTTGAATAAACTCATTTCCATCCTGTCAACGCTTGACTAAGTATTGTCCTTTGAGTAGTGAGAAACCATCTTGGATCTAATAAGAAAACTAATGGCAGTTTGGGTGCTTTTCTCCCCAGTACCAGTCACTCAGAGGACAAGGGAAGGTAGATACTGAGGGACAAGGAGGTGGACAGACTCCCTGGTAGGCAGGCAGAAAGGTCCATGACTAGGTAATAAAGATGGTGAACTTCCAAGATGGTGTCTTCTTCATCCTCTGGACCAGAGAGAAAAGCCTGGCAGTGTGAAACAAAGGCCTTGTGGGCTTTTTCTCCTGCCAACATATTGCTTGCTAATGGCTGACTCAGCAAGTCCAAGGCCAGATCAGGACAAGTTTACACAAGTTGCAGGCCAACCAGCTATCCCATCTTTCTTCAAACTGACCAATCCTAAGGTATGGGAAGATGAACTTTCAAAGGCTTAGAAGAACCTGTTTGCTTTGTGGAAAGTCTCTGTCTACCTGTTGAGTGTGTGTGTTTCCTAACCAAAGGCTTTCTTCAGTGGCTGATTCTGTCTGCTCCTCATTGCTGTCTTTGCAGTTTCTTTGCTGCTGACAATCCTCTCTTGGTAGTGGGAGAGGTTATATAAGCTTATGGTCTCAACCACTTCTCCCCAGGTAACTAACTTTATGCATATAATGCTAACAAATTTATTTTCTTTTGTTATAAGGATCTCAGAAAAAAAATTAAAGGATAGAAAAAAATTACTCCCCTCTCCTACTTTTTTAAAAAAGGGGAATGGTGTTTTACCTGCATGTATGTCTGTGTACATGAAAGCCAGAAGAGAGCATCAGATCCCCCTGAAAAATGAGCCACAGACAGTTATGAGCCATCACTGGATACTAGGAATTGAACCTAGGTCCTCTGGAAGAGCAGGCAGTGCTCTTAACCTCGGAGCCTTCTCTCCACTCCCTTTGTTTCGCTTTGTTTTCCTCTCCTACTCTTAAAATACATACTTTCTTTTACTTCTGTGCAGGGGATCAAGCCCAGAGCCTGGCACATGCAGGCAGCACTCACCACCTAGCTATATACCCAGCCCTGAAAGATTTATTCTCCCTGTTCTATAAAACTGTCAATCAAATACACAATCAGTTCCTATGAAAGACTCTATGTTATTGCAGGTTGAAGTTTAAATAAAACTATGAAAATCACCTAAGAAATTTATAAGGGCATCAACTGCTAAGTAAGATGCCGAGGAATTAGAAAACCTGGTTCTCTGTCAGAAACACATCTCCACAGTCTCACAAAATGAAGCCACTCAGAAAACTGGATCACCAAAGAAGCCACCGACCTCTCTTTCTGCCTTCCTTCCTCTCTCTTTCTCATTCATTTATCGGGTTTCATGATTTAGATTTTATTTTAAAGTGTGTGAGACGTGCAAATCCTCCTTGCATTACTGAGGAGAGCAATGATAGGAACCATCTAAAATGGCAGCCTCCTAAAACGGATTTATATTTGATTTTAGGATATGTTTTGGTATTTGTATTTGAACGTTGTTTGAGGGATGATGGGGTTAAGAATTTTTAATACTGTAAGTAAAAGACCAAAATGAACATCGAACATGACTTCAAAAAGCAGAACATGGCCCCAGATTCCTTACAATTCTTTCTCCATCCAAATACTCACCTCAGACTAACACAAAGCCACAGACAAACAGAGCACAGACAGTGTCCCTGCCGTGCTGCCGCTGGCTGTGCACCAAACGAGCTCAGGAAATTTATATGCAGCATGTCAGCAAGAACATTAAACCAAGATCTGCCTGTGGCATACTGCTGTATACCTGAGACAACGATGCCTCAAGGAAACAAACCCCAGTGTGAGAAGTGCACTGGCAAACACAAGCCTATTCAAATCCATATAACCTTCAGATGCCACCAGAGACATTCATCATCTTTCTAGAATTCTGCCACGTATACGTCTCGGGAGAAAACAGTCTAATCAAGAACTGCTTCTGCTCCCACTTGGGCAACACGAACAGTCAAACACCAAACAAGAGAACAGAGGTTTATTTCTACACTAAAATACCTTGACAGAAACATGGGAAAATGCCACCATGCTCTGGGGAAGATAATAAAAACATTCCTAACATTCTGCCATTTATCTCTGGATTTCCTAATCGCGTCTTTTCATTTCAATGCTGTCAGCTGCAGACTGATACCAATCATTGAAGTTATAAGTTCTTTTTTTTTTTTCTTTTTTCTTTTTCTTTTTTTTTCCCCAAGACAGGATTTCTCTGTAGCCCTGGCTGTCCTGGAACTCACTCTGTAGACCAGGCTGGCCTCGAACTCAGAAATTTCTGAGTCCTGTCTCTGCCTCCCGAGTGCTGGGATTAAAGACATGCACCACACTACCTGGCCAAGTTATGTTCTAATGAATACCTGTCATGGGTCAGCTCTTTATAAAACTGAGCAAATAATTCATTGCCTCTTACGTAGTTATGTATTTTTGACAGGAACAGTGGCACATGCCCATAATCTCAGCACCAGAGAAGCAAAGGGAGGGAGCAGGAGAATAGTGAGTCAAATGCTAGCCTGGGCTAGCCTGAGCAAGACCCTGTCTCAAAACAAAATAAAACAAAACAAAAAAAGGCTTTGTTAATCAAAATGCATGATTTTAAATATATTTGAAAGATGAATACATACAAAACTCCAAGTATAATTTTTGATATTTGTTTCAGATATAGAGGTGGCTAAGCATGAATTTGATGTGGTATACAATATTTTAATACCAGGTATAAGAGAAGGCTCAGTGGTTAAGAGTGCTTGCTGCTCTTGCAGAGGACCCAGGTTCAGTTCCCAGCACCCACATGTTCACAACCACCTGTTATTAGAGTTCCGGGAGACCTGGTGCCTCTTCTGACCTTGGCAGACTCCTATAGACGTGGAGCCGTACACATACTCAGACTTGTACATGCTCACAAACGCACACATAAAATTACATAATTTTTAAAAATCTTAATACATATAAATTCAAAATAGATAAATGGTGTATATTAAATACATTCATTAGATTATAGCTATGAGTTTCTTTTCCATAATACCCTTTTATGTATAATTAGTATAACATGAGTTTTGTTTTTTGTTTTTTGGTTTTTTTGGTTTTTTCAAGACAGGGTTTCTCTGTATAGACCTGTAGACCTGGCTGTCCTGAAACTCACTCTATAGACCAGGTCGGCCTCGAACTCTGAAATCCACCTGCCTCTGCCTCCCAGTGCTGGGATTAAAGGCATGCTCCGCCGCCACCACCACCACCACCACCACCCGGCTAAACATGAGATTTTTATTAAGGCTGCTTTAACATAAAAAATATGTGAATATGTTTTGTCAAAGATCTTTATATTTAATTTCCTTCTCATGACAGGAGACTAGAAGTGCCAAACTCAACAAGCAGAAACATTCACCATCCAGGTACACTTTTTCTTTCTTTTTTTGAGACACGGTCTCTCTCCTGTGTCCAGGTTGGCCCTACACTCCCTAAGTATCTGTGGATGACCTTGAACTTCCGATCCTCCTGCTCCCCTCTCCCATATGATGGGATTACAGGCATGTAGTCATCAACAGTTTATGAGGGACTGACCCCAAGGTTTGCTAGGGAAAATGCTTTATCAACTGAGCTACATCCCTGGCCCCATGACAAACTGACAAACTTTTGTTACTCTATATAATAGGCAAAAGGACTGTTATTAGATCTTACCAAAAAGAGAGGTAACTAATACCTTTATTAAAATATTTTGTTAAATGTTCATTCAGAGAAAGTTCTAAACTTTCTGCCAAGAAAACTTTAAAGATAAATTTAAGAGGCAATAAAGGAAGATTAAGGGTGACTCTCTATGAGCCGTTCTCAGCCTCCGGGTTGAGACCCTTTGGGGGTCGAAAGACATTCTCATAGGGGTCACATATCACATATCCTGCATATCAGATATTTACATTACGATTCATAGCAGTAGCAAAATTACAGTTATGAAATAGCAGTGAAAAAATTTATGGTTGGGGATCACCACAACATTAGGAACTGTATGAAAGGGTTGCAGCATTAAAAACATTGAGAACCACTGCTCTATATGGAAAGATGTTTTTACATGGTTTCTAGGTGGTGCTCCATTTGAAATCTACGTAAACTTTATTGTGCTGACATGGGCTATTCTTGCTATTGAGATGGTAAAGTTGCTACTCAATACTCATTCACTGCTAATAGATATTATACATTTTGTCAGCAAACAATGTTAAGAGTTAATTATTTTTAATTATGTTAAGATGAAAAGTATTATTCACAAAAAGGCAACATTAGATTTGGAGTCTCTATACTCTTCAGACTCAAATATGTGTGTGTGTGTGTGTGTGTGTGTGTGTGTGTGTGTGTGTATACATATATACAGAGAGAGAGAGAGAGAGAGAGAGAGAGGATTTGCTAGCATGAATGTCTATGTATCACTTCCATGAATGTCCTTGAAGGCCAGGAGAAGATGTTGTTGGATCTTCTGGAACTAGTGTCACAGACAGCTGTGACCTTCCATGTGGGTTTTGGAAACTGAACACTGAGCTACCTCTCTAGCCCCTTCAATTTTATATTTATAATATGGATTTAGCAGAAAATGTTCTTATGCAGCAGTTAAGAGCACTGACTGTTTTTCCAAAGGTCCTGAGTTCAATTCTCAGCAATCACATGGTGGCTCACAACCATCTGTAATGGGACCTGATGCCCTCTTCTGAAGAGAGCTACAGTATACTCACATACATAAAATAAATAAATAAATAAATCTTTTTTAAAAATGTTCTTATGATATATGAAATGTAATATAACTTCCACTATATATTTCACTATATACATATATATTTATATATATGACAGATGCAACATGATAAAATTATTAAAATTTTGTTCATTTTTTATGGTTTTCTTTAGATGCACTGTATACGCATGTATATGTTTCTAATTATAATCATCATTATTTTAGTATAGACAGTTGGCTACAGCCAAGCACTGTGCATTCCAAATTCTAACAGCCAAAAGGATTAAACACTGACCATACAAGTCCTGATCAATTATTAAGTGAAAATAACTAGATTCTTTTGTAAATTGCTACATTTTGTTTTTGTTTTATAAAGTCTTTGTGATATTTTTTAGCTGTTATCTGTTGATACTCTGCTACAAAAAGGTAAGCAATCTTTTTCTATTAGGAATCAGTGTATTTAATAGGCACCAGGAGGCCATACTTACAGCTGAGCTTTCAAATAATAGAGATAAGGGGCTGGAGAGAGAGCTCTGCAGTTAATAGCATTTGCTGCTCCTCTAGAGAACCCAAGTGGGTTTCCCAGCAACCACATTTGGTGGCTCATGACTGTCTATAACTCTAGCTCCTAGATATCCTGTGCCCTTTTCTGGCCTATTTGGGCCCCTGTATGCATGTGTGTAAACACACACACATACACACACACACACACACACACACACACACACACACACACACACACACACGCGCGCGCGCGCGCGCGCGCGCGCCACAATAGCTGAGTGTGGTGACACATCCTTTAATACCAACAGTTGGGAGGTAGAGGAAGGCAGAGCTCTATGAGTTCAAGGTTAGCTTGGTCTACAGAGTAAGCTCCAGGACAACCAGGACTAGTGAGACCTGTCTCATCTACCCCCAATTAATAAATCAATTGATCTTGACTGAAGAGGGACTCAGCATTCACAAAAATTCAGGAGACTCCAGGAAAACTCACCCTAAGATCCCTTTCTTCTAAACAGGTGCTTAGGCTTGACCCAAAAAGAGGCCTTTGACACTGTCTTCCTGCCTGCCTGCCATACTTCTCCCCACCCCCAACCCCAGCATAGATCAAAGGGTAAAAGCCTCATCGCCCCAAGGAGGGAGAATTAAAGGCAAACCACAAGACTTTAGCAGTGATGTCTTCAGAGAAAAAAAAAAAACGGTTCCAAGGCAAGAGGCATTCTGTCAGTCAAAATGGAGTCCCCAGTGCCAGTCCTTCTGAGAGCCACTAAGGCCAGACGTTACGGAGAAGGGGCTCTTATGAAGGTGACCTGATACTGTGGGTCTTCTAATTGGCTGCTACATTCCGCTGCAGGCCTTTCTTCCAGGCACACTTGGGAGGCAGAGGCAGGCGGATTTCTGAGTTTGAGGCCAGCCTGGTCTACATAGTGAGTTCCAGGACAGCCAGGGCTACACAGAGAAACCCTGTCTCAAAACAAAAACAAAAACAAAAACAAAAACAAAAACAAAACAAAACCAAAAAAACCAAAGGGGGGGGGGGAAGAACGCTTAATGCCAAGCCACCAACAGATAACAGAGCATCCCAAATCCTCAAGTTTGAAGAATGAACAAGGAGAAGAGGGGCTGCCCTGAAACAGGAACCCTGACACAATGGACTCTAAAGAATTAGTTTCTGTGGGAATCCCTTGCTGGGAGAGAACAGGCTGAAGCCTGGGGCAGGAGGAGGAACAGGAGGAGCAGGAGGAGGAGAAGGAAGAGCAGGAGGAGGAGAAGGAAGAGGAAGAGGAGGAAGAGGAAGAGGAGGAAGAGGAAGAGGAGGAAGAAGAGGAAAAGGAGGAAAAGGAGGAAGAGGAGGAAGAAGAGGAGGAAAAGGAGGAGGAGGAGGAAGAGGAGGAGGAGGAGGAGGAGGAGGAGGAGGAGGAGGAGGAGGAGGCCTTGCCCCTGGAGAGGGACTGGTTGGTTCTGCCACCTCACCTCAGGTAAGCCACCACAAGTCTCCTTTCATCTTTTCTACAAAGCTGTAACACTGCTGCATCAAAGGCAGACAGAATCTAAAGAACTTTTCTCTCCCTAGTTCTGGCCAAATTGTAAATAAATCCATTTTCCTTTACTAATTTGTTTCCTTGTTTCTCTGCAATACAGGGAAACTGAAGCAACACATGTATAGACCAGAGTGCCATAATGCTGTCTGCCCAGACTGCTCTGCCTTTGTTTACCACAGGTTCTAACCACCCCACTGGGCTACCCCTGTATGTTCACACATGTTAATAAACTTCTGTCTGTGGCAAGCAACGGTGGCACTTAGGGAGGCTAGGCATTTGACCCCAGCTTCAGCTACATAACAAGTTCAAGATCAGCCTTGGCTACATAGTAAGACCCTACTTAAAGACAACAAAAATGGGGCTGGAGAGATACCTCAGTGGTTAAGAGGACCCAGGTTCAATTCCCAACATCCACACGGCAGTTCACAGCTGTCTGTAACTCCAGTTCAAAGGGAATCTGATTCCCTCACACCAATGCTCATAAAATAAGATTAAGTAAAATTATTAAAACAACAATAAAACCAACTAAATAAACTTCTGTCTTTCCCTTGTTAGCCTGTCATCTGGTTGTCTGTTGGGTCCTAGTTAGACTCTGTTCTCTTCTTTCACCCCAGTGAGAAAGGACACTGCAAAGCTGTGTCCATTTCCCTCCAGACGTTGCCCGAGCTTCATTCTGTGATGTTCCCTGAAATCAGTTTTAGTAAACGTAACTGTGAGTACATATACACTGAGTCCTTAAAGTCCCCAATCTGGATCCCCAAACTTAAGCATGGCCTTGGGGACCTGCAGCCCCCACTGCCATGAGAAATGTACTTTGTGGGACAGGATTAGGGAAGAAGACGTGACAGTCAGAGTCCTCCTAAATTTTTATTAAGATACAAGTTCAATGCTAGCCTGGTCTACCTAGGAAGCTCCAGTCAAACCAAGGCCTACATGGTGAAACCCTGTATCAAAAGTAAACAAATTACTACAGTCTTCTGTTTAGAGGCTGGGAAAAAGGTTCAGTGGTTAAGAGCACTTGTCCTTGTAAAGGTCCCAGGTTTGAGTCTCAGCACCTACGTGGTGGCTCACAACTGTCCATAACTGCAGTTCCAGAGAATCCAATGCCCTTTGACAACTTCGGAAGGAAACAGGCAGGCATGGAGTGCACAGACATACATGTGAACAAAACACCCATACACATAAAAATAAAATAAACAAATATAAATTTTTAAAAATAATTTGTCAGGCAGTGGTGACACATAAAAATAAAATAAATAAATATAAACTTTTAAAAATAATTTGTCAGGCAGTGGTGACATATGCCTTTAATCCCAGCACTCAGGAGGCAGAGGCAGGTGGATCTCTGTAAGTTCAAAGCCAGCCTGATCTACAGAGCAGGTTCCAGGACAGCCATGACTACGTAGTGAAACTCTTATATTGAAAAACCAATGATAAAAAAATTATTATTATAATAATAATTTAATCTTCCATTTGGAGAGATGAGTCAGTGGGTCAAGTCACTTGCTGTGCAACCTTGAAGACCAGAGTTCAGATCCCAACACCTACATACCAAGCTGGGCATGATCCCACACACACCCCAGGGCTGTGAGATGGTGATAAAAACATTACTAGGGCTTGCTGGCTGCCTAGCTCTGGGTTCATGAAGCATTCTCAAACTAAGGTAGAGAGTGGTGGGGCACTCTGGGTCTCCACCCCAGTGTGCAGAGGCACTCTCACCCACAGGCACCTGCACACACAAACACACATACACGCAACATACAGACATAACTCTCTCCTCCTCCTTTCTTCCCTCTCCCTCCCCCTTCTCTCTTTTACACCACACACACACACACACACACACACACACACACACACCTTAAACACAGGTGAACTAGACTTGGGATGGTAAGGGTATGTGCCTAGTATGCATGAGGCTTTTTGGGCTCAACTCCCAAGCACTTCAGAAAAATAAATAAAAAGACAGAAAAATTGAGGGTCTGAAGGTGATTGGTTGTTGTTGCTCTTACTGTTTCATTGTCTAAAATCATGAAGAACTGTGAAAACTCAGTGGCTCTGAAACCTGAATTCTGAAAACAACAACAAAAACCTTTCAATACAGGGATTTTCACACACAAAAAGAAGAAAGCCCAGGGATGCCAAAACATGTGCACCTCCTCTGACCTCTCACTTGTTCTTTAATTTCCTTGCTTCCTTTTAATCCCACTATTCTATTTAATCTCTCCTTTCTACATGAAAATCCCCACAGGCGGTTACCAGCCTGTAGGATGGTAAGGCTGTCCAACAGCCCCATAGCAACAGATCCTTGTCTTTGACTAAACAGCAAAGGGCCCATAGGCTGTCTCCCCAGAGCACAGAGCACCGTTCATAGCCATGTAAATGAACATGAGCTGCTTCTCTCAGGAAAAGGATGGAGCTCAGAGTATCTGATCTACTTCAGAAACACCGCTACATGACAAGATTACAAGAAAGGCCAGGATCAGGCACAGAAGATTAATAATGCCCTAGAGACCAGCTCTTTACTGTTTGAAAATGGCCCCAAATAAGTGAACTTTTATTGGATCCAATTTAAATACATAACCAAAGGCTATTAAAAACAATAACAAAAAACATAGGCTAGCCAGATAGCTCCCTGAGTCAAGGCACTTGCCTCCAAGCCTGACCACCTGAGTTCAATCCCTGAGACCTTCATGATTACAGGAACTGACCCCTGCAAGTTGGCCTCTGACCTCCACAAACACACTGTGACTCACGTGCATAAGTTCTTGCTTACATGTACACACAAATAAATACATATAATTTATTTTTCTATTAAATCTTTGGACAATAGGAGAAATTAAACATGAACTGGATATTAGATGGCATTACTGAATTATTTTTCTTTTCTTAGCCACAGTGATTTTGCCTTTACATTGAAGAAAGTCATTCCTAGGAGACAATATCTTCAAATTGCTTTTTAAAATTCAGGACAAAGCTGGGTGGTGGTGACACATTACTCCAAGCACTCGGGAGGCAGAGGCATGTAATCTCTGTGAATTTGAGGCCAGCCTGGTCCACAGAATGAGTTTCAGGACAGCCAAGGCTACACAAAGAAACCTTGAACTAACCCCCACCACCATCCAAAGCTTTTCAGAACAAAATCATACATAGATACACCTTGTAAGTATATAAAATTTATGTGTATTCATATACATGTAAGCACACATATTAAAAAAAAAAAAACCTGTATCTTCCACACCTTTGCTATTTCACAACTCTGAAGACAGTGAAAGACCTTAAGAAACAAACTGACAGGGCTGGAAACAGTTTCCATCCACAGCCAGGCACACTGCCTGGTGAAAAGTCATCACTACCCCGTGGCTGTGATGGGTTCTGCAGCAGCCCCTTCTCCTTTGGGAAAAAGGCTACCTTCTCTCCCAGTGCCTTTGGCCAGAATGATGTCCCCTCCCTCTCACCTGGATTCCTCAGTTTTTAGAGGGAAGGAAGGCACACCTAAATGATTAAGATATATTTAAAAACAAAAACCAAAAACTTCAGATTTAAGAACCCAGAACATGCTTCTGGTCTGAGCAGGCTCCCTGAGCAGACCTTGGGTGTGAATTCTGCAGCCAGTCCCACAACACCCAGAGAAAGAACCACTCCCAGGCGCTCTAACATGCCCAGGATCATAGGATCAGAGGTAAGGAGGGCACAACATCTGCCCCAACACTGGAAGTAACTGGGACCAGCGGGACCCAGGCACCCAAAAACTCCCACCTGACCAGTGGCACAGATTCCTTCCGATCTGAGCCGCCCAGGACCACAGGATCACAGTATCCCAGCATCCCAGGATCCCAGAGACAGCTTGACTCTGAGGAGTTCTGACACAACCAGGATCACAGGAAGGATAGGCCCCAGTCAGATTTAGCCAGGGCAGGTAGCACTAGAAATAACCAGATGATTCGGGGCAAGCGTAAGAATATAAGCAACACAAACATAGATTACTTGGCATCATCAGAACCCAATACTCCCACCATAGCAAGTCCTGGACATATCATCACACCGAAAAAGCAAGAATCAGATCTAAAATCACTTCTCATGATGGTGATAGAGGACTTTAAGGAGGTTATAAATAACTCCCTTAAAGAAATTCAGGAGAACACAGGTAAACAGCTAGAAGCCCTTAAAAGGAAACACAAAAATCCCTTAAAGAATTACAGGAAAACACAATCAAACAGGTGAAGGAAATGAACAAAACCATCCAAGATCTAAAAATGAAAATAGAAACAATAAAGAAATCACAAGGGGCTAGAGAGATGGCTCAGCGGTTAAGAGCATTGACTGTTCTTACAAAGGTCCTGAGTTCAATTCCCAGCAACCACATGGTGGCTCACAACCATCTGTAATGAAATCTGATGCCCTCTTCTAGGGTGTCTGAAGACAGCTATGGTGTACTTACATATAATAAATAAATAAATCTTTAAAAAAAAAAAAAGAAAGAAAAAAGAAATCACAAAAGGAGACAACCCTGGGGTTAAAAAACCTAGGAAAGAGATCAGGAGTCATAGATGCAAGCATCACCAACAGAATACAAGAGATAGAAGAGAGAATCTCAGGGGCAGAAGACACCATAGAAAACATTGACACAACAGTCAAAGAAAATGCAAAAAGCAAAAAGCTCCTAACCCAAAACATCCAGAAAATCCAGGACACAATGAGAAGACCAAACCTAAGGATAATAGGTATAGAAGAGAGTGAAGACTCCCAACTTAAAGGGCCAGTAAATATCTTCAACAAAATTACAGAAGAAAACTTCCCTAACCTAAAGAAAGAGATGCCCATGAACATAAAAGAAGCCTACAGAACTCCAAATAGACTGGTCCAGAAAAGAAATTCCTCCCGTCACATAATAATAAAAACACCAAATGCACTAAACAAAGAAAGAATTTTAAAAGCAGTAAGGGAAAAAGGTCAAGTAACATATAAAGGCAGGCCTATCAGAATTACACCAGACTTCTCACCAGAGACTATGAAAGCTAGAAGATCCTGGGCAGATGTCATACAGACCCTACAAGAACACAAATGCCAGCACAGGCTACTATACCCAGCAAAACTCTCCATTACCATAGATGAAGAATCCAAGGTAATCCATGACAAAACCAAATTTACACAATATCTTCCCATAAATCCAGCCCTACAAAGGATAATAGATGGAAAACACCCACATAAGGAGTAAAACTACACTCTAGAAGAAGCAAGAAAGTAATCTTTCAACAAACCCAAAAGAAGATAGCCACACAAACATGATTCCACCTCTAACAACAAAAATAACAGGAAGTAACAATCACTCTTCCTTAATATCTCTTAACATCAATGGACTCAATTCTCCAATAAAAAGTCATAGACTAACAGACTACATACGTAAACAGGACCCAGCATTTTGCTGCATACAGGAAATGCACCTCAGTGTCAAAGACAAACATTACCTCAGAGTAAAAGGCTGGAAAACAATTTTCCAACCAAATGCTCCCAAGAAACAAGCTGGAGTAGCCATTCTAATACTAATCAACTTCAACCAAATAAAATCAACTTTCAACCAAAAGTTATCAAAAAAGATAAGGAAGGACACTTCATACTGGTCAAAGGAAAAATCTACCAAGATGAACTCTCAATTCTGAACATCTATGCTCCTAATGCAAGGGCACCCACATTCATAAAAGAAACTTTACTAAGTTCACATCACACTCGACCCAATAACAGTGGGAGATTTCAATACCCCACTCTCAGCAATGGACAGATCATGGAAACACAAACTAAACAGAGACACAGCCAAAGCAACAGAAGTTATGAACCACGCGGGCAGTGGTGGCGCACACCTTTAATCCCAACACTTGGGAGGCAGAGACAGGCAGATTTCTGAGTTCGAGGCCAGCCTCGTCTACAGAGTGAGTTCCAGGACAGCCAGGGCTATACAGAGAAACTCTGTCTCGAAAAAAAACAAAAACAAAAACAAACAAACAAAAAAAACAAACAAAAGTTATGAACCAAATGGATCTAACAGACATTTATAGAACATTTCGTTCTAAAGCAAAAGATTATACCTTCTTCTCAGCACCTCATGGTACCTTCTCCAAAACTGACCATATAATTGTTCACAAAACAGGCCTCAACAGATACAAGAAGATTGAAATAATCCCATGCACCCTATCAGTTCACCATGGACTAAGGCTAGTCTTAAATACCAACAAAAACAATGGAAAACCCACATATAAATGGAAGCTGAACAACACTCTACTCAATGATAACTTGGTCAAGGAAGAAATAAAGAAAGAAATTAAAGACTTCTTAGAATTTAATGAAAATGAAGACACATCATACCAAAACTTATGGGACACAATGAAATCAGCGGTCAGTGATAGAGGAAAACTCATAGCTCTAAGTGCCTCCAAAGAGAAACTGAAGTGAGTTTACACTAACAGCTTGACAGCACACCTGAAAGCTCTACAACAAAAAGAAGCAAATACACCCAAGAGGAGTAAATGGCAGGAAATAATCAAACTCAGGGTTGAAATCAACCAAATAGAAACAAAAAGAACTATACAAAGAATCTACCAAACCAGGAGCTGGTTCTTTGAGAAAATCAACAAGGTAGAAAAACCCTTAGCCTAACCAGAGGGCACAGAGACAGTATCCAAATTAATAAAATCAGAAATGAAAAGGGAGACATAACAGTGAGATATATCTTAAAATAATTATTCTGTTTGAATATTAACAGCTGAAAATATTAAAATTATGTTCTACAAACATCATGGAAATATTACTGATAATTTTTTCACTGTGCTTGAAATTAGCATTTTCTTAATGTTTAACTTCAAAGAGTTTTTGCTATTTTGAAATTTTTAAAATACACTTACTGATAAAATAATTTTTCTCCTAGAAACACTGGTAATTTTTTTTTTTTTTTTGAGACAGGGTTTCTCTGTGTAGCCCTGGCTATCCTGGAACTACTCTGTAGACCAGGCTGACCTGGAACTCAGAAATCTGCCTGCCTCTGCCTCCCAAGTGTTGGGATTAAAGGCGTGTGCAACCACTGCCTGGCTGGTAATCTTTTTTAAGTAAACTGACTGTTAGACAAAGTACACAGATATATAATGTGTTTTAAAACTATGTCAGGTGGAATCATATAAGGGCTTTTGAATATATTTCTTAATGATTCATTTTTAATATTTTATGCTCTTTTACTATGCCTAACTCCCAAAGAATATTTTGTATGTTTTGAAATAATTTAGCATTCAACCTTAGATACAGGATCCTCAGTTATGAATAGTATTAAATATTCATTAATGATATTTTTAGGGAATGAAAGGACATGAATATAAAAGTTGAACAATTTTTTATGTATTATTTGATTCTCAAAATAATCAATATTGTTAATATATTTGATGTATAAAATGCATTTAAATAATAAAAAATTTTAAGAAAAAAGAAAAAAAAAAAGAACCCAGAACACCTGGAGACCTTCAAACACCATCTAAGCAGGCAACGCCTCTCCTCGGTCTTTAGTCCTGTGTACCAAGTAACAAAGAGCACGTGCATTGTGGTGACAGTTAACTTTCAGAAAACACAGGAAGGAACTCACTTGCCTGAGGAAGCTGAGACTTCAGAGATGTTCCCCTCTGAGGGAAAGGATGCCTGGGCGACGAAGGCTCCATACTGGACGTGGCCCTCCTGAGTACTGTCTCCCTACATAGCCTTCTCCTCCCTTCAGCCCTTCAGCCCCTGGATTACCTGAGATGGAGCTCCGAGGACCACGGCCCTCCATCTTCTCAAGATACTGGCCCTTCAATAAACCTGATCCCTTCCCAGTGACTCCAGTGCCCGACACTTGGCTTTTGAGAGTGGACAACCCAGAAACACTTTCCATTAATTCATAAATTCACCTCATGCCTCACCTGACTCTAAGTGGGTGAGACTTTCAGTTCTCTAACCAATCTGAACACATCAACAGTTCTTTCTTTAACTAGTAATTAAAGGAAAATCTTTGACACAGTTCATTTTCTGCCTCCATGAGTCATCATTTAGACTCCTAAAAATGTACCCTTAGCGGAGCACAGGGCCACCCGCACAGCTTTAACTCCAGCACTCGAGAGGCAAAAGCAGGCAGATCTCTGAGTTACGGGTTAGCCTGGTCAACATAGTGTAGCCAGGGCTACCTAGTGAGACCCTGTCTTGAAAAACAACAAAAATGCACTCTTGACCTTGGATACTGGCACATTTGGGAGGGTGAGGAAGGAGACTCATGACTTCAAGGCCATTTTGGCTACATAAAAGCAAGGGTCTCTCAGTAGGTAAAAGTGCTTGCCACAGAAGCCTGACAACCTGAATTCAATTCTCAGAACTCACATAAAAAACCTGGGTGTCGTGGCATGAGTCTGTACTTGAGAAGAGAGGCAGCCAGGGGAACTGCCTGGATGCTTGCTGGCCAGCTAGCTTGGGGTACTAGTGCAGCAAGAAACAGAGACTGTGAGATCCTGCCTCAACAGCTGGATGGAGAAATCCTACTCCAGCAAGTTATCCTCTGAGCTCCACAGGAGTACAGGTCATGCACAAGCTCTCACACTCACATGCACACCACACTCACACATGCACCACACACACATCATACTCACACTCACACATACATCACACACTTCAAATACCAGCACTCAAGAGACAGAGGCAGATGGATCTCCAAGTTCCAGGCCAACCTGGTCTACATAGTAAGTTCTAGGCCAGCCAGGAATACCCAGTGAAACCATGTCTAGGGAAAGATAAAATTGTAGAACAGGCTAAATTATTATTTTTTCTTTACTCAGACATCAGGTACCTTTGGGGTTAGGGTCAAGAGTGGTCACTGAGTAGGAAGAAGCATTATGGGATGCCATAAATCTTGACAAAGGTTTAGGTACACAGGAATGAGCTCCTGCCAAACTAAGTGCACGTTGAAATGTTACTCTTATTATATATGCAGGTTTTGTTCTGTATAAATTACATCTTGCATGAACTATATGTTAATATTAAACTCCAGTTAATGAGTATTTAAGAATTGTCTTGACATCTGCAACTTACTTTGAAATCCACTAAAAAAAGACAGGTGGAAGTCACAGGCTTAGCCATGCAAGCCTATAACCCCAGTACTTGGGAAGCTTAGACGGGAAAATCACCAGTTCCAGGAAGCTGGAGATACACAGTGGGGCCCTGTCTCAAACAAACGGAAAATAAAAGACAGAGAAGCTGGGGTTCAGGTCAGTGTTGAGTGTAGGCTCAACCCCAATGCCACAAGAAAAGGAAAGGCAAAAGACCCCAGAAACAGTGGGGTAATTCTGGCACACAGGAACCAAACTCCGAAGGCCTAGGAACTTACAGCCAGCCTCAGCTACAAGACCCTGCCTCTAACCTTTCACACCAGTCTGCCCACCCCCCCCAAAAGGACAAAAATTGCTAACAGAAGAATCTAGATGGTGAGTATACCGGTTTTCACCATGAAATTCTTTACCTTTGCTACGTTCAAAATTTTATAATAAACTTTCAGAAAAAAATAAAAAGAAGTATTATACTCTATTTTATTATGAAGAAATATTCTCACCAAGTGTGGAGTGTGGTGGTGCATGCCTTTAATTCCAGCACTCAGGAGGCAGAGGCAGATGGATCTCTGTAGGTTTTGAGACCAACCTCATCTACATAGTGACTTCCAGGATAACCAGGGCTACATTGTGAGACCATATAAAATATTTTCTCAGGCTGGGGAGACAGCTTAAAGAGTATGCCACAGAAGCATAAGAACTTGAGTTTGTGACCGCAACAGCAACATAAAAGCCAGGCATAGTGGTACATCTATTGCTCCAGCTCTATGGAACTGAAAAAAAAAGCACATATTGGGGACTCGGGCCAGTCACTGTAGCTAAAGTAGCAAAAAATATATAGCATGTGATGGTTTGAATAAGAATGGCACCCAATAAGAGCACCGACTGCTCTTCTGAAGGTCCTGAGTTCGGATCCCAGCAACCACATGGTGGCTGACAACCACCCGTAATGAGATATGACACCCTCTTCTGGGGTGTCTGAAGACAGCTACAGTGAATTACGCTGGAGTGAGCAGGGCCGGAGTGAGCGAAGCAGTCCTGAGTTCAATTCCCAGCAACCACATTGATAGCTCATGGCCATCTGTACAGCTACAGTGTACTCATACACATAAAAAAAAAAAAAAAAAAAAAAAAAAAAGGAATGGTCCCCAAGGGGCTGGAGAGATGGCTCAGCGGTTGAGAGCACTGACTGCTAGAGGTCCTGAGTTCACTCCTAGCACACACATGATGGCTCACAACCATATGTAATGGGATCTGGTGCCCTCTTCTAGAGTGTGTGAGGACAACAACAGTGTACTCACAAAAACTAAATAAATCTTAAAGAAAAAGAATGGTCCAAAAAAGAAAGGCTCATATATCTGAATGCTCATTTGATAGGGAGTGGCACTATTTGAAAAGACTAGAAGGATTCAGAGGTGTGGCCTTGTTGGGGGAAGTGCATTGCCAGGGTTAGGCTTTGAGGTCTCAAAAACCCATGAGAAGCCCAGAGTCTGTATCTGTCTGTCTGTCTGTCTGTCTGTCTGTCTATCTGTCTGTCTGTCTGTCTCTCTCTCTGTCTCTCTCTCTGTCTCTCTGTCTCTCTCTCTCTCTCTCTCTCTCTCTCTCTCTCTCTCTCTCTCTCTGCCTTAGGATCAGGATGTAGCTCTTAGGTACTGTTCCAGTGTCTGCTGCATGCGGCCATGTGCCATGTTCCCTACTGTGATGATAATGAACTAAACTCTGAAACTGTAAGCCAGCCCCAACTAAATGCTTCCTTCATAAGAGTTGTGTGGTCATGGTATCTCTTCACAGCCATAGAACACTGACTAAAACATGGTAGAATATGACAGAGGAAGGAGGCATGTGGCCAACCCCTGGCCTCCACATGTGTACCTACACAAATACC